>NW_024506002.1:0-492852 GCF_017590055.1 Onychostruthus taczanowskii | reverse complement strand
CGGGGCGGGCAGCCCGGGACACGGCGGCCTCGCGGCCGCTCCGGGGGCTTCGCCCCGCGCCCCGCAGCCTTGCCGGGGGCTAGGCCCTGCCGTGCTGCCCCGCGCCCGCTCCCGCAGCCCCCGGCTCAACAGTTGCCCCCGGGGCCGCTCCCCGGCGGAGCGTCCCGCAGCCCCGGCAGCCGCGGCCGGGCCCCCGCGCTGCCGCACCGGGGCAGCCCCGGACATGGAGGTGGCGGCGGCCGCGCTGCCCCCGGGGAGGGCTCTTCCGCCACCGCCCGGCACCCCGCCGGCCGGCACCCGCAGCCGAACCGACCCGGGCACAGCGGCGGCGCTGTCAGTGCCCGCCGCGCCCCCGCCGCTGTCCCGCCGCAGGACGTCGCCGGTCCCCCCAGCCCGCACACCCCCCCCGCGACGCCCCACCGCCGCCCCCGGGGGTGTCCCGGGACCGTTTCCATGGAGATCCCGTCCGGACGGCCGGAGGGGGGGTCGGGCCACCCGCTCCCCTCCGCTTGCCCCCGTGTGCCGTGGGTGCGGGGCGGCGCGGGCCCGGGGTGCCCGGGCAGCGGGGGCCGGGGTCCAGCGCGGGGCGGCGCGGGGCGGTGGGTACGCACCTGGGGCCGAGCCGCCGCGCGGACTGCGGGTCCCGGCGTGCCGCGCGCCCCGGCCCGCGCGGGGGGGCCGGTCCGGAGAGGGAACGGGCGGGCGCGGGGAGGGAACGAAGGAGGGAGCGCGGGGAGGGAGGGAGGGGGCTCCGCGCCCGGCGCGGCCCCGGGAGGGGCGGGGGTCGGGAGGCCGCCGCGCCCGGGGTTCGGCACGGCACGGAGCGGAGTGGCTCGGCACGGGGAGAGCTCAACGCACACACGCCCCGCAAACACACACGCCCGCCCGACCCCGCGCCGGGGCACCGGCTCCCGCACCGGGGAGCGACGCTCGCTCCGCACCGGGGGGAGGAGAAGGATGGAGGAGGAGGCGGCAGCGGGGGCGGGCGCTCGCTCCACGCCCGGGCAGCGCCGGGCGCCCGACAGCGGGCAGAGCCGGACGGGCAGCGCGCGGCGAGCGCGGCGCACGCAGCCCCGTTGCCCGCAGTCCCGATGTCCCCAGCCCTAGAGTCCTCAGCCCCGGTCCCCGACGCCCCGCTGCCCCCCGCCCCGTTGCCCTCCGCCCCGTACCCCCCGCCCGGTGCCCACCGCCGGGCGCGGCCGTGGGAGGGTGGGTGTCTCCGGGCGCAGCGAGGCCGGCCGGTTGAGAGAACGCGGACCCGCCTGCCCAGCCCAGGTGGGCGTGTGGCCCCCACCCCTGCGACGCTGCCGCTGGGTGACCCCCCGGGCCCGCTCCCCCCTCCGGCTCGTTATCCCGCGGGGCGCGCAGCGCTGCGGGGCGGGGGTCGAGGCGCCTCCCCCGCGCCATGCGGGACATCGAGCGGCACGGCACGGTGCGGCGGCCGCAAGTTTGTCACCGGTCCCCGCCCGCGGCACTGGGGCCCGCAGGCCCGGAGGCCGCCGCACCCTCGCCCTGGCCCCGCCGCCCCCCTCCGCCCGGCCCCCGCGTACCGGCAGCTGGGGGGGCCGCGGGGGTCCCTGCTCCTGCACGACCCGGAGGGGAGGGCGGGACTCGCCCCCCCCGCCCGCGGCGCGGGGGCTGCACGGGGACGGACAGGACCGGCTGGTCCCGGGGCGGGGGGCGCGATGCCGCCACGGTGTCCCCCGTCCCCGTGCGGTGGCACCGCGCTCCGGCATGGAGCGGCCCCGGGGGCGGCCAGGGGCCAGGGGCTCCCCGGGGCCGGGTCCCGCAGGGCTGCGGGGTGGGCTCGCACCGGGGCGGTGCTGCGGTGACCGCGGCCGCGATCCTGCGTGGGCGCCGAGCGGGGGCTGGAGGATGTCACTGTCCCGCGCCCGTGGCGTGCTGCTCGGACCCCTGTGGGCCCCGTTGCTGATCTCCATGGGGTCCGTGCTGCCCTCACCGCTGCAGGACCCATTTGCTCCCCCGGTTAGGTCCATCCGACGGCGAAGTCTCTTCTTGGTTCAGCGTTGCCATGGCCGGGGCCTCCAGGAGGTGGGCATGGGCTCCAGGGTGTGGCCAGCCCCAGATGGCACATCTGGATTGGCAGCCACCCCCTGGTGTCACCTGCCGGGAGAGTCCTCTCCAGCCTCTGCCCCAAACCTTTTCAGTGCCTAAGGAGAGGGAAAAACATCTTACCCAGAGACTGAGCTCTATTTTTTGCAGAAAAGGCCACAGCAGCCTGGGGCAGGAGATGGCCTGTCCCCCTTTTGGGGCTGTGGGGGCTTGGAGAGCAGTTTGGGGCAGGCATCTGTGGGCAGAAGAGTGCTGAGCTTGTGGGGCATGAGATTCAGGAATTGTAGACAGCACTGAGAGGGGTGGCAGGGTGAAACACGGGGCTGCCAGAACCGTGGGAAGGCAGAGAGCCAGGGCTTCACCGAGGAAGGCCATGAGGGAGGAAGCTCTTCCTGCAGATGGGAATTACTCCACTTCTCCACATTATATTGAACCTTTTCCCACTGTTGCCTCCAGTTAGACTGTGGGTAAAAGAAGTGCTCCAAGAGGGCATTTCAGGCTGGGTGATGGTCAGAAAGCCAGGCTGGCGCAGCCTGAGACAGGCACATGACCCCAGGTTCATAAAGACCTGCCTTATTTGCATCCTGGTGCAATTTAAAACAGACAGTTTGAGTAACAGCCTCATCCTGCAGCTGCCTCACCCCATCCCTGCAGGAATTGCACCCAGGGTTGCATGATGCTGACTGGGAGAACTCTGCATCCCGTCATCGCATCCTTTGACATGCCATTGCTCCCACCTCATTTAATTAGAACCTTTAAAATCTTCAGGATGGGATAATTTGCACCAAAGGACTTTAGAAGGTGGTGGTGAAAAATTCTGTGGCTCTCTTGTTCTAGGGAAATGGAAAGGTCTGGGAAATCAGGGGCATTCTCCATGAGGTAGTGGAGGTAATCAGGCACCAGCCATGGACTAACTTGAAGAAATGCCAATGGGAATGATCTGTCATAGTGAAAATACGATAAAAGGACCCTCATCGGGATTCCTCAAGGGAATCAAGCCAGGCCTCGTGCTGCAGGGGGAGCTGGGGGCTCCTTTACCTCCCCTCCATCCTGGGGACACATCCCCCAGGACCTCCCAGCTGTGGGCAGCCCCAGCTGCTGCCTCACCTCAGCATTTCCTCCACACCACCTTCCTGGGCAGCAGGACTTCTGCCAAGCTCCACAGGTCCAAGGGCAGCTGTGAGCCCGCCGAGAGCTCAGGGCAGCCCCTGACGTGTGTGTGTCCCCTGCCTCCTCCGCTCCCCTGGGCCACCAGGGCTCGAGCACTCAGCTCTGACCCGGCCTGCAGTACTGTTGCTGTTGCTTTTGTCATTACTGCTGCATTTTGTGTCCTTTTATTATTGATTTCTCCTCTCCCCACTGTTTTTTGGGCAGAATCATTGCCCCCTCCCTGACCAGAAAGCAGAACATGTTGGTTGACACAACCAGCTGGGCATGGCACACTCTGCTCCTGCCAGGCTGCTGTGGGGAGACCCTGACCCTTCTGGGAATCACGTTAGCCCCAGCCATGGTTGAGCAGCCAGGCTGGCAGGCGTCTCTGAATGAGTTGGGATCATGGAGCCTTCTCCTCTGGCAGGGTGGTGGCAGCTGGTGGCAGCAAAGGTGGCTTGTAGTTCCTGGCACCAGAAGAAGAGGGATGAGGTGATGCCCCATGTGCTCCATGTCACCTCCATGTCCAGGGCAGAACCAGCCCTGGACACCTCAGCTTCCGCTGGGAAGGTGGGGCTGTGACTGCAGAGCCAGGGGATGGGTGTCCCATTGGGAGGAACAGTGTGTCCATTTCTGTGGGGTCTGGAGATTTCTCACTGAGTTTCTTGGCACTTTTCTGAAGAAGGAACCTCCATGCTGCTCCTTCTGAGGTGGGCAGAGCTCACCTGGGTTTGGCTGGTGCAGTGACATTGTGGAGAGGTGTCACCTCTACCTGTAGCCCTTGTCCTCCCACATTCCATGGGCTGTCCCACTCCGACAACAAACACTGGTAGCATGGGTGGCAGTGCAGATAGAAGGTGACAGTGTCAGAGTGGCTGCCTTGTCCTCCCTGCTGGCAGTCGGGGACAGGGAATGGTGGGCAGGGAGGCCGCAAGTGCTGTGGGGCACATGACAGGCCAGGCTGCTGCCTGCTGTCCTGCTGTGCAGCCCCTCTTCCCCGTGCTCCCCAGGGGACACGGCGCTCAAGAGGGACACGGGACAGAGTCCCACCTCCTGCGTGAGAAACTGGATCTGTTATGAGCTCAGAGGCTGACATTTTGAACCCAGCTGCTGGGGCCAAAACAAGGCTGCTCCTGCCTCGGGAAGTGAATTTCATGGATTGAGATTTTGGGTGGCTTCCTCTTGGACCATCCAAGGGAGTTTGGGATTGGCCTCTTCCTCCTTATCCACTCCAGGCCTCCGTGCTGGCTGGAGAAGTGTGCATTGCCCGTGGTGAGCAGCACAGACAGGAGTCAGCAGGCACATACTGTCTCTGCTGCCCTCCTCCTCCTCCTCCACATCCCAGGAGAAGCCCTGGGCTGGGAGAGCACCGCTGACGGGTGAGAATGTGGGATCGCCAGGACAAAGCAGGGAGGAACCATGTTCTGCCTGGGAGCCAAGAGAATAGCTGGCAGTCAGGGCAAGGGCAAAGTGATGGAGGGGAGGAGAATACAGTGGGTGAGCAGAGGTTGGGGTGCCAGGGGAGCTCAGAAATCAGGTGAGGAGCCTTGCAGGGCTAGCAGGGGTGAGAGGGGTGACTGCACAGAGCTCTGGCTCCACTCCAGCCCTTTTCAATGCAGCATGAGGCTCTGGAGAGTAGCTGGCTGTGGGCAGAACAGGGCCTGCCCCTGCTCCCAGGCTGCCATTCCAAATTCCAGCTCCTTTAGTGTCTGTCCCCCAGCCCTGATCTTCCCAGGTCAGGCCTCTGGGGGGGGGGGCTGCTCCTAATTATAACAGCAGACAAAGAGCTGGGCTCTGATTGCAGTGCTGCATCTGACAGCCTGTGCTTGGGGATGCTGGAAGTGCTGCTGGCAGTCATGGCAGTGGCCAGGCTGTGTGGGGGATTGAGGCCCCCCAGGAGTTGGAGGCTGGAATGGCTAGCAATGCCTGGCCTCAGGCATCATTCCCAGGCTCCTGGCTGCTGCTGCTCTGCCAGCTGAGAAGCCCCCATGGAGGCTCCAGATGGCCTTGGCTTGGGCAGGACAAGGGTGGCCAAGGAAGGTCCAGTTGGGAGCAGAGGTGGAGCAGGAGCATGGAGTGGGCTGAGGCAAGGAGGGACATGGGGGCTGAACCAGACCCACATCTCCCACAGGCGCCGAGTGGGCAGGAGTGCGTCCCAGCGTGTCCCAGTGTGTGCCCCAGGGGCATTCCTGTGCTTCTCCCCCCATCTCTGCCATGGGAGCTTGGGGCTTGCCAGAGCTCTGCCGTGTGCAGAACGGAAGGTGCCACCTCTGCGGCAGCTGTGCTCAAATGAAGCTGGCCAGGGCACACGTACACACAGCTGCCTGCCAGGAGGACATCTGCCTCTGCTCACCCTTCAGCTTGGCCTCAGTCCTGCCCTTTGAGGCCCTTCACATTCCCCCCAGGAAGTTTTTGGTTCACTGACTGTGCTGGAACTCAACCAGGTGTCCCCCAGCTCTGGGATGCTGCTGGTTTGGGTCTGGGTACCTCATCCCCTGTGCAGGAGTGCAGCCCGGTGCTTGCTTCCCACCTGGTGCCACTGACATCCCACCCTGATGTGTCACTGTGGGAGCTGCAGGGTGGCAGCTGGGACAAAGTCATCAGGGGACACGAGGATTTCCCCCTTTCCTCTCCAGGCAGCTGGGTACAGGCAGGGACCCACCATCTCCTGGAGACCCTGACAGAATGTGACAACACAGCCCGAGTGAGTGGGTTCCCACTCTGGAGGGTGACAAGGCTGGCGACAGCTCCCCCAGGATGTTCACAGCCGCAGGTATTGGTGTCCCAGCGCTGTCACCGAACTGGTGTGAGGAGCAGTGGGTAACACCACAGGCACCCCCGAGCCACAGAGGGCCCCAGCCACCCACGTCCCCAGGAATGACCCCCTGAGGTGTGAGGGTCCCGACTACAGCATCTCGGCAGAATCTCCGGCTCAGGTTGTGCCGTGTTGGATACGGCATCTCCATGGAAACCCTCGGCTCGGGCGGTGCGGGCTTGGGAGAT
This sequence comes from Onychostruthus taczanowskii, assembly GCF_017590055.1. Classification (NCBI taxonomy): domain Eukaryota; kingdom Metazoa; phylum Chordata; class Aves; order Passeriformes; family Passeridae; genus Onychostruthus; species Onychostruthus taczanowskii. Next base: position 486,627 of record NW_024506002.1, on the reverse strand, counting down.
GCCATCTCCACGGAAACCGCTGCGGCGCCCGGATGCGGCCGGGATGCGCCGGGCACCGGGTACCGCGGCGGGAGGAACGGAGTGTTAGCGCGCTCCGGGTGCGGGGCGATGGAGGCTGAGAGACTCGGGGAGCAGGACCGCCCCTGTCCCCGGCACGGGACATGTTGGGGAGAGCATTTCTGAGCCTAACGTTCCAATCCCAGACTCGCCTCCCCTGTCCTGTTTGTCCCGCAGTGTGCCAGGCTGAGCCTCTCGTCTCCGTGCGCTCGGGGGGCGGTGCTCAGCCCTTCTCGCACCCCGGGGAGTGGAGCTCGGGCCCATTCTGGGGAGGACCGTTTCCAGCCCATGGGGGCTGGAGGTGTTCAGGGACACGGAAATTCCCGGATCCCAGTGGGCAAAGGTACAGGACCGCAGGGATCCACCCCAGGGATCCAGGGGTGCTCCATGACGGCCCCAGTGCTCGCATTCACATCCTGAGCCTGGGAAGCTAGAGGGACAAGATTTCAGCTGCAGAAACAGCCCAGACGAAATATTTTACAGGTTATTTATAGCCTGCATTTTAAAAAAGATAACAAAAAAGAAACAAACAAACAAACAAAAACCCACCAAAAAACAAAACCAAAAACAAACTACCCCCCCCTAAAAAAACAAACAAACAAACAAAAACAAAAAAACCCAACAAAAAAAAAAAAAAACCAAAAAAAAAACCAAAACCCAAACCCCAACGTCCCCAAAAAACAGCGACCAAAAGCCTTTTGTTTGTTGATTTTAAATCTGCCTTTTACTCCATCCCGCTCCCACTGGCCTCCCGGGACGCCGGGTGCAGGAGCCCGGCTGCGCCGGCAGCGCCCCGGCGCTGGAGCGGCCCTTGCTCGGGGCAGGTCCCTGTCCCGGGGCACCTCGCGGTGGCCGTGCTCGGCCCTGCCCCGCCGCCCGTGTGCCAGCCAGGCCGGGCGGCCCCGGGCCCGGATTAGCCCCCGCTCCCCGCTGGCACCGGGAGCAGCTCGGCCGCCCTTGCCGCGGCTCCCGGCTCCGTAAGCCCGGCTTTGACGTAGCCCGGAAAGTAGGCCAGTAAGAGCAACCGCAGCCGCTCGCGGCTCTCGGGGGACGCGGCGCTCAGGCTGCCGAGGGAGGGCTGCGTGTTCGCACCGCGGCACCTTGGCTCCCGTGGCCCACGCGGTGGCCGGAGACAACAGGGCTTTGTCCGGGTTCTCCTCGACTCGCACCCTGTGTGGCAGCCTGCGGCCGGCCCTGCTGTCACGGGGAGAACGACGATCAGGCTGGGGAAGTCCCCGCGAGGAGCCACCCCAGCCCGCAGCCGTGCCAGGTTCCCCGGCCCGTTGGAAAGGGCTCTCACCCCCTTCCCCGCTGACCTGGGAGGCTGCAAGTGGGCATCCCTGGCGTACCCCTTTCCTGCGGCAGACCTGGAACGGCTTATTTATTGAAAAACCCCAAGCTCCTATGCCCAGTAAATCCATTTCTGCAGAGAAGTCAGAGGGCCAAGTGTTGCCTCGATGTGGGGGCTCCAGAGGAGCCTGTGCTGTAGCAGGAGCCTGGAGGGGCGGGGATGTCAGTACCAGTGGTCACCCCACACCAGGCTCCCTCCTGCACAACCCAGCAGCTCATGCTAATGTTGTCCCTGTTTATATTTGAAGCATCTCTGGGTACTGGAAGCCTCAGTTCAAGCCAGTCCAGTCCAGTCCAGTGCTGCCGTTCCTCACAGGAAGAGGCAGATCCAGATGTGTGGCAACAGCTGTTCCCTCTCAGGCTGAGCATCACCCCCACTCAGGCTGCCAGACCCACCAGCTCTGTGTGAGGCAGGGATCCATACAGGGATCTGCACCTCGGCAGGTCTTGTCGCTGCTCCAGGTGATCCAGCTTGTGACAGCTGCAGACCTGCTTGCTCCAGGTCTGAGCTGGTGTTACACCTGCCGGCCTCGGTCCTCTGCAGGATCTGCACCTGAGCGCTGCCCACCATCTTCCCGGCCCTGGAGGGAGCATCGCATCGGAACTGGGGAGGTCCCAGTTCAGGCTGGGGCAGGGCCAGACTTCGCGGGGCAGTGCTCCCCTCTTCAGGGACACAGGTGACACCACGCGCGGCAGCAGCATCCTTTGCTGTGGGGTGGGCCAAATTCGGGGGCTGAAAGCACGTGGGGGGGTTCCCCCTCCCTGCAGAGAGGCAAACAGCAGGACAGCACCCCGCAGGTCCTGCTGAGCCCGAACCAGCTCTGCTGTAACAGGTCCCCCGGACCGTTCCCAGCCCGGCTACCCTCAGCATCCCGGGTCTGGAGCTGAGGAGGTGGGCTGGGTGCTGGGACAGCCCATCGTGTCCAGCCAAACACTGTCCAGGCTGGGGAGGAGGAAGGCAGAGCCATTGGCCAGGGCAGGCGAGGGAGGCTCCCTGCAAGAGGGACGGGGACAGCGGTGCCGCAGAGATCTCCTGGCCTCAGTCGCCGGGGGCTGGGGGCGGCTCTGGGGGACTGCCGGCAGGTGGAGGGGCTGGCAGGGGATGCTGCCTCCCCCTCTTCAGGGCGCTTCACCTTTTACAAAAACAAACACGACCCCCCTTGCCCTTCACGACATCTCCGGGGTGAAGGTTTCCCATGGCAAAGGGATGCAGGCTCTGCTGGGGCCACCAGCCTCGCGAGGGGCTCTCGGCGTCACGGCACGGAACTGCTCTCCGCTTCCTTTCCTTTTTTTTTTTTCTTTTCCCCAAGCAACACAACCGTGGCCCCATCACGGGCCAGCGCCCTCTGACTGCCCGGCCCCGGGTGCTGCAGGGGCCAGAGGCACTCGGGATGGGTCCCCGGCAAAGCTGCCGCACCTGCCCCACGTCAGCTCCCAGTCCCGTCCCAGCCTAGGAAGGAGCCTGCGGCAGCCAGGGATACCCGCAGTCTGCACGGAGGGTGCCTGCGCCCCGACCCCACGGAACGACCCCCGTTTCCTGGTCTGACCGAGCTGCAAAGGAAAAGGGTGACCCTGGGGACAGGCCGTGCCCGGGGCGGGCTGCAGTGCCAAGGTGGGAGGAGGCGTCCTTGACACGAGGGACATGTTTCCTGGGATCAGCAGCAGCTCCGGCTCCTGCGCTGGGGCCGGGAAGTGTTTCTCCAACTAGCGCTGAGCATAGGCCACGTTGTAAGTGAGGGGAGAGGCCTGGAGGGATCCCTGCCCTCCCAGGGATCTGTGCCCAGTCTGTAAGGCTCTGGCACATCCCTCCACCTATACTGAATGCCCTGAGAGGCACCTCACTGTCACACTCCAAGGGCTGGCTGGGCACAGAGCATGGGCCTGGAGGTGGGCAGCAGGAGTGGGGGCTGCCTGTGGACAGAGCCAGCTCCCAGCACGTGCAGAGCAGCAGAAGCACCTGACAGCCATTTCCAGGTGATCAGGTTTATTAGGGCTATTAGAGTAGGTACTTTGGGAGTGCAGGTGGATCTGAGAAACACCCCCGAGGCCAGGCTCAGCATGACAAGGTGGGGAGAAAGCCCCTTTGGCCAACATTTAAAGATCTATATAGGTACAAAAATGTGGATGTAAAAGACAAAAGGACAGGATGTTCGCAGCTATTCCAGTCTCTCACCATGCTCCTAGACGTGCTCCACTATGAGATCCTGACCAAGCTCATTTTCAACTCAGCCAAAGCACCCGACCCTGCATGGACCCCAGGGACAGGATGGAGGGCCCAGCCTAGCCCTGGACACTGCCAAGGCAGCCATGCAGCCAGCACAGGAAGGGCAGCCCTGGGTTTTATTGCAGAGAAAGAGGTAGAAGGAACTGGACAGAACCAGGAGCTGCTGCTCCTCCGCTCACTCCAGTGTGAGCCCCCAGGCTGCAGACACAGAGCTACCATGCTCTGCAGTGTCAGGGCTGCACCTTCTTCCCGGGCACAGCCTTTCCCCTGGACACAGCCTTTCCCCTGGACACAGCCTTCTTCCCAGGCACAGCCTTCTCCCTGGACACAGCCTTCTTCCCGGGCACAGCCTTCCCCCTGGACACAGCCTTCCCCCTGGACACAGCATTCCTCCGGGGCATGGCCTCCCCCCCAAGCCTGGCCCCGCTGCCGGGGGCCGTGTCGGGGACGTCCTCGGCCGAGATGGGCTGGATGATGTGGCCGGGGCGGGTGATGACTCGGGGGGCTGTCAGCTTCTGGAAGGCACGCTGAGTGTTCCACGTGGGGCCCACGGGCGTCCGCATGCTCTGCTCGAACTGCTGGTGCCGCTCAAAGGGGAAGGGCAGCTCGCTGACCTGTGGGGACACCACAGGGGTAATGGCCCCAGCCATCCAGCCCAGCTTTTCCAGCCCATGCTGCTCCCAATGCTCACTGCTTCTCACTTGTCCAGGACCCACTCACACTCTGCTTCCCTTTCCGCTGCCAGCAGAGCCCAAGAGGGCTGGAACAACCATCACCACCAAGGGAGCAGCCCTGTACATCCCTCCTCCTGAGCTAAGCATTGGGCAGGGATGACAGGCAGGGATTGCGGACGTTTTGGGAACGGATCACAGGAACGCCCCAGGCTTGCCCAGGTGCTCTCATGGAGCTCCCATGGAGACCAGGTGTGCCCCACCTGATGTGCTGCTGCGTGGATGTTGCGCTTCTCGCTCATGATGACATGGGGCAGGTGCTGGTCCTTCCGTGGAGGCGCCGGTGGCGGCTTGATCAGGAACCTGTGGGCAAGTGAGGGGTCAGGGCTGGCATGGGGCTGGGCACAACCCTGAGCTCTCCCCCACTCACCTCTTGACCTTCCTGGCGCTGGGTTTCAGGCCTGTGCCGCCCCACTCGCCCCAGCCTGGCAGCACCAGGTTCACCAGCTGCGGCTTCACCGCCTCCTCTGCCTTGCGCTTCTCCCGGCGGAAGTCAGCAACCACATCATCCCCAGCAAAGGCCTCCGTGATCATCCCACGCTGCTCGATGCCACCCTCCTGCACGAGGACAAGACACTGGGTTTAACGCTTACTGGGGGAATTGGGAGAGATGGGACAAATTGGGAGGCACTGGGAGAGGGTTTGTGGGTACTGGGGAGAGTGGCAAGAGGGTAAAAGTTACTGGGCATTACTGGAAGGGGTTTGGGGTTACTGTAAGGGGGTTTGGGAGTACTGGGAGTTACTAGCTTGGGGCTTCTAATTACTGGGAGGAGGTTTAGAGTTACTAGTTTGGGGTTACTAGGAGTTATTAAGAGGAGGTTTGGGGTTACTGGAAGGGAGTTTAGGGTTACCACGAGAGGATTTGGGATTACTGGGACTTCAAGGTTTGGGCATTACTGGTTGGGTGTTTTGGTACTGGGGAGCATGGGAGAGCCACGTCCTGCTTACCTCCTCCTCCAGGACCACAGGCAGGCTGGGGCAGACCATCTCCTGGGGCTTCCCATCCAGCACAGCCTCCAAGTTGATTATCTTCCTCTTGGCTGGTGCTTTCTTGGTATGTCTGTCCCCAGCTCTGCCTTCCTCCTGCTGCTGTGCTCGCTTCCCAGCACTCAGGGCTACCAGCTTCTCCTGCTCTTCCACAAGCTCCTCCTTGGCCAGACTCTCCATATCCTCCATGGTCTGCACATGGCGCAGCTGCTCCGAGAGCAGGAGCTGTTCCTGGGCCTGAGGGGGAGGCTCCAGCCCTGCACTCACCAGCTCCTCAGCACAGCCTGGGGGGACTGGGCTGTCCCCCAGCTCCTCAGCACAGCCTGGGGGGACTGGGCTGTCCCTGGGCTGCTCAGCACCAGTGTCAGTCTCATCAGCACCTACATGATGAGGGTAGAAATGGTCACTCCACAGGGCAGAGAGAAAGGACAGCCGCGTGAAATCACCCAAAAGCTGTCCCCAGATCCCCCCTCCTTTGTCCAGCCCCGAGCACTCCCAGCCCAGCCAGCCCTGGGCCTCAAGCTCCTCACCATGGTCTTTGCCGTGCCCCTCAGGGCTCCCTGTCCGCTCCCGTCGCTTCTGCTCGAAGTCTTGCAGCAGAGCTTCTTCCTCTGACAGCTCCTCTTCCTCCTCCTCCATCTCGTCCTTGTTCTCCACAGCACCAGGCACTGTGTCATTTCTTGGACACTCCTGTGCCTCAGGCTCCGGGGCCAGGCCACTGGGCTTGCCCAGCATCCAGGGATTAGCCCCGCTGGGCGTGGGCAAGGCTGTGGTGTCCTCCTCGGGCACCTCACACAGCTCCTCCTCGGGCGGCTCCACCCGCACCTTCTGCATCAGCTCCTTGTTCCTGGCCAGCTGCTCCTGCATGGCCTTGCGGGCCTGGGAGGCACCGAGAGGCTCTAACACAGGGCAGAGACAACATTCCCAACCTTCCCTGCCCACCCCAGCCTACCCCCCTTCCCCAAGCAACGCTGAAGACCCTGTCATGGCATTCCAATATGGGATTATAAGAATAAGTGATAGAGAGACTTTATAACGTGGCTTGGAGGGACAGGACAAGGGGGAATGGCTGCACACTGACAGAAGACAGGGATAGCTATGATATTGGGAATAAATTCTTTCCTGTGAGGGTGGGGAAGCCCATGCAGAGATTGCCCAGAGAAGCTGCAGCTGCCCCATCCCCAGAAATGTTCAAGGCCAGGTGGGCCAGGGCTTGAGCAATGTGATCTAATGGAAAGTGTCCCTGCCCATGGCAGAGGGGTGGAACTCGATGAACTTTAAGGTCCCTTCTCACCAAACCCTTCTGTGGCTCCATCTCACCTCGAGGTCATACTTAGCCATAATGGCCCTGGATCGGGCCCATTTTCCCTTGTTCTGGTGCTTAAGGCTCATCCGCTCCTGGGGGAAGAGAAGCATCACATAGAGCTCCCCAAGGAGCAGGGCCCTCCAAAGGGGTGAGGCAGAGGTGCCAAGGCAGCACCTGCATCCTGAGCTGCTCCAGCTCCTCCAGCCGTGCCAAGGCGGCCACAGGGTCGGATTTGTGCAGCTGCTCGAACTCCTTCAGGGCCTGGCGCCTCCGGCTCTTCTTGAGCACGCGGTGGTACCTGCGGCACAGGGGCGGCTCAGGGGCTGGGCAGGGCTGCCCAGCCCCCCAGCGTGCCCAGCCCAGCACAGGCACAGCCTCACTTCTTGCTCTTGATCCGCTTTGCTCGCCGAGCCTTGGCCTCATAGTAGGACTGCACTGCCCGGGCCTTCTGCAGCTCTGCCCGCCGGCGCCGGGCCTGCCAGGGAGCACGGGGTGAGGGATGGGGAGCAGGGGGTGAGGGATGGGGAGCAGGGGGTGAGGGATGGGGAGCAGGGGTGAGGGATGGGGAGCAGGGGTGAGGGATGGGGAGCAGGGGTGAGGGATGGGGAGCAGGGGTGAGGGATGGGGAGCAGGGGTGAGGGATGGGGAGCACGGGGTGAGGGATGGGGAGCACAGGGTGAGGGATGGGGCCAAGGAAGAGGCCCCCAGAGCCAGGGCCCAGCGGAGAGAAGCCTCACCTCCTCCAAGCTCATGGCCTGCACTGAGGCCATCTCCTCTGGTGTCAGCAGCGGGTCTGTGACAGGCTGCTGTGTCTTGTGGAGCAATCCAAAGATCTCCTGCTCCAGTGGAGTTCGGGCCTGTTGGGACAGTAGATATGGCAAGAGGATGAGGAGAAGTGCAAGGGCCAGTGCTCCCATGGATGTCCCCATCCATTCTCAGTGCCCCCACATTGGTCTGTGGAAGGCACAGAGAAGCATCCCCGCCTTGGGGGACTGGGTGGTCATAGCCCCACTCATGGGTCCCACACCACAGCCCTTGGGCACTCTCCCAGCCACATGGCCAGGTGAGGGCAGGTAGAATTCCTCCCACATTAAAAAAATGGCCCCCCAGCTGCCAGGCAGCTCTGACCGGGGGGCACCACACAAAAAGCATGGAGCAGGAGTTCCAGGCCACACAATGCCATGTCCCTCCAAAACAGAAAGGGACTTTTGGGCAGATCAGTGTGAGTGACAGGTTTGTTGGGAGTTCAGCAGGGGCTGCCCCTCCCTCACCTGGGCATCTGACAACTCCCAGGGATAGCAGTGGATTCCTGCCAGCAGCACAACCCCACAGGAACTTGCATTCACAACCAAACACATCCCTCTTTTGTAAGGAGCGTTTCCAGACATGCAGGATTCAGCAAACCAATCACCTCTGCCTCAGCACTTGTGGCCAAGGGACAGTCCCATGTGCCTGGCCCTGAGAGGCTACAAGGAGGAGAGGGGACAGGCTCCAAACCCTCTGCTCACAGCTTACCTGGCTTGTCCCAGATGGAATTTACACACCTGCTCTGTGAGACGAACACAGACTGCCCTTCTAACCTTCCCAAGCTCAGCGGGCACCTGCCCAGCGTCACTGCCAGGCTGAGCCTGCCATCACTGCCCCAGCACAGCCAGGAGACATCGACCTGCCCCAGCTGATCCTGGAGCCACCCTGGCCGCACCCCAGAGCCACCCCGGCCGTGTGAGCCCCAGTGGCCACCTTCCACGCCGAGGTGACTCTCTCCAGAGGGGTCACGGTGGCGATGTCCTGCCGCAGGGGGAACACCAGCTGCTCCGCGCGCCGGTTCTGCAGCACCACCTGCTGCCACTTCCCCACATCCTTCGAGGTGGTCACGTAGGCAGCCTCCCTCACCACCTGGAGGGGAACAGGACAGGCAGAGAAAGGTGATGCCGGTATCAGGGAGGAGCATGGGGGTGCTGGGGGCTCAGCTCAGACCCTCTTGGCTCCCTGCACTCACCCTCTTGGCCTCTTCTTTGCTCAGTGGCAGCTCCACCGCCGCCTTCCGCTTCACTCTGGCCAGCTCCTTCCTCACACTGCCCAGCGTGGATTTGGGATGAATGGGCTGCAGCAGCTCCGACAGAACCAGCTTTTCCCCAGCACCTACGCAGAGGTGTGTCACTGCCAGGTGAGGGAGCTGTCCCAGCCCTCACAGTGGCTCTCGGTGGGCAGCGCCATCCCAGATCCCCGAGCCCTGCCCAGCTCCCTGCCTCACCTTTGCAGGTGACATTGAACTCAGACACCTGCCCGCTCGCCTCCGAGCGCTCCGCCAGCTTCCGCCTGCCAGAGAGAGACAGAAAACAACCCCAAAGGTTCCTCGTATCCCCCGGGTGCTCTGGAGAATTTGGGGCCGGTGCCGAGGGCAGGGGCCGAGAACCGTCTCCCCTGCCCCCCTTCCTGTGCAGCCTCTCGCCACGCGGCTGCTGCAGGAGCCCCCGGGCCTAAACGCGGCACGCCCGTACCCCACTCACCGCTTCCGTCCGGACAAGGCGCTGATGGCCTCCAGGAGCTGCCGGTGCCGCCGCTCGCCATCCTCCTGCCACACGGCACACGTGGTCACAGACCCAACCGGGCAGAGCGCGGCCGCTGCCACGTGCTCCCCGGTGCCCCCACGGCACCGCCCGGCCGGGTCCCGGGCCCGACATCCTCCACCCCACACTCCCGGCCAGGCCACGCCGCCCTCCGCTGCGCCCATCCCGACCAGGAGAGCGCCCGGAGCCCCGCAAATAGCGGTGGAGGCCGCTCGGAGAGCCCGTCGCACTCCTTCCGGCCCCGCTCACCCCCTCCTCGCTCTCGCTGCCGCTCCCTGCCGCCGCCGCTGCCGGGTCCTCCTCCGCCATGGCTCCGCACGCCGGTACTGCCGCAAAGCGCCAGCGAGTGTCGCGCCGAGCCCTCGCGCCCTGCCGCAAAGCGCGCCCTCATGACGTCCCGGTTGCCATGGCAGCAGTCCGGCGGGCGGGGTGGGAGAAGCGGAGGGGACCGAGGGGGGCCCGGGAGGGACCGGGGCACGGAGAGCGCCGTCCCGGCCTCGGACGGCAGCCGCGGGGACGCCTCCCGGGACGCCCCCCGTTCGCCAGGCAGTGGGAGCCGGCGGTGCCACCGCGGGCCAGAGCACCTCAGAGGGTTTTCGGTCCGTCCGTGACCCTCGTCGGTGCCCCCGGCCGCAGGGACTGCAGAATTCGCTGTTTCCCCCCGGGACGCGCCAGTGCCGTGGGCTCGGGGACGGAGCTGCCGCACCTACGGTTCCTCCCGCCCGGCCGGACCCCGATCCTGGGAGCATTTTTGGGTTGATGGGGTCCAAAGGATCGTTGGAGCAAATACACGGAGTTCTCAGCCACGAAGCGGTGTCAGTGTGTGTCACTGCGCCCGCAGCATCCTCCTCCTCCTCCTCCTCGTCTTCCTCTCTTCCGTCCCGAGCTGGGCGCACAGGGGGCTCGGGGCAGGAGGAGAGGGACATCGAGCTGTTCCCCGGCTGCTCCTGTCTCCATAGCAACAACCGCGGGAAAAGTTGTGTATTTTCCCCCCGGGTTTGACGCTCCGGGCCCTGCCTTTGCTGGCAGCCACGTGCCAGCGGGAGCGCTGTGTGTGGGATTCCAGGGAGGGCTGCGGGGCTGGAATGCCAGGAGCCCCGAGGCGGGACTCCAGGGATCGATGGCATCCCGGTGGCAGGATGCCGGCGATGGGATGCAGGTGGGCTCTCCGAACCCACGGTCTGGGGGTGCAAAACCGTGTGAAAACTGTGCGAAATGTGCGGATGGGGTGGGAGGAGAGGGGCGGGGAACCGACGGCGGGAGCATCCCGTGCGCTCCCCGCGGCGCTGGGGTTCGGAAGCCCGGTCCTTGTGGGCATCCGGTGAGAGAAAACGAAAAAGAGGAACGAGGGGCGGCGCAGGTCGCGCCCCGCCGGGGCCTGCACCGGGAGGTCTGGCGGGAGCCGCCGGGGGGCGGGGCAGGGCCCACCCAGAGCGCCCCCGGCCCCGCCCTCGCCCCGCCCTCCCTTGTCCGCACTCGGGCGGGGCCAACCCCGCGGAGTGACAGCGCGCACTGCCAACGGGCCGGCGAGAAACAGCGGGGAGGGAGGAGTCGCCGCGAAGTGACAGCACTGGTGACCAATGGAGTGGCGTGAAGCGGCGCGGTGGGAGGAGCTGTCACGGACTGACAGTGCACGAACCCAATGGGAAGGCGTAAAGCGGCGGGGCGGGGCGGAGGGCGCGGCGGGACCAATGGCCGCGGCGGCCCCGCCCCGTTCGGGCGCGGGGCGTGGCGGCCTCTCCCGGCGCGGTGGGAGCGACCGGCGCGGCCCGAGCGGCACCGGCACCGGGTGAGCGGTGGCGCGGGGCCCGTCCCCTTCCCTTCCCTCCCTTCCCGTCCTCTCCCGTCTCCTCTCTAACCCTTCCCTTCTGCTCTCTCCCCGTCGGCTCCCGGCACGCCCGCAGAGCCGGGGCTGCCCTGCCCTGTGCGGCCCGGCTCTGCCGCGTCCCCTCCCGGTGCGGAGCCGCCCAGCCGAGGGTATTCCTGGCCGCGCCCCGCGCCCCGCGCCCCCTCCCTGGTGGATTCCCGCGGCAACGCCCCTCCCGGGCGCGGGGTTTCCATGGCGACGGCGGCCGCCGCCCCCCGTGCCGGTGCCGCCGCCGCCCTGGTGCTGACCGAGCGCTCTCCCCGTTCCCTCTCCCGCAGCCGCCGGCCCAGCCCAGCCCAGCTCGGCCCCGCGGGGCCCCGATGATGCTGGGCGCGCGGGCGGCGGAGCAGCAGCAGCAGCGCCCGAACGTGCGGCGGCCGCTGCCGCCCCAGTGACGGCCCCGCCATGTCGGTGATGGTGGCGAGGAAGAAGGTGGTTCGGAAATGGGAGAAGCTGCCGGGCAGGAACACCTTCTGCTGCGACGGCCGTATCATGATGGCCCGGCAGAAGGGCATCTTCTACCTGACACTCTTCCTCATCCTCGGCACCTGCGCCCTCTTCTTCGCCTTCGAGTGAGTTCCCCGGGGACCCCGCGGGGGGTGGCGTGGGGATGGGGATGGGCCCGTGTGCCCGGGGCCTTCGGGAGAGGGAGGGCAGCCTGGCACGGCGCAGCCTGGCGGAGTGTGGCTCTCCCTGTCCACATCTGCTTCCTCACCCTCAGCAGACTGACCCTGGAGGTTTTGAGGGGAATGGCCCCTGCTGGAGCCCTGCTTCCCCGTGGGTCACCTTCTGTCTGCGACTTGGCAGTCCCTTGTCCCGAGTGTTCCTGGCTCCAGGACAGCCGGAGTGCAAGGGTGCTGCTGCTGCAGCCCTGGGGCACGGCCTGTGTCTCTGCCCGCAGGGGGACGTGCAGCCCCCACATCAGCCCCACCAGGGAGCTGACCCCAGCTGGAGGATTAATAAGGAGTGAGCTTGGGGGTCCTGCCAGTCTGACCGGCCCCCAGCCCCAGGCTGCACTGCAGCTGGAGCCATGCTGGTATTTGGGAAGGATCCGACCACCCTTTACATCACTTCGGCAGCCTAAAGACCTTCAGCCAAAACCTTTGATCCTGATGAAAAAGAGGGATCTGCCCTCTCCCCTCAGCTCTCCCTGGGAGCTGGGCTGTGGAGTGGGGTAGCCTTAGACTAATTCTAAAATCAAAAAAATCGAGCAAAAAGGGAAAAGTTTATGTTTGTCTGGGCTGATGCTGTCGAGGGGGCAGGACACCCCGTTTGGCTGGCTAGAGGATGAACTTGGATCAGCTAAACAACTGGAAAACTTCCCTTCCTCGGTCTCCATGGGCATGTTTGTGTTCCGGGGCAGCAGAAGGGCTGGAACAGGGTCAGATAATACAAAAGGTTGCAAAGGCAAGAAGAATGAGTGGAAGGACCTGCTCGCTGGCTAAGCCCTAGCTATTCCTGCAGTTCAAAAAGCCCTCGGCCGAGATGCTGTCCTTCTCAGCATCGTTCCTAAGCCAGGGAACTTGTTTCCACATTCCCTAGCCCAGCATGTCTCTCCCTAGTTCCCTGCCCAAATTATCCCTGGCTCAGTCTGAATTCTGAGGTACCAAGTGACACCACTCTTGGTTTGATGTTTGGGGTTTTTTCCATCTGAAAAATGGGGCTGAGCCTTCCTGCCTCACAGGAAGAACTAATAAGTGTTGCTGCTCCAGAAACGCTTATTGCTGCACCAGAAACACTGATTTGAGGTTTAATTGCTCTGGCTCCCTGTGGATCCTGTCCGTAGCAGAAGAGTGAACCACATCCCGCTCTGCCATGGTTGTGCTAAGGCAGAGTGAGCCAAGGCTGTTTTCCAGACCTAGGCTGTGGTTAGTCAGGAATGTGACTGGAAATTCCTTGAGAAGCCCCTTTCCATGCTCTGGCAGGCAGAGGCCTGTGGAGGAGTTGCTTGCACCAAGACATTCAGGCCGTGCCTAGACCTGGAGGGTGGACTCTGCAGGGAGAATGCTGCTGGGAACAGGATCACCTCTGGATTTTAGTTAAATCATCTGAGGGAGATAAGGAAAAGTTTGGGAAAATCCAAGTACCCATTTGATTCTTTCAGTGCAGAACACCTCAGTGTTTTTTTGTTTGGAAGAGAGAGGGTTGTTTTGAACTTTTTTTGGGATTTTTGAATTTGGGATAGGGATGAAATGTTGCCTGTTGGGGAGCTGGAAACACTCCCCAAGGTCTCTGTTTCACTGATCAGGCTGAGATAAGCAGCCTGGCTGCTCAGGAGCCCTGCCTGCCCTGCACGTGTAGGGAGCCCCGGGTGAGGATCTCAGCCTCGATCTTTCACTGCCTTGTCCGTTTGTCTCAGTGTTTGGCAGATTCTTTAGTGTTTGCATGGAAATTCCCGGTTTCCCCCTTAAAGCTGGTGTCTGGATTTGGAGCGCGGCAGCCGGCGGTGGGCGGAGGAGCCTTTCCCTGCTGCCCGCTCACTGCAGGCTGCCTGTGCCGTGCTGCCTGCTCCATTCAGCTGAATCACTTGCGCAGTCACACCTTGTCTGAGCACGGCTCCGGGGTGCCTGGAGCCAGGATCTGTCTGGCTGCTCGCCCTGCGCCGGGCTGGGCGATCCCGCTGCTCCGGGCTGCGCCGGCTCCACTCACGGCTGAGGCCGGTGGGGACCGGCACCCACGGCAGGAGAAAAGCCACAGCCCTTCCTTCCCGGCCCTGGAGCGATGGCCGCACTTGCGGGGCTGCTGCTGGTGCTGTTTTTCCTCCAAGTTTCCCCAGTGCTGCCAGCTGCTCCGCGGTGTCCGCAGGCGAGCGGGCTGAGCCGCCCCGGCCTGTGGGTGGGAATTTCTGTGTGCTCACCCCCCAAACCGCAGCGCTGTGTCCTGGGGCTGGGGAAATCTCTCCAGCCTGGAGCAAACAGGAGCCAGAGGCTAACAGAACTCAGTGCTGCACCTGAGATCCGACTGCTCCCTCTTAGATAAGGCAGAGGCACGGAGCTGTGCTGGCTCCCGGGAAGGGCTCTGCAGCGACCGACTGGAGTCCTCTGGCCAAGGGCACCTCTCGCCGCTGTGGGAGCAGCTCCGGCTGCGTGGGGCTGCTCCCCGCAGAGCCGAGCGCCTGTGTTTAACTGGGTCTGCTCCACAACACGCCCCATAAAATACAGCTTCACATCCTCTTGGCGTTATTTCAGACTTCTAATGGTATGTCAGCCCTGTGGTTGGGCATTTAGCTGCTGTCTGCTTGAGGTGTTCCAGCATGAGGAGACCAGATAAAGCACTTGTAAAAATCCCTTTAGGAGCTGGGATGATGGGATGCAGTGCCTTCTCTCGGGCTGGGAGTTCCCTTTGCAGTTCCTGTCTCTCCTGAAGTGACTTCCACGCTCAGCTGAAGGGAATGGGATTTCTTTTGTCTCTGGCTTTCCAGCACAAAACTTGACATTTGTAGATGTTAGAGGCATGGTACCACCAGCAACACTGGCTCCTCATGGGAAGGAGCTGCTCTTGGATTTTCCAGTGCCCAGGCATGTTTGTCACTTTGTTTTTCCTACTTTTTTAGCTTTGTAGAGATGAAAATGTCTTTGTTTTCTGATGAGTTGAAAACACCTACACTGCCCTTTTTTAGTTTTGATTTCCAAAGCCCAGAGAGCCAAGACTCGCAGAGGGGCCTCTGAGCTGGCATTACCTCTGGTTAGATCTGTGTCAAGCATGGTCAAAGCTCACATGTGAGTTAATTCATGCTTTTTAATTATTGAAATTTCTCTCAATAGAAGTGAACTTTTTGGTGTCCAGAGTTCAGCTTGTTTCGTTCTTGTTTCTGGGGGAGGTGGCCACTCCTGGGGTTTGGATTGACCTTTTTTTCATATGGGGGCTCCTTCTCAGGAGATGACTTTGCCCTCCCTGCAGCCTCCACATCCTCTGTGGCACCCCCATTCCTGGGTGGATCTTGGGGTGATTCGTCTGTGCAGAGATTTGAGATTTTAGCTGAGAAAGGAGCAATGACATCAGCATAACACACCTGTCTCCTGCTTCAGTTGTGTCAGAAACACATGGTGTGTGCTGACAGTTGATGTGTCACTGCAGGCAGGTGGGAAAAGACTCCAGGGAGAGCTCCAGCCCTGCCTGCTGCTGCTGGGAAGGGCCTGGACACAGTGTTGTGGTGTGGCCGGGCTTCGGAGCAGCTGCTTCCACGCTTACTGCAAACACAGTGGCTGCTAGACACCATCCCTTCCCTGGTGTGAGCACCCAGCACAGCCAGGCTGAAGTGCCCTGCTGAGGGTCAGGCACTGGGGAAAGATACAGCTCTGCTGGCACCCAGAGCAGGCACATGATGTGGCTGTGCTGTGGCTGAGGAAGGTTAAACAGGTGATTTGCAAGTGAGATGTGGGTGAGTGACACTACGGAGCTTGTGTTGAGCCCTGGTGGGCCTGCCTGGGAGATGTGCTGTCCTGTGGCCGTGGCTGCAGTCCCTGTGGCTTTCCCCTTCCTCCAGAGCTTTGCTCAATGTGCTGATTACAACAGACCTTCCCAAGCGGGTGCAGAATAACCAGCCAAACACCGTAACTCATGGCACCTCCCAGCTGCTTCTCCCCCTGCTCCCCATTCCAATGATCCCTTTGTTCAGCCTTCCTGCCCCAGCCCACCCCGCTGTGACGATGAGTTGTGATAGTGCTGTTATTGTCTGCTTTTTGGTGGCAAAATGCTCCAGAGCACAGAAATGGTGCTGGGAATGGGGGAGCAGCATCCTCACATGCCAACAGAGCATCTCTGTTGGCTCTGAGCTCTCCCAAACAAAAGATCTTTAAATGTCTGTTCCTGAGTAGTGAAATTGTCTTAGAGACAAGGCGTAGACTGAAGATACCCCAGTGCTAGTGAGTACCTGAGTGCCAAGTCAGGACCTTGTGTGGCTGCTTTCCCTGCTGTGGACGTGTGCCCTGGAAGTCACCTGAAGAGCGAAGCCCCATCAGCACAGGGAGGGTGGGAGGCACATGGTGGGCTCCACACTGGGCTCCACGCTGGGTCTGGCGATGCAGTTTCACCGTGGTGGGAGCTCCTCTGGCTCTTACCTCTGCCCTCACCAAGGGGCTGCAGACGCCAGCCCAGCTAAGCTAAGCCTGTGTGGAAGCAGGAGGGCCATGGTGCAGCTTTAACACAGCTCATGGATCCATATTTAAACCCACAATATCTTCATGTTGTCACAGCAGTTCCAAAAGCTGTTGTATCAGCTGGACAAGGGTCAGGCTGCAGCCCTTTGGGGCAGGCAGTGTCCAGCTTTTAAAGGAGTAATCACAGAATCATTTAGGATGGAAAAGACCCCCAAGCCCATCAAGTCCTATGACTGGTGACCACCTTGTCAACCAGACCAGAGCACTGAGTGCACTGGAACAACATCTAAGACCTTCCAGGAATGGGTAGTCCATAACCTCCCTGGGCAGCCCCTTCCAATGCCTGACAGCCCTTTCCATGGAGAACCTTCTCCTGATGTCCAACCTCAACCTCCCCTGGCACAGCTTGAGGCTGTGTCCCCTTGTCCTGTCACTGATTGCCTGGGAGAAGAGGCTGACCTGCACCTAAATCCATGTTCCATCTTCCTAACCCCATATTTCTAGCCCAAATGGACTCCAAGGTTTTTGTTTACTTGCTGACTGACTCGCGGCTGTCCCTGGACTTTGCCCTTGCAAAGGAAATGCAAAGTTATCTTAGGCTGCCTGAAGACGATAAGCTCGGCCCTCTGTGGGCAGGGCTGAGCACAGGGATGTTGTTTTGGGGAACGGCAGAGTGTGCAGTGTCTGAAATGAAGGATGTTGGTTTAATACCCAGGCCCTTTGTGTTGCTGTGGGCTTCTGGTGTTGCAGCTGTGACTGAAGCGTGCTGTAGCTTCAGTGTGCAGGCCTTCTGTCCCTGTCACACATGGGGGACAGCGCTGGAGTCAGGCAATGGCCCAGGAAATGTTCCTGCAGTGGGCCTGCAGAGCCTGGTGCTGCCAGCTGGAGCTGGAAACTGCACTGTGTTTGGGGAATCTGTGGTGGGAATGCCATCCAGAATTAAACAGTGCTGTGGAGGTAATGAAAATGGGATGGCAGCCCCCCAGGGAGGATAATCCCTGCCCCTCACTGCAGTAGCCTGATGCTCCCATGGAGAGTAACAGTGGAACAGCAGGAGTCTGGGTTGGATCCATCCCTCACCAACAGGGATAAAGGGTGGATCCTAGAAAGCCGAGTGCCTGAAAGCCTGGGTGCCCAGCTGCATCAGGAGGCTGGGGAAGGGATGTGTGTGAGCAGTGGTAAGACATGGCACAAGTGGTGGGATTTAGGTGGGGTTTCCCTTAAACCGCAGCAAAGCTCCATAGGAACTTCACCTCAACATCAGTAGAGTTCTCTGAAGGAATCAGGGTAGAATACAGGTTTTTTCAGGCCATTATGTCTCTAAAACGTGACTTCTGCCCAGGCCTCCCACACGGCTAGGGCTGCAGCACCCCTGGGGACATGGCTGTGGGTGTCCAGGAGCAACACGGCCATGGTGAGATGAGTCCCATGCTCCCTTTGCATCTCCTCTGTCAGGGGGATCAGCACCATAAACTCCTCGTTGGGCCTTGCTGTATTTATAGAGCAAACAAACCTTGTTCCCTTTTGAGCTGGGAGAGTCTTGAAGGAGGACCCTTTCTGCTTTATTTGGAGCTTTCTGGTCTGTTGTCTCAGGAAAGCCAAAGGAAGCCAAATGTCTTGTTGCATGGGGATGTTGTGCTTCCACAGGAATCCATTCCTAAGAAGTACAGGATGCGCTTAGTCCCAATAATTTGTGTGGTGCGGGAAGCTCCTGCTCTTTAGGGGTTAGCCAGACATTCCCACCATCCCCACAGGCTTCCATGCCTTCCGGCACTCCAGGTGTGGGGTCCCTGACCAGGTCTTGGGTGCTTTTCCCAGTGGTCTGGCCCATCCCTTGGCAGCAGGAATGTAATGGATAAGGTCTCTCCAGCTGCCTGGTTGTGTTTCTGGCATTGCTTAAAATGGGAGCTGAAAACAGAACAAATGCTGGGAAATATCTGTGTCTAGCTGTTGGAAAACGTGGAGATGCTGTGATGGTGCCTGGTTGTGGGAGCTGCCCCAGGAGTGTTCCCCTGTGGTGGTGGGATGTACTGAACAGATTCTCTGCTCCAGATCTAAGCAGCGCTGCGGAGTGCCTGGGCTCTGATGCTGTGCCAGGCAATGAGACTCTGACTCATCGTCTCCTGCCCCGTGTCCGCAGGTGCCGGTACCTGGCGGTCCAGCTATCCCCGGCCATCCCCGTGTTTGCAGCAGTTCTCTTCCTGTTCGCCATGGCCACGCTGCTGAGGACGAGCTTCAGCGACCCCGGCGTGATCCCGAGGGCCCTGCCCGACGAGGCGGCCTTCATTGAGATGGAGATTGGTGAGTGTGAAGTGGCCAGGCTGGTGAGGGCTGGAAAAGCCTCCTTATTTATGGAATAGCTCTAGGTTGCAGTCCCTGCAGAGCTTATCTTCCTGGCTGGACCTCCAAAAGTGAGGATTGCCCCAGTCTGCTGGCTCACTGTACTTGGCCGAGTTTCAAGAAGGCAGCACAATAGACCTGCGTCCCTCTCTGGGAGCTGTTTCACCTGCTGCTTTCTCTCCCATACCTGTGTACATACGAACTCAGTTTGCGCAGAAAGCTTGGAGTGGTCCTCTTGATCCTTCAGGGAGAGAGGAGGTTTGGTGGATGCAGGTGATAACACCCAGCCCACTCTCAACATGCCCATGAAAGCTCTGGCATCCCTTTTCCTGCCTCCAAGCTGCCAGGTTGGCTCTGGCCTGTGTGAGCAGAGCTGCAGCCTCCAGCTCCGGAGCCAGCGGGCTCCGATCCCACTGGTAGGAAAGGCAGGGAAGTAAGTTGTGGTTTGAGGCCTGTCATGTTGTAGCAGCAGCTCCGATCTGTGCCTGGTTCTCTCTGGCAGAGGCCACCAACGGGACCGTGCCGCAGGGTCAGCGCCCACCCCCGCGCATCAAGAACTTCCAGATCAACAACCAGATTGTGAAGCTCAAGTACTGCTACACGTGTAAGATCTTCCGGCCGCCCCGCGCCTCGCACTGCAGCATCTGCGACAACTGCGTGGGTGAGTGGTGCTCAGGCCTGGCCTGGCCCTGCTCCTTGCAGAGGGCCTTGGGACAGGGACAGACCTGCGCCCAGGCTCGTGCTGGGCAGCTCTGCGCTGGTGGAATGTCCAGGCTGCCTCGTCTTGTGTTTGAGGAGCTTGAGGTTTGCTCAGAGCCTGGAGCCAGGTGCTTTCTCTTTGCAAGGACTTCGGCAATAACTGAGTCCAGCTGCTCTGTGTACATGTGCAGCCCATTTTTGAGTCCCACTGGACTCTGGCCTTGTGGGACCGAAGGGTTCCAGTGCAGAGTTGTGTCTCAGGTGACAGCAGCTCCTTCATCAGCACAGAGATCGTGTCATTCCCTGGGGTGCCCTGGTTGTGGTCTTCCTTCTGTGTATGTAACTGGCTCATGTTCAGCATCACTGCTCCAGGCAGAAATCCTGTCCTTTTGGACCCCTTTCCTCCTCTTCAGATTCCCAGCCTTTGAGTGTTTATGCAGTTTCTTGAACCTTCTCCTGATTATTCCAGGGTAAGAACATGGGGACTCCCAGGCCTTCATCTAACCCATGTGCTGTGGCTGTTGTACCCCAGGGGGAGAAGACACATAAGGGGTCAAGCTCAAATTCTATCTTAATGTGCAAAATTACTTACTACAAAATAATTTTGGACTTTCTGACCTCCTGAAAGGAGGCCAGGATATGGGGTCCTGACTGAGCAGAGGTTTGAACATGGCAGTTTATGTCAGCCTGGGGGATTTTTGAAGTGGGAGCACAGGGGCAAGGATCTAGAGGTGGGCAGGGCCGTGCCAGGGCAGTGCTAATTTTCATCTTGGCTTCTCCAGAGCGCTTTGACCATCACTGTCCCTGGGTGGGCAACTGTGTGGGAAAGAGGAACTACCGCTACTTCTACCTCTTCATCCTCTCGCTCTCCCTCCTCACCATCTACATCTTCACCTTCAACATCGTCTACGTAGCACTGAGTGAGTCTGTCTGGAAAGCTGGAGAGCTGGGAGGGACGGAGGGAGGGAGGGAGGGAGGGAGGAAGGGAGTGGGGCTACAGATGGTGGTGTGAAACCAGAGTTAGGGAGTGGGAAAGGGAGCTGGACTCAGTGGGATGTTCCAGGTGAAAAAATTCTCGCTTTTTGTATTGCAGAATCTCTGAAGATTGGGTTTCTGAACACATTGAAGGAAACCCCAGGGACATATCCTTCCATGGTCACAAGGGCTTGACTTCTCCACAAATGGGGGTTAGTGGGAGCTGCATTGTGGAGTGGCTGCTTAGGCCACTCTGAGTCTTTCCAAGCATTTTCCCCTGGATGACAATGTGGGGAGCAGTTCCTTGGCTTTTGGGAAGAGAATAAAACAGAAAACAGTGGCTAGGAGAGGAAGATAAGTTGGTGTTTGTGGGGGCAGTAACAGGTGGGCTGGGCCTGCTCTTGGGCCGTTCCCAGTCCTTAACTGTTCTCACTGTACTGGAGGTGCTCATCTGTTTCTTCACGCTGTGGTCGGTGGTGGGGTTAACTGGGTTCCACACCTTCCTGGTGGCACTGAATCAGACAACCAATGAAGACGTAAGTAGAGCCCTCCTCTGAGCTGTCGCCGTTTCTCAGTGTGTCAAGGCTGTGCATAACACAGGGATCTGGGGGCTGGTGCAGGGTGGCCTTGGAGTAAACCTGAGCTTGTGCCCAACTATTTCAGATTAAGGGGTCCTGGACTGGGAAGAACCGTGTGCAGAATCCCTACAGCCACGGCAACATAGTGAAGAACTGCTGCGAGGTGCTCTGCGGGCCCCTACCCCCCAGGTGAGCTCTTGAGGGGCTGCCTTGACCTTTGTCTTCCACCAGCACTTCTGATGGGAAGAGAGGTGGGATTTGGGGAGACTAGGGTCTCTGATGGCATGGCTGTGTTCTTGCAGTGTCCTGGACAGACGGGGCATCCTGCAGCAGGAGGAGAGCACAGCTCAGGAGGGGTTGTGCCTGCGGGGACCCGGCACGCAGGAGCCCCTGGCCACGCAGGGCCTTGGGCAGGCCCAGGAGGGTGGCATGAAGCAGCAGGACGGCAGCATTCCTCCCCCCAGTGCTGTGAGTGATTCCGCCTGGGAGCTGGGCGGGCTCTGGGACAGTGGAAGAAAGCTGAGAGTGTGACTTAGGAAGGACAAAACTACATGGGGGGCCATGTGAGAGGCTGCTGCTGAAAAGCTTGTTTGCTCTGACCCTGGAAACCAGCATCTTGGTTTCCTTGGATTTCCTGAAAGGAGGTCACAGCTGGCTGCAGTTTTGGAGATCAGTCCTGCCATGAGAGCACTCAGGAGCTGTAGCCCATGGAGCTCGGCGGGGCTGGAGAAGGCTGAGAGGTTGCAGACATCTTGTTCTGGTGCTGAGTGTGAGCTGCAGGGCTGTCCCTGGGATCTCCATCTGTGGAGAAAGCTGTTGTGGCCCTGAGCAGCCTGCTGTGTGTTTGAAATTAGTCCTGCATTAAGGACAGTTTAACAGGAGACCTCCAGAGTGCCCTTCTCACCTAAATTATTCCATTAACATGGTGGGAAATGGCTCGGGTTGCTCCTGCTTGGGCATGAGCTGCCCTTCTCTGGTGGACACAATCCAAGACACCTTCTGCTGGAGCAGTCTAGTGCTCCAGCTCTTCCTGAAGCTGCTGTTTTGCCTATTGGGAGGCCCCTGGTTTGGTTTCTCCTTTTCCCAAGCCCAGCTGAGACTGCTGCTAGCGGAGCTGGAGGCGGTAGCAGAGCGGCGGGCTCTGTGTGCTCGGGCTTTGCGCTGGGGGTGTCCCTGCAGGTCACTCTGTCCCCTCTCTCCAGGTCCCTGCGCCGTCTGTGAGCGACACCGAGATGCCAGAGGAGAAGCAGCAAACGCCTGGGGAGCTCCCGGTGCCCTCCCTGGACGCTGGGCGAGCGGAGCACTAGCATCTGCTTGGAAGGGAGAACTTTGTTGTTTTGTCTAATCAAAGCTGGAAGTGGTGGAGGAGAGGAGAAGGGCTGGATGGCAGGCACCTGATTCCCCATGGCCATTTTGCTTTAGTCATTACTCGCCGCGGTGCAGGCAGCGCTGGCCTTGCGCGGTGCTACAGGACAGCGAGCGCGGGTAGCACGCCCTGGTCACCGTGGGGCACTGCCAGCAGACCTGGGCCAGCCTGCACCCTACTGCTGAGGAATCCTCAAGGAAGGGGAAAGCAATGGTGGCAGCAATGTCCTCTCTCCCCTCCTCCCTCCTTCCTCTAATCTGTTGCGTTGTTTTGTGGTTGGCGTGGCAAGGCTTGTCAGGAAACGTTTTGGTGCCCCAAGGACCCAAACAAGTGGGAAGGAGTTCTGCTGGCAGCAGTTTTTACGTAGCTGTCTTCCTGTGCTCCTTTCTTGTGTGATGTAACGAGGCAGCAGCTATGAGGGGACCCTCCTTCCCATCCTGCCCTGGTGCTCACACCACTCTGGGCTTCGAGGGAGGGAGAGGGCAGCCAAGGTGGACAGCTGCAGGGAAGGGTCTGCCTGTGCCACTGGCTCCTGGCTGGTGTTGGGGCTGCATTTGTTGCTGGGTGTTTGCACTGAGCCCTCCCCAGCTGTGGCACAGCAGCTCTGCAGAACCTCAGCCCCAATCTGTGTTGTGTCATTGCATCCCCACGTCCCCCCCATGCCTTGCTCTGCTGTTCTCAGCCATCCTGGACTGCCTTTGAGACCCTTGGATCTTCGCAGGATTGTGCCAGCTGCCCAGGGCTGGGCTTGTGTGTCCAACAGAGGAGAGGCTGGGGGGATGGTTGGGGAGCTCTGTGCTGTGGCAGGGCTCCCCCCACTCCACAGTCCCTGTCCTGCGCTGGCAGGACCCTCACACCTCTGGGATCCCCGCAGAGGTCGCTGGTGGAGGAGAGGCCATTCGATGTGTCCCTTGTCACAGAGCTGGGCAGGCTCCCGCAGGTGTGTGATGGCTGCCGGAGGGCGTCCCGCCGGGCCAGTCCCGTGTCCGTGATGCTCCTGGCTGGCACTGAGGGGTGTGGTGTGAACGTGGCACCGGCACTGCCCCTCTCCCGCGGTGCGGGGCCTCTTCTCCCGGCTGAGAGGGCAGAGCTGCCACAGCTGCTCCCAGTTGGAATGTGGCTGGGAAGGAGCCTCGACTGCCCTGCCTGGCCCTCAGCCAGCCCAGCTGCATCCCGTTCCATCCTCCGGGGACAGGGCTCCTGTGCCCCACCCCGTGGGAGTTGCCCCAACACGCTACTGACCCAATCTCCAATTCGGTGCGAAAGTGTGTATTTTGGCTTTGCTGCTCCCTGTTCCACAAAGTGTGTGGAGTGCTGCCTGCCAGGACCTGCCTGCACGGGTCAGGGTCTCCAGAAGGAAGGAAGGGGGTTGGGTGAGGATTGGGTGTTCTTTATTTTTTTCTTATTTTTTTTTAATTTTAAAACAATGAAGGAAAATTAATTGGTTTGAAAATGGCTGAGCTGTAGCCCCTGCGTTTCTGTGCTGCCCCAAGCCAGCTGCCTCTTCCCCCTCCCCTATGCGTTTCCAGGATTCTCCATCTCACACTTCCAGGGTGTCTTAGCTGTGTTATTTGCATCTTGCTGTCCCCTGTGGCAGGTGGGGGGGTCGGGGGTGTCTGTGTGTCCATGCTGAGAAGTGACAGTGTCCTGGGCAGGCTTCAGTTGCCTGCAGACACGGCTTCTGTCCCCAGCTCCCTTCCTGAGCCTGCTGGCAAACCTGGGAAGAGCAGCCAATGCCTGTGGTGTCTTGGCGGGGAGCACAGTGCCCCAGTGCTCAGAGTCCCTGCCTCGGGGCAGTGGTGCCATGCAAAATGTCCTGGGGCACCTTGTGCCCACCCAGCATCTGGCTCTGCGGCAGGGGCTGAGCTGGACCCCGAGGTGCCACCACTGGGGCTCTCCTGTTGCCCACCAGCAGCCGTCCCCTCCAATCCAGCCCCCCTATTAGGGCCAGAGTGGAAAGTGGCGGTGCTGGCGGGCTCAGGGAGATTCTGCCATGGAGGGACCCCCCATCTCGGCCTCCTCCCGGCTGCCATCCAGGGTCTCTGATCCCTCGAAGCAGCCAGAGTCCCGGGGAATGTCCCCTTTGGGCTCCGAGGGCGATGGCAGGGCCTCAGTGGTGTCACCATCCTCTGGCTCACTGGCTGCTGGGAGAGGGGCCATGGCGTTAGTGGTGCTGCTGGGGTACCCAGTGGGGTCCTGCCCCCTCCCCAGACTCTTACTGTCATAGTCCAGGAGGAGCTCGGCAGCCGTCAGCAACTTGGCGCGGTGCTGGGGGTCTGTGATGTGCAGTTCGTTCAGGTGGGTCTCCCGAAGCTCTTTGAAGTCCTCCAGGGTCTGGTACCCATTCAGCAGGAGGGTGGGGGTGTGTTCCTGGGTGGGGGGCGTGGGTACGGGTGAGCAGGGCTTGGGTGGCTCCCCCTGACCCCCAGTGCTGGCCTGTAGCTCCCCCCCCCACTTACCCCGCATTACCCAGAAATGCCCCACGTGTCCCCTCTGTGGCCCTGGGTGCTTGGTTGAAGGACCCACGAGGTGGGGGATAGTGAAGGGGAGAGGGGATGGTCACCCTGCTGGTCCCGTGCTGGGTGCTGCTGTTCCCCCCAGCCCCCGTCCCTCACCTGCAGGTTGATGCGCTCCAGCAGCTCATGGAGGGTCTTGGGCTTGAGGCGCTTGTTCCGGCTGGAGCTGCGGCTCCTGCGGGCAGGGACCGTCTCCTCAGGGATCACATCCACGTAGATGAACTTGAAGGAGCCCACCCTATTGTTGAGCAGCCCGGTCCAGGTGCCCACAGGTGGCTTCTCTATGATGCTGATGATGTCCCCTTTCTAGGCCAAGGGACATGGCACGGTGGTGGGCGCAGGTGCAGGGGGGGACAGCCAGGGAACACCCCCAGCTCAGGGGGTGCCCAGCCACCCTCCCTGCCTCCCCCCTGCCCCAGGGCCGCAGTGGCCGTGCCTCACCCGCAGCTTCAGGGAGTCCTTGTCATAGGGGCTGGGGGTGAAGTTGGTGTGGACGCGGGCCCGGCCGCAGAAGGGGCCAGTGTAGGCTGGGACGGTCTCCTCCAGCTGCTGGCTGTCCCGGGGATCACCAGGGCTGGGAATGTCGCTGCCTGCAGAGAGGAGGGGGTCAGGATGTGCCCGGCTGAGGATGTGGGGCCATCCAGTCGGGGCTGGCCTCACCGCTGGACATCTGACGTCCGAGGGCTGGGTGCCCGTCCTCCTCCTCCTCCAGCTCCAGGTACGACAAGGGCACCTTGTCATGGCTCTGCTCTTCCACGCTGCTGGCTGGGGACAGGGGGCATGGGGGCCCTTCCGCCTCCACCTCTCCCTGCTGGAGGTACCGGGGTCAGGCTGAGGGAGGGGGAGCTGTCCCCCACTCACCTGTCCGTGTCCCCACACCCCCTGCTCACCTTCCCCTCGGCCAGCGCTCTCACAGCCATCCTGCCCATCTTGCGGTTCATGGTGCGGGAGATGACCGCCCGCCACTTCCTGCCCAGCTTCGTCCCGCTGCTCCGTGTGGCCTCCTCAGGACTGGCATTGCTGGGATCATCCTCAGGGATCTGCCAGAGGGATGAAGAGTGAAGGCAGAGCCCCCCACCCTGGGCAAGCCTCAGCAGGGTCACACAGTGCTGTGAGATTCCAAATCCCACCAGTGCTGGCACCCTGGGGCTGCTCCATGACACGTGGGCCACGGGTAAGACCAGGAGTTTTGGAGAAACCAGCCCTGAAAGGGGCTGTTCCCAGGGAAGCAGGATGTGTCAAGGGCTGTTGCTGCCCCGGAGGGTGCTGGGAACTCACATTCTCCTCCAGGCTGAACTCCTCGCTTGACACGGGGGAGCTGACCTTGGACTTGCTGAAGTCCTTGAAGCTGCTGGAACGCTGTAGGGAAAGCTGGGAGCAGGGGCAGAGGTGTGAGGGGGGGGAGATGGAAAGGTGGGAAATGAGCTTCTTCCTGCATTCCCTGCCACAGCTCCTCTCTGCCCTTTGGGCTGCTCTGCCCATCCCAGGGTGATGCCAGTGCTGGGAAGAGTTTTCTGCTCTCTTCCAGGAGCTGCCATGTGTCATCAACCCCCTGGAACTGGGATGTGCAGCTCTTGGTGCCTATGCAGCTGCTTGGCACAGCATTTCCAGGGCAGGGATGCTCTGGTGTGGAGCCTGACACTGCCATGCTGGGAGCAGCCCAGGGCTGTGCCATGATGCCACCCTGGCACATGGGCCAAGCCGTGAGGGCACACAGGGCTCTGCATCTCCTCTCAGCACAGGTGGGCAGGCAGTGAAGCGCAGGTAGCACCAGAGCAACCATGTCCCTGCTGCTACCCACAGGGTCAGCTCCAGGACTGAAATCCTGGAGGATTCATCACAAATCCATGTTTTCCACCTGTGTCACCCCATAGCCCAGAGAGCACACCCCCAGCATCACCAGCTGGCTTGGTGTCACCTCCATCCTAAGACATCAAAGCTGGTATTGAATCGCAGTCCTGGTACACCTCTCCATCCCTTGCCCCTTTTAGTCTTTCCTGTGCCCCCTGCCTGCCTTCCTCTCCATGGCCTCAGGTGCCTGTCTCACATGGAAGGGTTTCTCCATGCCAGGAACACCCTTGGTGCCAGCACAGCCACCTGGTCCCAGGTGTCCCTCATCCCTGGATGGCAGCACCAGTGTGCTCACACACTGGGGCACAGTGAGCTCGGCTGCCATTGACAGCACTCTTGAGGCCCTCGGAGCACACACCACCGTGCTTGCTCTGCCACCAGCACAACCAGGGATTTCTGTTCTCAAGCAGCTCTGCCAGCTCCTGTTATGGTGGAGGCCTTTCCCAGTCCTGCACAGCCTGGCCCTCTGCTGTTCCCTCTTTATTCTCCTTCTCATTGGCTCCACCGAGCACCCCTGAGCACTCGGTTTGGCCATTGCAGAGGGCTGGCTCACGGTGCCACACCCAGCTGCACGTGGACTGTGGCTTCATGCCAGCTCCAGGTGCATCTGTGCAGAGGGGATGCTGGCTTATGCCCTGCTCCCACCCCGGTGCCCGGAATCCACGAGATCCAGGTCCACTGAACCTCCCACGGCTTCACTGCTGAGATAAAACAGCTCTGAGATAGAACTGCCCTGGGGCTGGAGGAGCCATGGAGAGCCTGGCAGTGGGATGTGAGTCAGGGGGGCCGGGCTCTCCCGGCGCAGAGCAGGAGGGGGAAGTGAGAGTGGCTGTCGCTGGGCAAGGGCAGGGGATGCCCATGGGACTGGCCGGGCTGGATGGGCCACCCCAGTGCAGGGAGGGGGACTTCACCCAGGTTTCCTGTGGGAGCTTGGCAGAACGGTGGAGCTGCCATGGCAGGATTTGTGCCTGTCATGAGCAGGACCCTGCCACCAGGCACTGCCTCTGCTCCCCGTGGTGACTTGCTGATGTTGATGCCAGCCCAGCAAAGCTTGGCAAGAGCTGAAGTGCCAGCTGGTGCGAGACCTGGCGGGGGATGAGGAGCCAGTTTTGGCCCCCACTGGTGACTTCAGCCTCCAGACTTCAGCCACATGGTGGCACATGGCCATGCCACGCAGGGGGCTCTCGAGAGGCCTGACACTGGCAGCTGGTGCTCCTGCGGCTCCAGCTCGCAGCGGTGCTGCCGGAGGAAGCGGCTGACGCACTGACAGCCCCGACCGCAGCACCTTGCTGCGCAAGAGAACTGCACAGCCGCCACCGCAGCCATGTCCCCCCAGGAAGTGACAGGCGGCCGCCCACGCCTGGGGAGGCCATGGGGGGGCGGGGGGCACAGCCTCCCCCAGCAGAGCTCCGCGGGTCCCACCGGCACCTGAGCAGGCACCCATGTCGATCCCGGGGGCTGTGCATCCCAGCAAACGTTCCAACAGGATGGAAGGCAGAGTGGGAGGTGGACAAGGCCAGGACCACGCACTGGCGAGGCCACAGTGCCTGGTGGCAGCAGGGACAAACTGATGGCAGGGCAACTGCCGTGCTGTCCCAACCCCCGGCACCAGCCCTCCCGCTCAGCATCCCACGGCAGCCCAGGCTCGGACAGCTCTGGATGTGCCGGGACATCTGCGACGCTGAGGGCACCTGGATGCAGCCATCACTCACCTTCCTGTGTCCCGGCTCCTTGTCGCCGGCGTTGGAAGGCTTGCGGCGCAGCATGGCGCTGGGGCCGGTGGCGAGGGCTCAGCGTCCGGCGGCGGCGAGCGCGGCCCGTCCCGTCCCGTCCCGTCCCGTCCCGTCCCGTCCCGTCCCGTCCCGTCCCGTCCCGTCCCGTCCCGTCCCGCGGCACCGGCACCGAGCCGGGAGCGCACAGGAAGCTGGCGGTCACATGAGAGGCCTCGCAGCCGTGCTCGGGGTGGCTGGCGAAGCGCGGGCTGGGGCAGGAGGAAGGAAACCCTCCAGCGAGCTGCGCCCTGCCCGGGGCCTCTGGGTGGGGACGGTGTGTGCGCCCTGACACTTCTCGGCCGTGCCGCCCCTCGGTGGTGCTGCCCGTGCCCTGCCTCCCCTTGGCAGTGCTGCCGCCCCTCGGTGGTGCTGCCCCTTGGCCATCTGCAGATGGGCATCGTGTGTTCCCCCGTGGAGAAGGTGACAGTCCCCAACCCCTCTGTCGTGCCCACCCCCGTGCCTGCTCGTCCTGCTGGGACATGATAGCCAAGCCCTCTGCGTGACACTTGGTCTGGGATGTCCCGTGTATCCGCAGGTCCTCCCGGCTCGGAATCACAGCCAGGTGGGACGTGCTCATGGCCACCCCGCTGCTAGCACCTGCGGGGACATCCGTGGCTGGGCTGGCTGCCCTGCATCTTCTCACTCCAAATCCTCCATCTTTTGCCCCACAATTATAATCTGCCCAAATCCATCTCCTCACTGTCGGCGTTGGCTTGGTCGCCTCGGGACTGGACAAGGTGGCACAAGCAGGGTCACAGGGGTGGGGTTGGGGGCCGGGCTCCAGCCCTAACTCGCCGGCGAGGCAACGCGCAGCGCATCGGGCGCAGCAGGGCGCAGCAGGGCCCGCCTTGCTCATGTTTAATCACAGACGAGCAAATAGAATACACCAAAAAAAAAAAAAAAAAAGGAAGTGAGGGCGGGGGAAGACCCGGCCGTGGTGGGAGGGGGTGGTAGAGCCACGGGTGCGGGATCAGGCCCCCAGCCGGCTGAGCAGCACCGAGAGCAGTGAGGCGAGGGCCAGCGTGCCCGCGGGGGCGGTGCCGGCGCTGCTCACCGGGAAGGGCTCGGTGCTCTCCTGCAGCCAGGCGTACGCCTCCTCCAGCCGCTGCCGCCGCAGCTCCGGCCCCACGTGTGCCCGGATCTTCTCGTAGTAGGAGTTCAGGTACCGGATCTGCAGCCAGACACCACCTGACCTGGGTGCCACCCCCGCCTTTGGCCTTCCCCGTCCAGCTGCCCCACACGCCGACCACTGGCCCCACCTGCAGAGCTCATTGCCCCTCTTCATCCATGCACCCATCCTTGCTCTGTCCTCATTTACTCACTCCAGCCTCATGGCATGATCCTGTTTTTTTCCTGCTTCCACCCCCCAAGCCCCTGCGCTGACCTCGCATCCCTGCTCTGCTCCCCACCCCGAGCACACCCCCGTACCTGCTCTGGGGACAGGAGGCTGAGGTCGATGAGGTTGCGGTCATAGGGCACCAGGGACACCACCTCGAAGGTCAGAAAAGGCTTCTCCCCACTCTGGTGCTGCCACAGAGAGGTGTCATTGGGTGTCCCCTACCCCCTTGGAGTTGCCCCCACACCTGACTCGATGCAGGCCCCCATGGTGTGCCACCCCTGTCACCCTGTCCCCATCGCCCTACCTCAGTCTGTGCCTCCACCACGAGGGCGATGTCCTCAATGCGGATCCCGAACTCTCCATCCCGGTAATACCCGGGCTCTGAGGGCCGGGAACAAGCCTGGTGAGCCCCCAGCCCCAGCGGCTCCCCTAGCCCACCCCAGTGGGGCTGGATCTGGCCCTTGAGTGGGGCTGAGAGCTGACACCCTGTCCCTGGTTGGGCTCTGTGCCCAGGGTTGTCCCGGAGAGCTGGGATGCCAGTTGGGGTGCTGGGACATACCGATGGAGGTGAACATGCCGGCCTCCAGTGGCACGTTGTTGGACTGGAAACCCACAGGCCCTGCAGGGACATGTGGTGGGTTAGAGCTCTGTGGATGGCACGTGCTGCAGGGACACCCCAGCAAGGACCAAGGTGCCACACCAGAGAGAACCACGGGACCAAACCAAGGACACCCCAGCAAGGACCACAGAGCCACCAAGGCAAGGACTATGGGGCCACCATGGCAAGGACCACCGCAAGGACAAGGATCATCCCAGTAAGGACCTTGGGACCACCTCAGCAAGGATCATGGGGCCACGCTGGCAAAGACCGCAAGATGTTGCAAGTAGGGATTTCCCTGCCCCTTATAGAGGCTCTGCTGGGCAGCCCCCAATGAGCTCCTGTCCTCATCCCTGTCCCCATAGCTCAGCCCACATGCCCAGCACCAGTGCTGGTGGCACCTACACTCATGGACTGAGAGGAAGTTGCCAATGCCGTGGCCGGTCCCATGGCCATAGTTGAGTCCAACATGCCAGAGTGCCCGGCGGGCAAAGGACTCCACCGTTCTCCCTGGGGAATGAAAAGGTGAGATGGGGGCCAAGGAGCCCATCGGGCTCCGCCATGCCTTCCTGCTTCCTGTGCCAGGGGTTCTGTGCAGGGCCAATGCTGGGTTTGGCACCCACCTGCTGTGTTGGATGGGAAGATGAGGCGGGAGAGGTCAATGTTGCCCATCAGCACGCGGGTGTAGGCTTCCTGTACAGCATGGCAGGGGGTGAGTGTGGTGGTACCCAGAAACCCACCCCTGCACATCCAGCCCTGGCCAGGACCTGATGCTGGGCACCATAGGGAGTGCTGGGTGGTGCAGGGGGGTGCTGGGCATCTCAGGGTTGCCCTGGGAAGTGCAGGGGGGTGTTGGCTGACACAGGAGGGGCTGGTACCTTCTGGAGCGGGGTGGGCTCACCCCAGTGCACCGTGCGAGTGATGTCTGTTGTCCCATCCCTGCAAAGGGGGATCGTGAATGGGGCTGATGCAGCCCCAGCACTGGCTTTGGGGGCCCCTGGATGTGGGGCTGTGGTGGGGGGTCTCTGTTCAAAGCTACGCACAGATATTGCCCTCCGGTGTCAAAAAGATACATCTCTCTCGCAGACAGCGTCCGGCTGCTCCCGTTGGAGGGGCTGCGAGGGGAGGTGGGTCAGAGTCCCCTCCCAGCTGCCCATTGCCCACCGCCCCCTGCCCACTGCCCACTGCTGCCCAGCCATGCCTGTAGTGAGCTAGCGCTGCGTTGAGCCCGCTGGCCGAGATGGACTGGAAGCTGGGCCCACGGCTGTGCTCCTGCGCCCTGGAAGGCAGCAGGGAGAAAGGGAGGTGCTGAGGGTCCCCGGCTGCCCTTCCCTGGGCAGGGCAGGCCGGGGGGGCAGCACTGACCAGCGAAATGCATCGATCTGCTGAGCCCCTGAAAACTCGTCCACCTGCCCCTGCGGGACTGTCTTCTCCAGCCACAGCAGGTACTGGATGACGGCCACCGCATCCCGGACCTGGGGGTACCCGGTGACAGCGGGGAGGGGGCATCGGCACCCTGCTTCCTCCGGTCACCCCCACGTTCTGCAGGGGACTGTGGGGAGGGGGACAGCCCTTACGTGGGCAGCTCGCAGCATCTCCTGCTCGTGGGTGTTTTTCACAGCCTTGGCCATCATCACAGGCGAGTAGCTCTCCTCTAGCAGCTTCTCCTGTGAGAGCAGGCAGAAAGTGACACAGCTACCTGTCCCCTCAGGTGCCGGGTGCGGCCACAATGCGGTGACATGGGGCCGGCCCCGAGCATGCAGGACCCACATGCCCCATGGCCAGGTTCGGTGCCCACCTGGGGGATGATGGAGTAGAGGCCATAGGTGGTGTACTCGGTGCCCAGCCACACGGTGACGTTGCCCTGGGCGTAGGAGAGCAGGTGGGCGCTCACCTGCCCGTACTCCTGCAGCTCCACGCACAGCGGCCCCGGGCAGCCCGAGCGCAGGGACTCCCGCGCCGCCACCGAGAGCCGGGACTCCTCCACGAACAGGCTGGGGAGGGAGCGGGCACAGACGTGGCGGTCACCTGCTGCCTTTGGTCCCCCCAAGTCCGGCCACACCAGCAGAAAGGAGGGACCTGGGGGGCTGTGAGGGGATGCTGGGCTGGGAGTGGGAGAAACTGAGGCTGTGAGGAAAGGGAGTGTGCCGTGCCCTGGAGTGGGCTGAGAGCAGGGGGACGGATTGGGAAAGATGTGTGTGTGGCTCAGAAGGACAGTCAGTGGGGCTGGGCATGGCAGGATGGAGTGGCTTTGGGGATAAGGGGCTGAGAGAAGGGTCCCATGGGGGCTGGATCAGGAAAGGAAGGCTGGAAGGAGGGTGGGTGGTGACCCCCCCCCTCCAAGCCCTGTGCCCACAGGGATGTGCTGCCCACCTTATGGTCGTGTTGGTCAGGAGGGTGTAGGAGTAGAAGACAGGGTTGTAGGGGATGTCATCTCCGCGGAGGTTGAAGAGCCCTGCCAGGAACGAGACCTCTGCACTCGTGACTGACACCGCCCTCCCACCGCCGGGGTTCAATCCCGTGGCCCCTGCCGTGATCCCAGCACGGCACCGTGGCTGCTTACAGGCTGTCTCCTCCAGCCCCGACAGCAGCACGGCTGTGGGGCGCTGCACGTGCTGCTCCATCTGCTGCCGGATCCCAGCCACCTTCTCCTGCCAGCTGCTCCCTGCCAGTCGGGAAAGTGGTCGGCTCAGCGCAGGGACCACCGCGGCCCCAGGCTGGGGGTGCTGTGGGTGGGCTGCGGGAGGCTGAGGTCAGACCTGTGAACTCTGCTGGGAGGCTGTAGATCTCACTGGAGGAGGGAAGGGGTCTCTGGTCACCCCATGCCTGATCCACAAGGTTGGTCTCGAGGGGGAGCAGGGTCCGGCCGGAGCCGTGCAGAGCCTGGCTGTAGCTCTTCCAGGTGTCTGGGGGGTGAGCAGCCCGCAGGTTTGGGCTCCTGGTAAATTCACACCCAGGGGCTGCCCTCCCGTGGGCAGGGTGACCCACGTGTCAGCCAGCCCTACCGATGGAGAAGAGGAAGGGGTCCAAACTGACGTTCCCCTCCTCAGGAACCTTTTTCAAGATCCACATCCCAATGGACTCGATCGAGGCTGCAGGAGAGAGCTGGGTAGCACCGCGAATTTGCGCTGAGCCCAGAGGAGGCTGTGGCAGGGGCTGGAGGGTCCCTGGGAGCGGGGAGACTCAGAAGCCCCCCATCCTGCCTCCACTGACTTGTCCTCTGCAGCTCCCAGTTGCAGTCCAGCTCCCGTTCCGCCTGGGTCCAGTAGCGGCTGTCAGTCCACAGGGCAGCCTTGTCCTGCGTCACCACAGCGGTGCCTGGGACAGGGGTGGGGGCTCAGGGCTCACTTCTTTCTCTCTCCCTGCGGCCGGCAGGGACCCCCAGCGGCTCTCAGGGAGTGAGACCATGCCGTGCGCACGGATCCCCAGCAATGAGGACCAGCAGGCAGGTGCCAGCCCCCGAGCAGCGGCCCCAGGATTTGGGGGGTGCCCTCACCTGCAGAGCCGGTGAAACCAGTGAGCCAGCCCAGCCGGGCGTCCCGTTCGGAGATGTACTCGCTCTGGAGCCGGGATGGAGCCATAAGAGGTGGCTGTGGGCAAGGAGCGGGTCCCCGGGGTGCGGGGGACTCCCACCTTACCATGTGGGCATCCGTGGAGGGCACGATGTAGGCGTGGACGCCGTGGGTCTGCATGATGCCCCGCAGCACAGCCAGACGCGCCGTCGTGTTGGTGGCCGTCGGTGGCAGGTACTGGTGGCACAGGGAGACGTGCTGGGACTGGGGGGGACCCTATGCCGGGGGTCTCGGGAACAGGGAGGGGGAGCAAGACGGGGCTCACCGGCGGGTCCGCGGAGCAATCCCGGATGTCATTCCTGGTGGAAGGAGCCTGTGGCGCCCACCCTGAAGCACAGCCTGTGGGCACGGCGGCACCCGGGAGCCTCAGACTGCAGCCTGGGGGCTTGCTGGACCTCTGCTCCAGCCCGGAACAGCACCAGGCAGCTGTGACCCTCGTCCCCAGCCCCAAACACCAGCCAGCCAAGCTTGGGACTTTTTGCAAAACTCAGTGGTTTTAGCCCCAGGAATAGTGGATGAAAAACAACATCATCCCCTTGTTCAAGAGAAGATAAATCTGCCTGCGGTACAGTGGGATCATCACGGGGAGCAGCTGGTGCCCAGCAAAGAGCACGGAGGGGCTGGCAGGAGCCCAGCACTGGGGCTGCAGAAGGAACTGGCTGATGGTGGGGCCATGTCCTGCTGGACCTGACCTCTCCCCAGGGCTGCTTGGCACGGGGTCCCACCAGCGCTCCCTGGGCTCTCCATCACCAGCTGGCACCTGGCCTCTCACTTTGGGCCAAAGGCACACAGCTTGGGTTCGTGGACAATGCATGAGGGGGTCTTCCTCAGCATGAGGGGCCTTGGGTAGCAGGGGGTCTGCTTCTTACCTGTCACCTGCCCCGGGCCCGCCCCTGAGGCAGCCGGGCAGGGTGAGCCCCGCGACACAGTGTGGCTCCTACCCCGGTGTGCCCCACCTTTGCTTCACGCAGAGCTGCGGCTGGGGCATCCCAGGTTTTCCACATGTGGCTCCTGGGGGACCCCAGTTGTGCCGCCCACCCCAGCGCCCCGCGCACCTTCTGCCGTGCCGCAGAGCAGGAGCGCCCAGGCTGCGATCCAGAGCGGGGGGCACATGGCTGCCCCGGCCGGCCGCGACGGGCACCAAGTGCGCGACAGGTCCCTCCTCCCGTGCCTTTGCCCCAGGGGCAGAGGGATGCGGAATGGGAGGGACGAGGCCTCAGCAGATACAGGGCGTGGGGGCCAGGGTTGTTGTCCCTTTGAAAAGTGAATTCCACTGCTAAATAAAAGCAAACAGCAAAATCAGCACAAAGTCCAAAGATCCTGCAGGAGCAGAAGTGGGAGCGTGCCAGCTAAGCCTGGCACCACCTAATGGCCAGGGAGAGGTCAGGGAAAGGCTTTGCTCCCTGAGGAACCCCTGTGTTTTGGATCTATGGAGAGCTGACATGGGATCTCTGGGGTGAGGGCCAGATGTCCCCCAAGCCAATCAGCCCCCGAAGCCATCCCTTCTCCTCCACAGGACATGGAGCCATGCAGGTGGGCACCAGCCCCTGTTCAGTGCCCATGACCAGCAGCCTCTGCTGAGGCTGCACAGGGACCTGTGTTCCACGGGAGGATCCTGCTGGGATGTGCCCTTTGTCCCTCCAGGCCCATCAGCTCCGCACCTCCTTGCATCTGCCTTGCTAAAACCTCATTATCTCTATCATAAGGAGCCTTGGCCCCGAGGCCTGTCACTTTGATTGCACAGGTAATTCCTCCAGCAGCTTTAATGACTCTGGCTGTCTGCTGGGAGAGGGGCAGACCTGCTGCCACAGGCATTGGAGGTGTCCGTCCCTGGGACGGACACAGATCTCCAGGGATGAATGCACGTCCCCACCCAGGACAGGTCAGGGGTCACACATTGGTTGGGTCTGGAAAGGACATCAGAGATCCTCTCGTTTTGACCCTCTGCCATAGGCAGAGACAGCTTCCACTATTCCAGGTGTCTCCAAGCTCCTTCCAGCCTGGCCTTGGACACTTCCAGGGATGGGGCAGCCACAGCTGTTCTGGACAACTGCTGCTGGGGCCTCCCCACCTTCATAGGGAAGATTTTCCTCCATCTATGTAATCCACACCAACTCTCTTTAATTTAAAACCACCCTGCCTCAATCTGTTGTAATGGGCCCTGCCAAAACATTTGTCCCCACAGATTCACATCCCCACCCTCCCAGAGCACTTCCTACAGGATCACTGCTTATCACAGCCCTTGAAGGTCTTTGGGATGAGATCCCCTGTTCCTGGGCCTGGGGTCCCTGCAGCCCAGCTCTCACAGGCTCAGCTCAAGGCCAGACAAAGCTGGATTTGTGTGGGGACTATGAACTCTCCTAGCTGCTGCCTCTTCCCAGTGGCACTTCATGGCCTGTTGGGCACACGGGTGTTTACCCCTCTACCCTTGCAATGACAGTCTGGCTGTGTCAGCACACCGACTGTCCAGCTGTGTCACTGAAATCTCTGGCTGTGTCACTGTTCTGACTGTCCAGCTGTGTCCTCTCAGGGACAGTTCTGCTGTGTCCCCACACTGTCTGGTGTGTCCACGCCTGCCTGTCCAGCAGTGTCACCATTCCACCCGCCGTGACACCGCTCCGACTGTCCGGCTGTGGCACTGGGACCCTGCTCACCACGAGGTGGCACCAGGGCTGCGCCGTGGAGCCGCAGACCCCTGTCCCGTGTCCCACTGTCCTGTGTCCTGTCCCTAACCAACCTGCAGCTCCGGCAGCAGCAGAGCCGGGGGGGCCCGGGCCATCCGCTCCGTCCGGCTGAGCCCTGGAACGCTCATGTCATGAACGCTCTCGGGCTGCCTGTGCCGGGCATCACCCGCTGGTCCCCCCCAGAGACAGGTGGGAGAGGGACACCAAAGCTGCTGCGATTGTTACGCAGTTTCCCAAGGACGCGGTTCGGTGCCGCGGGTACAGTCAGACAGCACTTTGCTGCCATCCTGTTCATTAGTGAGACGCGTTAATGGGGCTTCGTCCTCCCTGTCTGGTTCCTGCGGGGCCGGGGGCGGGGGCTGCACTCCTCAGCCCAGGGCTGCACCCCACTCCCGGGGGTCCCCACGGCAAGGGAGATCCTCACCCCCTTTACTCCTGCCCTTTGAGCTCCACCCTGCAGTGCCCTCCCACGCGGTGCCATCACCCGCAATGGCAGCCCCCTCCTCGCCCGGCTCGGGGGTGGCACGGGCCGTCCCCGGGGACCCCGGGCCGCGTGTCGCTCCGAGCCAGCGTCAACAGGACGAAGCTCCTTGGCCGCCGTGCGTCCGGTGGGGCCCGTCCCTCCCGCGGGAGGTTTCCTCGAAGACGAGCCGGAGGAAGGCTTTGGGGGGACATCCTCCCTTTGTGGGCTATTGTTGGCCTTCCGTCACCTGCAGGGGCCGCGGGGTGACTCAGGCCGGGGAGACGCGCCCGGCAAACAGGACGCGGGGAGGGCGAGCGGCCGCAGGAATGCGGAAGCCGCTGGTGGCACCGGGATGCTGCCAGGATCCCTGAGGGTGCCCTGGCAGGCTGGGTGTGCCCAAGGGCGGGCTGGGGCGTCCTCCCTGCACCGCAGAGCTGGGCAGCTGGGTTGCGGGGATGAGGCTACAGCTCCTGCTCCCCCTGAAGAAGCACTTTGGGGTGCACAGCACTGGCAGGGGGTGCTGACCCCACATTGGACCAGAAGCGGGGCCTGCAGGAGAGCCTGGCTGGGGGGAGAGGCCGCAGTCAACAGGGCTGGAACAGGTTCAGGGGATGTGCCCCTCCCGTGGTACCACAGACATGTGTGGGGCTGTGACATGGTACCCACACAACGGGTACAGCCTCTCCTTACATCCCCCCACTCCTCCTGTAGCCCCTCCTAGAGTCCCCCCTCACAACCCAATGCAGTCAGCAGCCCCTCCTAGAGCTGCCCCATACACCCACCCCCCATACAACTCCTCCTTCGGTCCCCCCATATGCCCCTCTTTGCCCCCACA
Source organism: Onychostruthus taczanowskii (assembly GCF_017590055.1). Taxonomy (NCBI): domain Eukaryota; kingdom Metazoa; phylum Chordata; class Aves; order Passeriformes; family Passeridae; genus Onychostruthus; species Onychostruthus taczanowskii. The sequence continues at coordinate 448,848 of NW_024506002.1, read as the reverse complement.
CCCTGTCTGGGCCACCCCCTGCCCCCTCACCCTGCTGGCAAGGGCTCTCTCGGGGTGCAGTTTTAGTTGTGATCCACCTTTTTGAGGGTCGATGACACCCACCTTTGTGGAGGCTCACCCTGGCCAGGTGCCCCCAAAGCTACTGCATCACTGCCTCCTCAACTGAGCAGGCAGGGAAAATACAAAGAAAAGATTGAGATAAGGACCAGTACATCACCAGATGTAGGCATGGGTAAAACAGACTCAGTTTGGGGAAATTATTGGAATTTCACAAAATCATGGAATAATGGAATGGTTTGGGTTAGAAGCGACCTTAAAGCCCATCTTGCTCCAAGCTCCTGTCATGGGCAGGGACACGTTCCACTATCCCAGGTAGCTCAAAGCCCTGTCCAGCCTGGCCTTGGACACTTCCAGGGATCCAGGGGCAGCCACAGCTGCTCTGAGCAACCTGTGGCAGGGCCTCACCCCCTCACAGCCATGAATTTCTTCCTAATATCTGATTTAAATCTCCCCTTTTATATATTTATCACCAATCAAATCAGAGCAGGGTAATGAGAAAAACTCCCAAACCTTAACCCCTTTTCCCACCTCTCCCTTCCTCTTGGGTCCAAAGTCATTCCTGATTTCTCTCCCTTCTCCCCTCTGCAATGTGGGCTGTGGGCAATTCACCACACACTGACCCCTCTGCAGACACTGCCTGGCTGGGGGGGCTGGAGGGGACAGTGGGCGGGCAGGACAGGCCCCTGCCCCCTTGGGTGCCAGGGGAAGGGGGGCACTGGGAGGGGTTGCGTGTGCCAGGTGAAGTGGAGGGTCCCAGAATCTGAGGATCAGGCTGGGACGGGGGTCCCAGGACGAGGGCGGAAGGGGACATGCTGGATCCAGGCTGTGCAGGGGTCCCACGCCAAGGTGGATGCAGTGTTAGGATCTGGGTGGGGGGTGTCCCAGCACCGTGCAGGGTAGGGAGTCCTGGACCAGGCTGGGCAGAGGCCGGGCTAGGCTGGGAGCGGGTCCCAGATTCGGGCTGGATGGGAGCCCCTGGACAAGCTGGGGTGGTCTCAGAGCGCTGGGGACACGATGAGGGGACTGCGGGCGGGGAATCCCCCGGAGGATGTGCCGGGAGGAGATCCGGCACCAAACCGGGATCGGGGGGAACCCGCTGAGGTGTCCCAGCGGCGGGGCGGGGCAGGGCGGGGGGCGGACACCTCCCCCCCATCCCGGGGGCCAGATGACGGGAGGCGGCGGGGCCGGGCCGGGCTCTCACCGCCTACAAATGCGGCTCCCCCGGCGGCCGCCCCCGCCGCCCCCCGCCGGCTCCTGGCCCCGCTGCTGCTGCTGCTGCTGCTGCTCGGGCTCGTCCTGGCCGCCCCCGGTGAGAGCGGAACACCCGCGGGGAGCCCACGCCAGCAGCGGGGGATGAAGGGAGGGAGTGAGGAAAGAGGGGACCGCGGGGACCGCGCCGGGGTGGCCGCGGGTTGGGGGGCGCAGGGATCCGCTGCGGCTGGGCTGGGGAAAGACAAAGCGCTTTCTTTGGAGCCAAAAACCCACGGTCCCCGTGGGAGCGGGAGCGTCCCGAGCCGCGGTGACAGCCCCGGACATCGCCGGGTCCCGCAACCGGACCCACGCGGGGCACGGCCCCGGCCCCGGCTGCCAACAGACCCCGCGGGGGCGCCGGGACAGGAGCTGGGACCAAAGCATCCCCGCCCTGCACCCAGGGGAGCAGAGCATCCCGGCTCCAGGGCCCCGGGGGAACGGAACCACTGCTCGGAGTACCGGCACCAGGCACGACGGGGATGCGAGCAGCGGCTCGGGGTGAAGGGCTGAGTGTCTCGGTGGCTCAGAGAAAGGGGTGGCTGTGCGGAGGGCTGGGGCCGAAAGCAGCGGCCGAGCAGCCGCATGTCCCGCGCTCCGGCTGGTGGCCGTGGCCGCACGAGGTGGCCATGGATGGCACAGGTGGCCGGGCCGTGCCGGCACAGGAAGCGCTTGGCAGCGACGGCTCTTGTTGGGGACAATCCAGGAAACCGGCCGGCCCAGGGCCAGGCAGCCCTACGGTACTGCTGTCCCTGTCCTGCGTGGGGGGACACGTGGCTAACGCTGTTCCTGATTTCCTCAGGGCCGCTGGGGAAGGCGCCGGACGGGAAGGATGCCCAGGGTGGTCTCACCCGAAGGCTGGTGCGGCCGCGGGGGGCACGGCGTGGGACCGGCCAGCGGCCCGGGGGCTGGCGGAGGTACCGGCGGCCCCGGCCCCGGCTCTCCCACAAGGGGCCCATGCCATTCTGAGCCAGGTGAGATGCAGTGGGGCACGGGAGATGCAGGGAAACGTGTGACAGTGCCGTGAGGAAACTCGTATGTACTTGGGCTTGCTCTCGTTGCAGGGGCACCACCAGCCTTCCGCGGACACGGCTTCCATTGCTCGCGCCCCGTTCTCGCCCGATCCGCTCATCGTCCGGCCCTGAGCCTGGGGTCCCCCCTGTAAGGCCTCGGCCGGCCCCACCTTCTCCCGGCAGTTGTCCGTGATGCCGTGTCTGGCACTGTGGCCTCTCCTCACTGCCTGTAGGGCCGGCTGGATGGGGGGTGCCCACAGAGGGGCCAGGGTTGCCACGATGCCCTGGTGGGCATGGGACGACTGGCTCGGGCATCGGCCCGCTGGGACCACGGGCTTTGTGCAAAGCACTTTGTCAGGCAGAGCAGCTTCTCCTCAGGGGTCTCTGAGCTCTCTCGGGGTCCTGCCCCAGCCCTGTCTGTCACCCTCACGCCAGGGGGAGCACACAGCTTGTCCTGGGTCTATTTATTCCCATGGTGCTCATCCCACACCCTGAGTTGCCTGCTCTCCCTTTCCCACTGGGAGACCCACCTCGTGGTGGAGTGGGGTGCCCACCCAGGACACACTGTGGGGCCCTGGGCCCCTCTGCTTCATGCCATGGGACAGCAGGAATGGGGGGCACTGGGGTCTCTGTCAAGCTCTGCCATGCACCAAAGGAGCGGCCCTGGCTCTGAGCTGGGCCCTGCTGATTGTCTTCTGTGTCTGTAAAGATTTATTCCATGTAAATACATCTTTATAATAAAGAGTTATGATTATTAAGTCAGGAAATGCTGATTTCTGAAGGGCAGGTTGGGGCTGCTCTCCTGCTGGTGCGGAGGGATCTGAGGTCCCTCTGCTTCCTCCTGGGGCTGTCTATAGACACTGGGGGTCATGGCTGGGGCCATGGCAGCCCCTTTCCCAGCCCATTGCTGGCAGAGAAGGTGCTCAGCAAGGAGTGAAGCCGTGTGCTGAGCCTGTGGAATTGGCAAGGAGGGTGGGAAAACACAGGTCAGAGGGGCTGGGAGATGGAGGAGGGGATGCTGGAAGGGCACAGGGATGCTGGTCCTCCACAGGGAGGACCTGCATCCCTGTCCCTTGTGTTCAGTCACTGATATCCCTGGCATCCCTGTTTCTGGTGTCCCTGTCCCTGGTATCCCTGGCATCCCTCCGCTACGTGTCCCCACCCCATGGGGCTGAGTGTGAGCAGGACCCATATGGGTGACAGGAGGGTCAAGGCTTAGAGGACTGAGGATCCTTGTAGGATCCTGCAGGTGGGGAGGAGGGCTGAGCCCTGCAAAGGGCTGGGACTCCACGGAACAGGACACCCCCAGCCACGGCTGGGACGCTGGGAGAGGGGGTGCCCATGCGGGGCCTCCAAACCCCTCACTGTTTGCAGGGGGGCTGCCCACTTTCCGGGCGCGGGGCTGCGGGCAGGGGTCGGCAGTGCCGGCGGGGAGGGGGTTAAGGAGCTGTGGAGGAGCGGAAGGGCTGCAGCTGCGGGCTGGGGAAGCGCCGGGACCCAGCTGGCCTCCATTAGCTCATCCGCCGGGACCGGGAGGGATGCGCTGCCCGGCCCCGCGCCAGCGCTCCGGCCGCGTGGCCACCGCGCCCGCCGCACGAGCCGCGACCCCCGGCACCCGCGGGGCCCTGCGAGCCACTGCTGCCCCGCTGCCAGCTGCCCTGAGACCCTGCCACCCCCACCCGGCTTCACGGCCACCCCAGGAGTCACTGCCAGTGCCCCCATGATGGTCTGGGTGGGTGGGCAAGGGTTGCCCACCCACTGCTCAGTCCTGTCCTAGCCCCCATGCCCAGTTTTCCAGACCCAGCAGCCTCGCAGAGCTGGAGTGGAGCAGGACATGGTGCCCCAGCCACAGCCCCCTCCAGCTACCCCCAGCTCCAGCTCTGGGATGTTGGGGGGTTACTGCTCCTCCACTGCCAGCCTACAGTGCTGCTGCTGGTTTGAACTGGGAGAGCTCTCCCCTTGCACTTCAAACCGCCTCTCAATGCCCGCGGTCTGCCTCCCCAGCTGCAGCAGCAGGCACCTTGCCCAAGAGATTTGGTGAGGTACCTGCTGCAGCACTAGCAGTGGGGGGCCTGGCAGACCCCTGGAGCAACTGCTGTGGCCGTGGCAGCAAGGCACCGATGTCCCACGTGCCCCAGGAATCGCCGAGCCCCAAGTGCTTGGGCTGCAGCCAGGGGCTGCACAGCTGAGCCCTGACCCCAGCCCTCCTGCACCAGCCTGAAAGGAGGAGGCCAGGGAGGACCTCCTGGCTGGGCTGTGGCCAGCCTGGAAGGAGGAAAAGGCTTCTGGGCTGGGAGACCTAAGGAATCTCTGGCTCTTCCTGGCCTGGCCGGCTGCCCACAGGCAGGTGGGAGCTGCTGAGCTCGGCCATGCTCCCTGTACCTCGTGTGCCACAGCAGTGCCAGATCTCCTGTACTGCAACAGGAGGTGGGGCAGAGTGGGCAGCAGGCACAGGGGCAGTGCTGGGGACATGGGCAGAGGGGCACGGGGCAGTCCTGTCCCACTTGCTGTGCAAGCAGGGTCTGTCCTAGCAGGGCAAGGATGGGATCTGCCAGGTCCCAGCTCACCGAGCACAGAAAGAGGGATGCCAGGGGCACGGGGAGAGGGCTGAGCAGACGCAGGAGCTCTGCAGTCCTCGGAGACCTTTGGCTGTGCCTGGGGGGACAAGGAGAGCTCACTGCCCACCTAGGGCTGGCAAGGGATGTTCAGTGTGACCGTGGGACACCGCCAACTAGCCCCTCCAGCACCACCACCTGGGTACCACCAGCATCCCTCAGTGCCCATGTTCAAGGTGGGCTGATGCATGAATGAGACCCCCAGAGCTGCACCCCAACAGCCTCCATGGTCCCCCGCAAGGATCCCTGCGCCCTCCCAAGGAGGAGGATGGGCAGGCCCAGGCTTTGTCCCATCCCCAGGGAGCATCAGAGCTCCCCTCTTGCTCCGGCATTTCCGCCGGCAGTGGCAGGAATGTGGTGACCGCGGGAACAATGCCGGCACCTAGCACTGGTCACCTCCGTGACAGCACTGGAGCAGCTGCCCAGGCACAGCCCTGCTCCCAAGGAGCCGGCAGGAAGCAGATGGAGATGACACCGGCCGCCATTTCCTGCAGCAGGACGTGCGGGCTTTCTCCACCGCCGCTCCCCTTGCTGGCCCAGCAGGGCCTTGGGCACCACAGGCACCACTGCTCTGGGCTGCCGAAGCCGTGTGCCGCACACAGGCACCAGCACCCTGCTGCACCTGGCCGGACCCAGTGCCATCTCCATCCCGGTGTGGCACGTGCCACCACCCACGGTGGAACGGGCACTGGGCTGCAGTGCCAGCACATCAAGGGTGCACCCAGGAGCTCAACCAGCAGGAACCTGTGGCATGGGACCCTCTGCCACTGTTCCCAGCTGTGCCCAGCACGCTCCTGGCGTGGCTGGGGGAGAGCCCAGCCCTCAGCTGCCCCAGGAGCGAGCCTGGAGCTCCATGACAGTGCAGAACTGCATGAGGGAGGGCAGGTGTGCCCTGCACAGCCCCCAGGCCTTGCACAACAGAGGTTTATTTGGAACTAATAGTTTCCCAATAAATTATGTAATTTAAAAATTTTAAGGATAAGAAAAAGGCAGAAGGGAGGGGAGCCTGCAGCAGCTCAGCCAGTGCATGGGGACCACAGGGCCACACGACACCCTGGGCTAAGCCCAGGCACCGGCGGGGACTCTGTGACCTCAACCCCTTCCCCTTGGCTTTGGCCTCCCTCACCTGAGGCCATGTGGCCCCACAGGCCTTAGTGTTTCAGTGGGACAGGCCCCTCTTGCACCCTCAGTCACCAGCCCCAGGGCTGTCCCCTCAGCCAGCTGTGTGCGACCCTTGCACGGCAGCTCTCTCACACAGCCCCCTCAGCTGCTCCTCTGGCACCCAAGGACCATTTGTGGCTCCTTTCGCTCCCCCAAAACCTGTACCCTCTGCTAGCACCCCAGGAAGGAGACAATGGACTCCATCTAGTGGCACCTGGTGACCCAGCCTGTCCTACCCCCACACTAGAGAGACAGTGGTGCCATCCTGCTCAAAGTGCACAGGACAGCCCAGGAGGAGCAGAGGGCAGCTCATGGCTCTGCCTGACCCTGGTCACTGCGAGCCACCCACTATCCTGTGTCTTTGGGGGAAGCTGGGGCAGGGAAGGGACAGGAAAGTGAGGGCAGAGTGGGGGATGCAGGGACAGACTTGTCTGCCGAGGCCCCGTGTCCTGGGAGGGAGGGGAGAGGGGAAAGGCCATGCCGAAGGGGAGAGGCCCAATGTCCAAACAACCTTCCTGGGTCAGCACAGTCCATAGCACAGTGATGGCATCAGGGCTGGCATGGCTGTGTGGCAGAGGGTGGCACATGTCTCACAGCAGTCTGTGGTGGTGAACACACCGGCACATGTACCTGGCACTGGAGGGACGCAGTGTGCCACGGCCTCCAAGAGCACCAGCCATCCCCACCCTTCTCTACAGCAGCTCTTGGGAGATAGGGGTGACACAGAGAGAAGCGTGACCTGGGAACCGGCGATACTGCCACAGGATGATGGGTGCTGGCACAGTGCTCGGGTATTGACAGATCCACCAGGCTCCCACAGGGAAGCCGGAGGCTCCAGAGGTGGATGGCAGTGCAATGAGCGTGCAGGTCCTCTGCAGCGTGGGGTACGGTGTGGCAAGGAGGGGGAACCGTCCCTTCCCACTGTAAACACGGCACTTGGAGAGCTTCGAGCCTTTACCCCTCGGAGCTGTCAGAGGCCCAGCTGGAGCGCGGGCCCGGCTCTGGCACATGGCAGGAGTCATTCTTCATCCCCGGTGAGCAGGAAGCTGTAGAGGAAGTTGATGGCACGCTGGCGGTCCTGCTGGGTCTGCCTGGCCATCAGGTTGGGCGGCGGGCGCAGGAGGAGGCTGGAGAACAGGGCAGCTGTGGAGGCAGGTAAAATCAGTCACTGGTAGGGAGCAAAGACCTGGGGAGGTATAGGAAGAGGCGGGGATGGAGCAAGGGCTGCAGAGGAAAAACACTCACCGATCATGGTGGCACTGACGTTGTTGTCCTCCGAGTACCTGAGCAGCTCCCGCAGGAAGGACATTAGGTACCGAAACACGTTGCGATGGCAGCTCGGCAGCTGAAAGATCACCTGCAAGGAAATGGTGTCAGGAAGCTCTCCCACCTCCCACCGCTGCAGCCTGGGCATGTGTGGCACTCTGGGTTCCACAGCAACTTACCCACAAGCTGCAGCCCAGTACTGATGGCACTTGTGGGCTGTGGCTCCTGGTGACACTGCTTCAAGGAAAGCTGTGTCACCAGGAAAAAGTCCTCAGTGCCCTATGTCAGCCTCCTGCTTGTTTCCAGTCAGATCCCAGCTCTCACTGCCCCAAAACTTCCCCCTCTGCTCAGGGACATGCTTGATCTGGCCTGATGCCCCACCAGCTGTTAAGAGCCATGCACAGCCCTTCACAAAGGACAGGAATTGCAGCTCTGAGCAGGTGCTCAAGCTCTCAGCACCAGGGGTGGTTTGGTCCCTCCCTGTTCTCCATGTGCTTAGGGTGAGACATGGCTCACTTGGGGTCTCTCTGGAAGAGCTGCCCACTCTCCCACAGCCACTGCCAGTCCCCAGGCAGAGAGTAGGGCTCAGGCAGGCCCAGAGGCATGGACAGCCCACAGCAGCAGGAGCTGCCCTGAGCCGGCAGCAGCCCCCATGTCAGCACAGCCCCGCACCTGTCGGCACAGCCGGCTGCTGTGGGACCCCTCCAGACACCTCTGGTACAGCTCATAGCAGATCACAGGCTCTGGCAGAGCCTCCAGGAAGATGAGGAGAGCTTCAGCCACAGAGTGATTACTGCCCGCTGGAGCGCTGGGAATCAAGGGTCATGCTGAGCAGAGAGATCCCCTCCCTCCCCAGACACTCATCTTGCAGGAGGTCACACAAGATCCCCGCCTGTCTAACCTCTCCTCCTCCTCCACTGTCCCCCATCCATGAAAAACCCTGCACTGCATTTCCCACCCTCTGGCTGCACAGAAACTCCCTGCTCCATTAGCCTCTTCTCCAGACCATGCTCTTCAGTATCCCAGCTCCTGCACTTGGCACAGCCCTGCAGAAGCTTCCAGAGCCCCTGGCTGCTTTGGCCAGCACAGACTGAACTGAGAGAGGTTGTGGGGGGACCAAGGGGAGCCCATCCCTGCCAGGAACCCTGCCAGGTAAAAATGACAGACAAGCTCTCCCAAGAGTGAACTCTCCTAGCAGAGCTGAGATCCATCACGGAAGGATACGGATTGTCTCGGGAATGCTGGTGTCCAGGCAGTCAATGATCTGCTCCAGCTCTTCCTGCATGCCTGGAGTCTGGAACAGGTCCTCCTGTCAAAAACAGCACAGGGATGGAATAAGTCACCTTCCCCACAAAGGCTGAGGCACACGGTAACTCATGGTGACTCCCAGTGAATGGTGAACCCCGGGAGACCCAGCCTTGAGCACAGGTAAAAGCCTTGCCCTGTAAACACCAAACTAGAGCTGATTTCCAGGTACATGTGAGGAACCAGCTCACCAGGAGAGCTCCAGCATGGCAGAGGATTCCTCCCCCGCCCTCCCTCTCACCTGGTGGAGGGCATGCTTGAATAGGTGGTCTATCAAGAGCCAGATCTCCTTTGGCACCTGCAGCGGCACCTCACTTGCTTCCTCGCTGTCCAGGGAGCCCACCTGCAGGATGGATTTCTCCTGGGGAGAAAGCACACAAGGGCTCAGGGAAACCTCAGTTCCTTCTGCCTCAGGCCCTTAGTCCCTGGTAGGGAAAGCTGGGGCAAGGGAAGCAGCAGGACCCCGAGGTGCTCTAGCCCTGACTCACTTCCACAGCACCAGCCATTGCCCCACAGGTCCTGGCTCCTCTCCCTTCTGCTGCCCCATGGAACAGCCTGCCTGGGCTCTCCAACAGCCCCAGCCCTCTCAGACCCCCAGGAGGTGGCTCTGGCTGCCCACGGTGCCCTGGCCCCATCCCAGCTCCCACCCTGCAGCCAACAGAGGCTGGGACCCAGCAAGTCCTTGTGCTGCGGAGCCGCCGCGCTGGGGAGCCCAGCCCCGTCCCCACTGACCCCACACCTGCCCTGACTCGGGGCTGCTCCAGCCACAGCTGCTGCCAGGGCTCTGCAACTGTCCTGCTTCCTGAAGTTTCTTCCTTGATTTTCCCAAGGAGAGCTCTCACTGAGTACAGGCCACCACTGTCACAGTTCCTGCTTACTCCTGTGGAGCAGCTGACAAGCTCCATGGCTCAGACGTCTCCATCACACCAAGCTTTAACCGGATCCATGTTCTTGACTTGATTTTACTCTCACTTCACGATCACTCACATTCCTGTGACCTCCAAGGAGGAAGCCGTGCCCAGCACCCCCAAAGCACCCAGGAACCAGCACAAGCAGGAGCACAACCCCGCCACCAGCAGAGGAGTCCACAAGCCACACAGAAAGAACCTCACTCCAGCTGAGGCAACAACTGCCATGGCTGTCCCTGCAGCACACACAGCCCTTGAGAGCAGCCAGGGGCAGCTTCCCTGCTATGCCCAGAGACACACCAAGCTGACATGAGCCCTGGTGGCACAGGCAGTAGCCCCACTTGCCACGCAGCACAGCTCTGCCCTGCACAGCACCAGGTCTGACCCCGCCAGTAAATGAGGAGTCATGGGTGCATGGCTGCCTCGCTCAGCCACATGCAAGGTCGGGAAGCAGCGTGTCAGGCAAGAGAATTAGAGAATTCCTTTAAGAGGGAAAGGGGGAGAGCTGCAGACCCTCTCCCAGGGCTGTGGACACTCTTCCCGGGCAGAGGTTCTTCTACAGAAACCCCCTGTGCCAGGGCATCACCGGAGCCAAGCGCTGGAGCAGCCCCTAGCATGACTGGGGGAGCTGTGAAGACCCCCATACAGGAGATCCCAGGTATTCAGAGGACAGGAGAAGGGTCGAGGTGCCTCGGGGCAGACGAGAAGGAAGAGAAGGAGGAGCAGGAGCAGGAGCAGGGGGCGGAGGCGGGCGCGCATTGGCCGGGCCCCGAGCGCCCTCTCCTGCTGCGTGTGAGGAACGTGCTTCCCACGGGAAGATGCTCCCAAAAATCACAATTCCTCCCTTCTCCCCTGCCAGGAGGGAGTCTATGAAGTTCATGTGGTTAGACACCCAAGCTCGATCTCCTCTTGGAGACGGAACATTCCTTCCCTCTCCTGTTGTACTCTGCCACTGCGCTGACAGCCCAGAGAGGAACAATTCCCTCAGACTGGGAAGCCGGTGCAGAACCAGCTCGAACAAGTTACAAATGTCAGAGCCAGCACAAGGACAGTATGAACACCCCCAGCATGCCCCACCTGCTCTCCCAAGGAAGTTTTCCTTGCTTGGCTCCAGCACTGAGCACGGGTGCCAAGGGAAGCAGCGATCCCGCTCGGGCATCGCGGCCACCAGAGCGAGCAGCCCCAGCTCCACTGCTTGAGAGGCACAGAAACATCCACCTCCTGTACAAGGCCCTTCCTCTGCCTCCACAGGGACACAGCCAGATGGAAGGAGCAAAAGACCTGAGTTTCCTCCTTCAGCCCTCTTCTCACGGGTCTGAGAGGATGCTGTGGTGAACCCCTCCTTATGGTCAGAGGTATGCCAAAGGCTGCCAATCTTTTATGGGAATATCCAGCACTGCTGTCAGGATCAGGAGAGTAATGTTTTTCCCCCCAAAGCAAATTTGGTGAGCTTTAACATTGAAGGTGGGCTTGGCTCTGGGGTCACTGTGTGCCTCTCCATGCTCTCATCCAGCCCACAGCTGTGCTAAGAAGCTTTGCTGACAGCCGTGTCCCCTCTGTGCTCCCCTCCCCTTCCCTCTGCCACAGAAAACAAGAGAAAAGCTCTCATTCTTTACAAACACACCACTGAGAAGCAGACTGCCACGCAGCAATTGCTTGTGTTACCTTTTCTAAGAAGCTGTCTTCTTCCTGAGAGCAGCAGGAAAGAGAGGAGAGGAAAAAAGTGTGGTTAAGAGGGAGAAAGCACTGTTGGATTAACTCTTCTGATTAAGCAGAAGCCTAATTTGCATTACAAGAACCCATTGAACACCAGGTCCTTCACACATTTTGCTGACACGGCCAAAGTTAAACCTGTGGTGAGAGATTTGCCTGCCAATTAACAACAATCCTGCTCATATGATGCACAGTCTAGTCAGGATTTCTGGAAAGCCCTCCAAGGGGCTTAGACAGCACTGTTCACTGGCCAACAGCCGGGCCATGGGCAGGTGAGAAGTGTCCACCAGGAAGAAGTTCCCTGGTCAGAATCATTGTCCCTATGTTATTTCAGCCTTGTGACCAGGACAGAGATAAAACCTTCCCTGGGCTAAATCTGTGTTTCTGAGTGTGTGGCAGCTGTGGAGCTCACAGGGCTCCTAAGCAGCTTTCGGTGTGGTCAGGGAAATGATGGTTTGTGCTCAAACCCGGCTGCTGCTGCTGCAGCCTAAGAGCATTAGCACAGCGTAGAGAGGAGTGTGCCAAGCCCTCTGGCAGCACAGCCAAGCCCTCAGCATCCCCAAACAGCCATCCCTGCACAGCCAGGTCCGGCTGGACACTCCTCATGGGTCTGCAGGAGGAAATGGAAGCAGGTCGTCCATGCTGAGTCTTGCAAATCGACCTTTCAGGGTAGGAACAGCCCCAGCACATTCCCAGGCTGAGCTGGAAGCAGCTGCAGCTCCCATGGCACAGGGAAACCAGGAGGGACAAACATCTCGGGGTCTCCTGTGGCCTCTGCAGTGCCTGCTTCCCCTGGAGCCTCCCTGAGTTCTAACAGAGCCACAACAGACTGTCCTCTTCCCAAGAACAGCTTGCTTCTAACAGGAGCTGGCACAGGTTTCTCTCCTGAGGCACAGGGGGAGGGACACAGGTTTGGGAGGGCAAACAGCCACCTGCACATTTTGTAATGGCTGAGTCATTTCCACCTCACCCCACAACCTGAGCCTGGCTGCTCAGCTCTCCACAGAATCCCAGAGTGGCTTGGGTTGGGAGGGACGTCAAAGCTCATCTCATTCCACTCTCCTGTCATGGGCAGGGACATCTTCCACTATCCCAGGTTGTTCCAAGCCCCTTCCAACCTGGCCTTGGACACTTCCAGGGACTGGGAAGCCCTGGGCAAATAGTGCCAGGGCTTCCCCACCCTTACAGGGAACAATTTCTCCCTAATGCTGAGCCTTCAGCATGATTTGCTTCACAAGACTCACCTGCTCCTGACAGGGGTTCTTCAAGAGGCTTTTTAAAACCCAAAGTAGTATCCCAAGAAAAAACACGATGAGACACTAATATTGAAACTCCAAAGGAGAGGTGCTCAAGTGACAGCAGCGAAGTCACTGTCTGCCTCCTGGGAGAACCAGGAGAGCCATTCCCAGACAAAATCCCACCCACCTCAGCCCCTCAGTGACTGGATCTCCAGACCTCTCTCCACTGAAAATGACAGACAAAGTCTAGCCAGGCTGAGGAAAATGTTGGATGCAGTGAAGGATGAGGCCATGCAAGTGCAGAAGGTTCTTAATGCACAGACACTGCCAGCCTCATGCAGCCTGAGCAGCACCAAAACTCAGGGAACTGCACCCCAATGCTCCAGCTTGCAGGGCAGGCAGCACCAGCACCACTGACTCAGGCAGTAAGTGCTCAGTTGGTCTGATTCCAAGGATTTCTCAGCTCATAGGTTAAATCAGAACCAAAATACTTAAAATATCCCCCACATCCATACAGAGAACTGTGTCCCTGTTGCAGACACTGGAGCAGGTGCTCCTTGCTGACTGTTTTGCCTGCTTTATTTCTAGATGTTTCACTGAGAAACAGGAGAAGGAAATCTATAGATGGAAGGAGAAGCCACCTCAATGGACTCTTATAAATCTAACAGTGCATGTCTGTGAGGGCAGAGCCAAGAGTCTGGGCCCTAATTCCTCTCTACCAAGCAAGAAGCTGGTGCTAAGCTGAAAAGTGCAGGTGGAAAAGCAACCAAGGCCAGTGAAATGTTCCAGACTCCTAGAACAAGACTGACTATAACCAAATCCTCAGAAATCTGAGGAGCCTGAAGCCTGGATCAGTTGCTTGACCTGAGGAGGCAAACAATGTATCTTGCCACCTGCATCCTGCCTAGTCTGATTAGTGTGTTAAAAAGTCAAAATTCTCTCATAAAATGGACTTCTCTGTATATTGGACTTGTGAGAAAAGTAGATACCTACAATAAAAGATGGGAACTGGAAGAGGCAGGGAAAGGCACTGGACAACTGCTGAAGGGATGAGAAAATGTGGAAACAATGGGAGTGGAGGCTGGCAAATATACAGAGGTGGAAAAGCAGCAGCCTACTGGACAAAAAACCCTCATGTAAGGGTGAGACTGTGAGATAGGAGAGGAGAGGAAAGGTATCACATGGCAGAGAGACTCAAACAATGGGGCTGAGCTTTCAGGTGGACAGAAAGAAAGGACTCTCCTGGCTGAACAAGAACTGGGACATGAACTGGCACTCAGGAGCTGCTGCACCTCACTGGAACAGGGTGAGGTAAGGCAGAAGGAGAGATTAATGAAACCAGCCTGGAAATCAGAATTACATCCCTAGAATGGGACAACCCCAGAAAGAGCTGAGTACCCAAAAACCAACAGGTGACTAGGGCACCACTGCACCCTCTCTAATGCACACTATGAGCTGTGGGAGGAGGAAAATTGATGCTGGGGGCTGGCATAGGCTGGGGAGAGGAACAGTTCGCTGCACCAGAGAGAGAACTCTCCCTGATGAGCTATCTCTCACCCAAGGCATTATCTCTCACTGTGGCTGGTGTGGGAGGAAATGGCCAGAGAGGCTGTGACATTGCTCATCTGCTGAGCTGTGTCCTTCAGCACCCCACACCCACACCACACACTTTCCTTCGGTCCTCCTGCTTCTGCTTGCTCCATCTTCTGAGCAGTGGGAATGCATGCAGAAGGAAAAGGCCCTTGAGGCACTCATCATACCAGAATAAGCTCATATACCTTGGATGAGAGGCCCCTAATCACATCTCTTATGACACCGCAGTGCCACCCAGCTGAGCCTGCCAGCACCAGTGCCACCAGCATGAGGTGCTGAGGTCACTTTTTCAACCCATCAAACAATATTCAGAGCCCACTCAGAAAAAAGGCATAAAGCACAGGCTGTCAAAAGTCATCGGCTGTGGTAGACAGGAAGAATAAAAGAGCACCTCAAGGTCTGTGAAGTCACTCATCTCAGAGCCAGCACAGACAACCTGACCTGCAGGTACTGCTCCTGCTTTTGGGAGCAATCAGAAGGGAATCAGAAGGGATTTTGGGAGAATCAGAAGCTTCTCTGGGTTAGAAGAGCCGCTTCAGAACTCACCAGGTCTATGAGCTTGGTGACTGGAACTTCTCGGATGGGTCGCTTCATCCGGCACAAGGCCTCAAGCGAGGTGCCAAAGCAGCTGGGCAGGTAGGTCCCACTGATGGTCAGGAAATAGTCCTTCCCTCGGTCCAGGTGCAGGACAAGAATATCCTCAATTTTATCCTCGCCAGAGTTCAGGAGGGTGACTGAGTCCTTGCTGACATACACGTCCAGGGAGATCTCCGTGCTCTCATCTGCAACACACTGGAGCGCTCAAGAACACACAGACACTCTCCAAAAACGAAGATGGGGACAAACATACAGTGGCAGGGACAAAGGCCACAACAGAGAAGACAAACAGACAAGATTGATGGCAAGGAAGGTGGGACACAGGAAAGACAGGAAGGACTGAATGGAGATGGGATGGAGGGGTCTACAGCACTACACTCACCTGGCTCCAGGTAACCTTCACAAGGCTCGGCCCGAAGCCACGGCTTGCAGTAGTGGCTGTCATTGAGCTTTGGGATGAAGGAGAAGTGACAGGTGACCTGCCCATTATTGGTAATCTGGAACTTCTGTTTCTGCAGCTGACGGAACTTCACGTTCTCAAACTCAAACTGCAGAGCAAAAAGAAATCAAGTGATATTAATAGTCAGGATAGGGCCCATAGCCAGCCCCCCACAGGCTCTGCAGTGGCCTCTCAAGGCTGAGAGGAACCCACCTAATGCAGAATTCCTCACAGAAGTCCTGCCAAGGAGCCAAGACAACATGTCCTTACTAACCCAATTCCTGATCATAAGATACAGTTCAATTTTCTATAATCCAGTTCATGGAAACAAAGTCTTTGAAAGAAGTTCTGGCACTTTGAAGGCTGCTGTGTTTGGGCAGTGACAGTGATCCCAGTTTCATCCTCACCTCTCTCCTGCTCAGCTCCAGTGAAGGAAGAAAGTCATTCTCCATCCTGTCCATTATACGAACAATGTCTTCAAACAGCTTCCGATACTTTTGCTCATCCACAACCTTCACCTGCGGGAGACAAAAAACACTCAATGAAACTTCTGTTGGCTTTTCACAGGAACTCTCTTGATCATGAGTGAACTGCAGAAGTGAATTATTTCTCTAAGCACTTGCTTCTGTAGCTGCAAGGCTGAGAGAGCTCACACATGTGTGCAGTCCCAAGCTGTGTCTGCAACTTGACGCAGATTTCACCCCTGCAGGTGTTACCAGGGTCTGTCTGGCCACTGGTCACACAACTGGGAGATCACTGGAGGCAACCTCTGTGAGACAGCATTGGCATGCTGCAGCACTTCTCATGATTCTCCAGAGGGAAAGGAGAAAGACCTTTCTTTAAACAAGCTCAGCCTATTCTACTCAGTGCAGGTGAGGCACAAATGAAGTGCCGTGTCTGGTTCTGGGCTCCCCAGTACAGGAGAGACATGGAGCCTCTGGAGTGGGGCCAGCAAAAACCACACAGATGCTGAAGCGCCTGGAGCATCTCCCTTACAGGGAAGGGCTGAAGGAGCTGGGGCTCTTCACCCTCAAGAGGAGACACAGCTGAGAGGGCTCTGTCTTTTCCTGTCTGCAGGGAGGGCTCAGAGCAGGGTCCAGGCTCTGCTCTGTGGGGCCCAGCAATGGCACGAGAGGCATGGGCAGGAACCGATCCCAAGAAGTTTCACCTGAACATGAGGAAGAACTTCTTCACTGTGTGGGTGACAGAGCACTGAAACAGATTTCCCAGAGAGGCTGTGAAATCTCCCTCAGTGGAAAGAGTCCAAAACTGCCTGGACACAATCCTGTGCCATGTGCTCTGGGATGGCCCTGCTGGAGCAGGGAGATGGGACCCAACAACGCACTGTAGTCCCTTCCAACCTGACCCATTCTGTGACCTGAGCCACCCAGGGAGCAGGAGGTAGCAAAAATGGACACGGAGTGTCCCCATTTGCTGCACCAAAAAACCTGAATTTGCTGTCACTCTCCACTGAAGACATCCAGGTGTGAACCAGATGACACATCCGACGCAGCACACGTACAGCCAGGTCCAGGCTGCTGCTGTGTCTCCATATGGAGGAGGGAACAGCAGGACTCACCTATCCCAGTGCTGCCAGATGCAGCACCCCCACAGCAGGCACGCCTCACTTGGGTTCATGTGTCCTCTTGCAACAGCCTTAGCAGAGGTGCCCTGACTGTCACCGCCTCCCACAGTAATGCCTGGAACGCCTGGCAGTGCTGGGATCCTGCCCCAACAAACACACAAACCTACCCCGATGCAGAACAGGGCGCTGACAGGCTTGTGGTCACTGGTCTTGAGGTCCATGTGACTGCAGTACCGGAGCTGACTGACGTTCCCTCCCCTCCAAAGGATCCGATCGCACCATGCTGGCACACGACACTTCCCACTACAAAGAAAAACAGGTTACCAGGGGAATCCAACAATCCTATCAAGCCATCCAAGCTGTTCCTCTTCACAACAAGGCAGTTGCCTCCACCCACATCATCACAGCAGTGATGGGATGAACACCTATCACGTACCCCAACTTGAATTCTGGTTTTTTTGCTGCTCTCTCCCCCTTTCCCAATACAACTGATAAAATTCCCATCCTTTCCAGCACCAGGAAACAAAATAACCCTCAGTCAAGCCCATTTCCACAGCCTGAACCCATGTGTGCTGTGACCCAAAGTGCATGACTTTCTTGTGCTGCCAGACCTTTCTGCCCACAATCCAACCCATCGCTTATTGTTTCCATTACGGAAAGTCTACTCAGTGATTACTATTATGTTGTGAAGCCTGAATCCTGGGTTATCCTTCTTCAGATTAACTAATGTGATGATTCATAAACATGGCAAGTCAAGTTCAATCACTACATGGTTTGAAAGTTCTTCTTGGGAGTTTCTCCCTTTGGAGCAGCCCCTGCAGAAGATGCAGCCATGTTTGTGGGAGGCACCAAGCAGGAACCACAGCTGCTATCACAGTGCAGCCACCCTGTGGGTGTGCAAGTCAGAGGACAGGGTGACTCAGACAGCCTGTTTTCTTAGCTCTTTAATTCCTTTTTTATACTGTTTGCCTGTCCCTGGTAACAGAAAAAGCCTCTAGTGCAGGGTCACCTGAGCTCACACTTCACCTGCCTTCATCCAGTGGGATCAGCAGCTACAGAGGTTTAAGGGATGTGCCTGGTCAACGTACACAGGGGCTGCTTATTGCAGAAAGCAGGAAAGAAAGGAAGGCCAAACATAACACTGACAGCTATGTACACTTCTAAGAAGCAGGAAATCAAATTTTGTGAGAAAATGTGTTTCATGTCATAGGTAAATACACCCCGTTGCAGCCAATGTACCTGGAGTCCCAGCGATCTGTTTTAGAGTCATATTTATATGTGGGGATGAATTTAATATCTCCCTCCATGAAATCTGCAAATGCCTTCTTCTGAGTGCGCTGAATATTCAGCTAAAGCAGAAAAAGAAAGCTTTAAAAAGGAAAAAAAACCCAACAAACCAAACCCAAGAAACCCTCCCTTGCCACAGCAGTGTTAGAGAGCAGATCTACAGACAGAGCAACCGTGGTCTGTGGCCATTCTGTGGGATTCACAGACACCCCCAAACTGCCTCTCAGACCTCACACCTTTAACACACATGTGGAAAGTTTTCCAAACAGACTGAGTACAAATGGGCATGGTACTGCTCACCAGACCATGCAGGCAGCATCAAGCATGAGTTAAGGGAAATATTAATGGCTTAAGATTGTCATCATTAATTGTTCCCCACCAACCATTTTAGGAAGAGCCTCCAGGATTGCACTTGCCTGACAACCTGATACCAACCTCCTTTGCTCCTTTCCTCTTCTGAAAAACCTCCTGGATGTTTTCCTCACTAAGACCAAAGCTACAGCTGTTTCCTGAACAAAGCTCTGTAGTACAGCAAAAATGAGCTACAGAGGACAACCAACCAAATTTACTGTTAAACTGTCTGAGGTGATATTGCACCACTGCTGTTCATGTTTCCTGGGTGCAAGCCTTCACCTGAAAGGCACCTGCCAACCACCTTCCGTGTGCTGCAGGGAGTGCCGAGCAGGGAAGGCCACAGCACAGAATTCAGGTCAAACTGGCTGAGCAGATTTGGACTCCAAATCAATACCTCTTTCACAACACTGATCACAGCAGCTTTTGTTGCTGTTACAAATGCCTGTGTTCAGCTTGTAGTTTGTATTTAAGAGAGAGCTCCTGCACTGAGACACAGACACACTTACACATTGACTGCCTGAGCTACTCAGTTACCCCAGCATGGACAGTCTGGTTTTGTTTAGGGGGATGTTGCAACCAGCACACCCAGAGCTCTGTCAGGGTCCAGTGTCTATGAATGTGTCCAGACCCTTATTGCAGCAGGCCATGGAATTATGTAGGTAGGACAAGCCCTGCAAAACCATTGAGTTCAACTGTTTTCTCCAGCACTCTCAAGGCCCCAACTAACCTATGTCCCCACATGCGACCTCTACATGTCTGTTAAATCCCTCCAGGAATGGGGACATCACTGCCTTGGGCAGTCTGTGCCACGGCTGAACAGCATTTTCCATTAAAAAATTTTCCCTAATATCCAACCCAAACCTCTCCCAGCACAACTTGAGGCCACTTCCTCTTGTCCTGCCAGTTGTTAACTGTGAGAAGAGACCAACCTTGACCTGGCTGCACTGTCCTCTCAGGGAGTTGTAGAGAGCGAGAAGGTCTCCCTGAGCCTTCTTTTCTCCAGGCTGAGCCCCCCCAGCTGCTCCTCATCAGATTTGTGCTCCAGCCCCTTCCCCAGCTTCACATCTGCCAGCTCCTCCCTAGCAGAGGCACGTCCCAAACCAAGATGACCTCCCAGGGATGGGGCGAATGTGAGCGAGTTCACTGACCTGGTCATAAGTCAGCAGTTTCTGAAGTTCGTTCTTGCTGATGAGATTCTTCACTTCACTGGCATCCAGCAGACACAACCTGTAGTTCAGGTCTCCCAGCCAGATAACAACGCTGCAAACAAAGACACACGTACAGTCATGGAATGGTCTGGTTTGGAAATGATCTTAAACCTCATCTTGTTCCAGTCCCCTGCCATGGGCAGGGACACTTTCCACTATCCCAGGTTGCTCCAAGCCCTGTCCAGCCTGGTCTGTAAGAACTCCAGGAATGGGGCAGGCACAGCTTCTCTGGGCAGCCTGTGCCTGGGCCTCACCACCTGCACAGGGAAGAATTTTGGGAGCAGATCAGCAGTTAACAGTTCCCCTTTTGAAACCACATTAAAGCTGAGACATGTGGAAGACAAAATGGATACATTAAAGACTGAGTCCAACAGCAGAAATTTCTAGTGACAGCAGATCCTACAAGACTAAGTCCATTTCATTTGGAATTCCCCAAAGATTGAAAACTTGGTTTAGTAGGAGATGTGTTTGTCTCAGCCTGAAAAAAAAGCCCGAGAATAGCACTATACAGGACTAAGTCCATTTCCTTTGGAATTCCCCAAAGATTGAAAACTTGGTTTAGTAGGAGATAATGTATTTGTCTCAGCCTGAAAAAAAAGCCAGAGCACAGCACTGACTCTCTAATGAAGCAAGACCAGTGTTCACACAAAATCTAGCTGGTATCGAGGCTCTTCTCATGTTAAGAAGAGGCCATGGTGGAGCTCATTAAGCAGAGCCAGCCTGTCAGCCAGCGGGACAGGTGAGGCATCTGTATCTGCAGGGTTATCCCTCATGTACACCCTGAAAAACCTGTTGGTTATTTCACTGCCTTTCCTTCAACCAGAGCAGGACACTGCTGCATCACCTACTGAGCCAAGACCGCCTGACACACAATTAGCAGGAGCAGAATTAGGTTCCTGGAGGTTACAACCTTTTGGACATTGTTTCCCATCCCTGCCATCAGCCACACCTCACCAGCACCTGCTCACACCCTGCTCCTCTCCAGGCTTCCAAGCAGGCCTACAGTCTTCTAGTTATCAGCAGCTAAAGAAGCACTCATGGGACTCACCCTTTACTCCATAAAGGTTTCATTTAAAGATTAAAATTTAAACCCCTTGCTAGTACCAAAGCTCTTCCTGTTTATAGTCAAACCTCAACATTTCCATTAGTGGATTATCAAGGATAATCAAATATTTGAAGTTTTTTTTCTGTACTAATCCACTCTACATTTTTGGTTTTTAAATGGTTTAAGTATTAATTACAGAAGTACCAACCATTTGTATTCTGTTTAGGCCTGTTGAAAAGGAAGTTATACACCAATGCAAGGAGAGGGACACTGGGCACAGGTGCATAAGGCACTGCAACAAGGAGGTGACCAGTTTGTCTGCAGGAGCTGCAGCACACCACAGCACTTGGGATTTCAAATTACTTTATTAAGCCAGAAAACTTATCTGCATGAAACCTCCTGTTGCTGCAGTTTTGACTTGACTTGGGTTACTAGATGCCACTGCCAAAGGGTACAACTCACTCGTGCTTCATGATGTTGAGCTCAGACAGGCAGTCTGAGCTGGGGATCAGGAAGCTCATCCGGGCACAGATGTCCTTGTAGTCCTGGTTTCGACGCTCAAAGTCCTCCACGTGGGCAGCCAGGTGGGAGTTGACGACACAGAACGTGGTGTTGTGGAACATGAACCTGATGGCCACACCACCCTTGTTGCCCTAGGGACAGGAGGGACCAGTGGGGTTAGAGTGGGTGGCAGGTGAGGGGACAGGTGAACCAAAACAGACTGTGCCACTTCTTGCATGGATACAGGGAAGCAACAAGCTGGCCTTGGTGACTCACCATCTTTCCCATGACTCCTGTGCCCACAGACTCTGTCACAATCTCCCTGATATTGCTCAGATGATCCTTCTTAGCAAATATGAGCAACATCATCCCAACCAGGCGGACCATTTGCACCTGCAAAAATAAACGGGATCCTGAATTCCCAGAGAGGCAGTGGGAATGCAGTTCTGATCTGCTCTGCCTGATGCTCTGCTGCTCTGGCTCTCCCTGTTCCTCATGTTCTCAACTCAAATCCTAATTGCAACAACAGAACCAAAAGGTTCTGTTCCTGTCCTGAACAGCATGGTTCTTGGGGTCCATCTGTCACCGCCTAGGAGCTGTCAGCGGTGCTGAGCCCACTGCATTCCCTACTCTGCCACCCTCCCTGGATGGGCAAAGAGAAACAGAATAAATGCCCAGCCAGTTTGTGACTCAGGTCTCAGCCCTTGCCGTGCTCTAACCAGCAGAAGCAGAGAAGCCCCTGAGTGCTCCAGCAGGCCCAGAGCTGGGGCTGTCCTGAGGCTGCAGATGCAGTGGGAGTCAGAGCCCACCTTGGCTTTCTGCGGACTCCAGCGCAGAGGGGAATGGACAGAGATGCTCCTATTTCCCTGAGGCAGATGTGCCTGATGCACGGGGTAGCAAAAGGCATCTCTGAGCTACACAGACTGACTCATTCTTCAGAAATACTTGTTCCCTAAAGCCAAGGGACTCTCTGGATCTGAGCAGTTATCTGCTCCCACAGAGCTCAGCCCACAGAGACTAACACCGTGCTCATGTGCCCTGTCCCAATGGGGATCTCTGCTGATCTTTCAGGTGTGCTAAGCCGACACCGCCCAGTTTGTGACCTTCCTGCACCTCCAAAAGAGTGGCATCACCCCTCTGAAACAGTGACATCACCACTCTGAAACAGTGACAAGGCCCCACCTGTGTGAGCACAGTCTGCATGCTCGCCTCTATGCACAGAAACATTCACATGTGTTGGCATTAAGTCTATGGAGTGAGGAAAGAAGCTGAGAGCAGAGAATTTGGCTGCAAGGGCCCAGCCCCCGGTCTGCTTTGCAGGAGCAGAATTTGCAAGTGACCACAAGCTTTACCTACAGCTTCAGCCACTTACCACTCCTGCACTGCCCCAGCCATATCCTGCACTCTCCCTTTCACTAAGGTGGGAGAAATTTACCCAAAACCAAAGCGAAGCAAAGGGAGGAGAGGAAGCAAGAGCCTCTCTGCAGTTTGGACCCTGACTCCCAGCTCCCCTTGACAGGTCTCAGTTCAGCAAGAGACTCTATTCCCTGTTTCATTTCCTGTAACACCTGCTCAGAGACATCAGTATGGGGTGTGACAGCAAACACACAGGTTAAGGAAGAAAGGGAAACCCATTCATGTATTCAGGACCGGTCCCTGCAGCAGAATGGTTTGTCAGACCAGAGATAAAACCAATGTCTTGCTCTAAACCAGCCAGAACAAAGTCCTGCTGGTACAGCTGAAGCAATTCTGACTCAAGGCAGCAGCATCTGGAAGATTTCACTTCATAAATCATCCCATTCCTTCAGAGAAAAGCTATTTGTTTAATTTACCAGCTCAGGACACACCTGGCTTCTATAGTACGGGATGAAAAGGGAATATAGGTAGAGAATTTGAACCTGCTGCTTCCCTTACACCTACCTTCTATTTGATAAAGGTACTGTGGTCCCCACCTTTATGCATTTCTACTTCAAAGCACAATATTTCCTACAACTGTGGTGCAGAAACAGACTCTCCAGATTTAACTTGACACATTTGACACATGCCCAGGCATGCACATGCCCAGTATCACCCTTGGTTTCTCCAAGCCTTGCTCCTTGGACAGGGAGGAAAATGGAAGCCCTTTTCCTTTTTCTCTCCCATCATGA
The DNA here is from genome assembly GCF_017590055.1 of Onychostruthus taczanowskii. Classification (NCBI taxonomy): domain Eukaryota; kingdom Metazoa; phylum Chordata; class Aves; order Passeriformes; family Passeridae; genus Onychostruthus; species Onychostruthus taczanowskii. The sequence continues at coordinate 425,565 of NW_024506002.1, read as the reverse complement.
CAAAAGCCCCCATGCCACTGAGGAGAACTCACTTTCTTGTATTTGGCCTTAGGGTGCAGGGACCTCTCCACGGCAGACAGCCACTCCTGTTCCTTTGTAGAATCAAGGTAGAAAAAAGCCTCCGTGCTGAGGTCCAGCTCCTGGAACCTGGAAACCCAAGAGCTTAGCACCTCCAGCCTTCCTGCACATCCCCCTCTCCCTACAGGAACGTGAAACCTCCAGCAACAGCCCTTGGAGGAACAGTTCCTTATAGCCACATGCTAAGTAAAGCAGTAGAATTTCCCCATAGAGAGAAAGCACAGAATTTCCCCATGCCTTTGAGATCCTACCCCAAGCCCCCAGCAATCCTTTCCCTGAGAAACACCACTTCAGGCAGAGGACAACGAGCGAGCTCTGCAGATACCTCCAGGAAAATCTATTATGTCATGCTAGCTTTGTTCAACCTGATCCTGTGCCTCATCCGATGGCTTTCTGCCCTCAGACGTGACACAGCTCTGCTCTGTGCAGCCTCTGAGAGCACGACAGGAACCTAAACCCAACCCAGATCCCCTCCAGCTGCTCACCCGATGCAATAGAAGTCCGGAGGCTCCATGTCATATACCAGCCATGGGGTCAAGAAGCTGTCAGGAGACTGTCCATTCACATTCCATGTTCCCACAAAGAACCTACAACACAAAAGCAGCCGAGCTGTTAGAAAACACAATGAAAACCACAGCAGCACAGCAGTGTTCTGGCTGGAAGCACGCACTGTGAGCTGTCCCTGCATGGGGCAATGACTGCCGTGGGGGAACTGAAAGTCACAGAATCATTGAAGTTGGAAAAGACCTCCAGGATCATTGAGTCCACGCTGTGCCCAATCCCCACCTTGTCACCCGGCCCAGAGCACTGAGTGCTGCGTCCAGGCACTCCTTGCACATCTCCAGGGATGGGGACTCCACCACCTCCCTGAGCAGCCCCTTCCAATGCCTGACCACCCTTTCCATGAAGAAATTCCTCCTGGTGTCCAACTTGAACCTTTCCTGCTGCAGTTTGAGGCCATCTCCTCTCATACTCTCCTTTGCTCCCTAGGAGCAGAGCCCAACCCCCCTGGCTGCCCCCTCCTGTCAGGGAGGTGAGGAGAAGGTCCCCCTGAACCTCCTCTTCTCAAGGCTGAGGCCTCCCTGCTCCCTCAGCCACTCCTCAAAAATTCTCCCAGTCCCAGTGACACTCCTCTCAGAGTAAGGCATTCCACCCGCAAACATCTGGCTCTTTTAACATCATGTCACGAGGGACAACACCACAACACTATGGTGGGACATCTGTCTTCACTCTTTCTGCCCACCTGCTCCAGCCTTACCAAGCCTCAGGAGATCTGACATACACAGAGAGAAGACAAAAGGAGCAGCTGCCCCACGGACAAGAGACTTTTGGGTGTACCATCCTCACTGGCCACCTGAGCTGCAACCCATCACCAGCTGCCAGGGTCCAATCCTGGGTGAGATCCAAGCTCAAAGGAGAGATCCCACAGCTCTGTCCTTCCCTCCCAGGTCTCACCTGAAGTTGTGCAGGTTGATGTAGGCTTTCTCCCTCTTGGCCAGCACATGTTTGATGAGCCCCTCTCTCTGCCCCGACTGTGTGCTGGGCAAAAACATCTTGCGCATTGTGTTGGTCACCTTGGGCTGGTCTCTGGACGTGCCTTCTCTCTCTCGGTGAAATCTAGGAAGGAAGCAAGAGCAGCACTAGAACTAGTTCTGCTGTCTAGGAAGAAAAGTAAAAAAGGGAACAGATCCCCTACGTTACTTACTGCTTATTCTGAGGGACAGGAGGAGGTGGGGGCTCCCGTCGAGATCCCGTCTGGTGGTTCTGCATGTTCCTTTTCTCTTCTAGGCTCAGGGTGTTGAAGTCATCCTCAAACCCCAGAGCTCCTGTAATGAACAATCCCACAAAAACACCCTGAGAAACAATCTGAAACAGCTCAGATCAAGAAGGAAAAAATGTAACTCCACAGAAAGCAAAAAACCAAAAGACAGTAGGAATACATCAACTGTTTGACCTTGGAAATGGGAGAAAGGGCACTAACCACAAGGCAAGGCAGGAAGGAGATTAATATGCACAAACCAAGGGTGAAAATAGCACTCAGGAAGGAATTAACAGACAAGGAAGCATGGCCAGACCCAGCTCCTACCCTGGGCACCCCAGCACTGCACAGGCCCCGGAGCAAAGCCAACTGTACCTGGAGATAGACCTGTGAGGCTCTTCTCCACCTGATGCCAAATGGCCGAGTCCTTAGGTTCAGGAAGAGATGCTTTCAGGTGGGCTGGAAAAAAACCCATCCCTGTCAGAAATTGCCAGCAGAGGATTTCACACGCATAGGGGCAACTCTGCTCACCTTCCTGTATGCTCTGGACTTCTGACAGGAATCCCAAGCAGCGCTCCTCGTCAGGGATCTCGAAGAGCCGCTCCGGTGCCTCGTCACTCTGAATCCTGACCTTGCAGCCTGCTTCAAACACACTCACTGAGTCAGCCCAGGCTGCCTCAGAGTCCCCAGGCTTCCCACCCAGCTTCCAGGTGTTGTTTGTGATGGAAACCTGCACCTAAGTTACCCTCCCTGCGCTTCTGAGGTCCCCCCACCCTGCTTGGGGTATCCCCAGCACATTCTCCTGGCTTTAGGAATCCTCCCTACTGCAATTTTGCAGAGAAGAGCTCTAAAAGCAGGAAGAAAAATTGCAGGTATTTTGACCATTTGCATTTCAAACCTCATCTGTCATGACAAGTGAGTGTCTGACAGAGCCAGATGACAACATCAGAGAGAAAACCATCCCTGTTTGAGCAGAGAACAAACACAGAGCTTGGGGGAAGACTGGAAGGCAAAACAAGCAGCAGTGGCTGTTCCCTGACAGGATCTTTAGCTACACCACTGCCCTTATGAAACTTACTGTTTGCAGCTATATCAATCAGCAGAGTTTCTTCTGCCTCTAGAAAAAGAGAAAGCCAGGATCAGTAGAGCTGATGGATGCTGCAGTAATTGAGGACTTATATAATTACACTGCCTGCTACCAGCCATGAGAGAGCCCTGACAGGAACAAAGAGCTCTAATTTACATCTGTACATTCCTAACGGTTCTGGCAGAAAGAACCCGGACAGTCACCTCCCAACAAGTTTCCCAGGAAGATTCCCACCACACAGTTCTCACACACTTGCACGGTTTTTCCCCATCAGTGCAGCTAGTTTGGGAAAGATGAACTTGACATGGAACTTCAGAGCTTCTCTACAGAGCAAGACCAGGGGCAGAACATCCCTGAACTTCACACAAGGGAATGAACAAATTGAGAAAAAAGGATTTTTACTCCTCACAAGGATTTGCCCCAGGACCACTTGTTGCTATTTAAGTTCTTCCAAGACAAGGCCTAAAGCCCTTCCTCATCCAACAGGTGGGATGCTGAGAGCTTGCTAGACCTTAGGAAGTTTAGATGTAAACGTGCAGGAAAAGGCAACAGCTCCCAACTCTTGGCATCTCAGAGAAGTCTGAGAGACAGACACCAAATGCCAGACCCTGCAACCAGGTTCTGTATGTGCTGGCTCTGTGTGGTGCCAAGCCCACTGCGCACTGGAGCCAGCCAAGTTCCTCACAAGTGCATGCTGACATGGAATGACAACCTGCTTGGATGAGGAACAAGGGGATGCCATAAAATGTGACTTGCTGTTTCACAGGGAAAAGATTAAATCTGCTGTGGCTCAGGAGACAGGTCAGGAAACACCATTAAATGTAACGTTTGTGGATGAACAGCAGGAGATTCTCAACCTTCCCCCCAGCAGTCAGTACCTTGCACACACTTAAAACGGCTATTGATGGGAATATAATCCGGATCAGAGTTTTCTTTCTCCTGGGAGCGAATAACGACCCTGCAGACAGAAGGAAGGCTTGTAAAAACCCGGCCGCAACGCACACAAACGGGAGTTGCGTGTACAGAGACAGTGTTTGATTTTTATCGCTAAGCTTCTGGGGCAGGAGGAGGAAAAAAGCAACGAAGGTGAAACCGTCGATAGCCCGGGGGAGAAGTAAGAGCTATTGAACTCTCCCTGCCACGGGGCAGGTCCAGCACCGGGGGGGCAGCGGCTCTGGCTGCCGGAGGAGCACCGGGGAGCCGAGAAGGCACCTCCGCAGCGCCGGTCCTGCGGGTCCCGGCCCGCAGGGTGAGGGGAGCCCACGGGGGGAGCCCGCAGGGATCCCGAAAGTCACGACGGCTGTGGCAGCTCGGCAGAGAACCGAGCCGTGCCCGGGCACGGCGCGTCCTGCCCCAGTCCCGCCGCGGCGGCACCAACCGAGGCGAGCCGGGCCCCGCCACGCTCGCACTCACCCGTAGCGGCCGGCCCGCCGCTCCAGGCCGAGCACGCACGGCTCCCGCCGCCCGGCCCGCACCTCCGCGCCAGCAACGCTCTGCGCCGCAGTTAAGAAAACCTCCGGTCACCATACGAGCAGGCCGCAGCCCGCGGCGCGCGCCTCCATGGCAGCGCTCGGTCTCCCGGCGACTCCGCGCTGGGCACTGGCGCGGAGCAGAGCGGCGCCCGCCGCCGCCGCCGCGCCCTCTGCTGGCGGGAGGCCCCCACCGCCCGCGCCCCTGACGCGCGCCGATTGCGCGGCAGGAACTGGGAGTGCACCGGGGGCGGGGGAACTTGTGGATCTGCCGGGCTCCCCCTGGATGTCCTGTACCTCGTTTCCCACCGTGCGGCAGGAAAAGCACCGGCCGGGACCGGTACCCGACCCGGTATTGCCCCAAACCGGGAGGAGGTGTGCCGGGAGGAGGTGCGGGCAGCGCTCGACCCCACCCCTTTGCTCCCGCCCCCGGCGTTGATTGGCTGTGGGCGCTATTGATTTACATGTAGCGCGGTGCAGGCCGGGAAGAGCCGGGTTTGAAGCGCAGGGCGGCAGCGCTGGCGCCATGGCCGCCCCTGGGCCGGGGGAGGTGGCGGCGGAGGAAGAGGAGCGGTACCGGGGGTGAGCGGGGACGGGGCTGAGCGGCTGGGAGGCTGCGGGGGGCCTCGGGCCGGGCCGGGCCGGGTCGGGTCGGGTCGGGCCGGGCCGGGCCGGGTCGGGTCGGGTCGGGTCGGGTCGGGCCGGGGCGGGCCGGCACTCCTGGGTGTAGCCCGGGCCTGGCCACCCGGTACTCACGGTGACTCCCACAGGCTCGTGACGAGCGCGAAGGCGGCGGCGGCCGACGGGGACCTGGAAGAGGCGCTGCGGCTGTTCCGGCTGGCGGCTGCCATCCGCCCCAGCGAGAAGCTGAAGGGCCGCATGCAGCGGGTGCAGGAGGCACTGGCGGCGGCGGAGCAGGAGCAGCAGGAGGAGGAGGAGGAGGAGGGCTTCGTGGACGTGTGCGGCAGCGGCCTGCTGATCTACGGGGAGATGCACAGGAAGCTGTTCCAGCACCAGCGGGAAGGTGTTGCGTTCCTGTACCGCCTGCACCGGGAGGGCAAGCCTGGTGGCATCCTGGCGGATGACATGGGCCTGGGCAAGACCATCCAGGTGATCGCCTTCCTCTCGGGTATGTTCGATGCCGAGCTCATCCAGCATGTCCTGCTCATCATGCCCACCACCCTGGTCAGCAGCTGGCTGGCCGAGTTCGCTCGCTGGACCCCCGGCCTACGCGTCAAGGAGTTCCATGGCACCAGCAAGACAGAGCGCACCAGGAACCTGGAGAGGGTCCAAAGGAAGAATGGCATCATCATCACGAGCTACCAGATGCTCATTAACAATTGGAAGCAGCTGGCCAGCCGCCACGAGCAGGAGTTTGTCTGGGACTATATCATTCTCGACGAAGCACATAAGATCAAGTGCCCATCAAACAAGACAACCAAGTGTGTGTATGCAATCCCGGCCCAGTACCGCATCCTGCTTACAGGCACCCCTGTGCAGAACAACCTGCGGGAAATGTGGTCCTTGTTTGACTTTGCCTGTCAAGGCTCCCTTTTGGGAACTGCCAAAACATTTAAAATGGAATATGAGAATCCCATTACCAGGGCAAGGGAGAAGGATGCAACTCCAGGTGAGAAAGCACTGGGGCTAAAGATATCAGAGAATCTCATGGCAATTATAAAGCCCTATTTCCTCAGAAGGACCAAGGAAGACATCAAAAGCTATCTTGCTGATAAAGCTGATGCTCCTTTTCCTGAGGATCCAAGTGAGAACAAGGCTCCTGTCATGCCATCTCTCACTAGGAAAAATGACTTTGTTGTGTGGGTGTACCTGGCACCGGTGCAGGAAGAAATCTACAGGAACTTTCTCTGCCTGGATCATGTGAAGGAAGTACTGATGATGACCCGATCGCCTTTGGCTGAGCTGACAGTCCTGAAGAAACTCTGTGACCACCCCAGGCTTCTGTCTACGAGAGCCTGTATCCAGCTGGGCTTGGAAGATCAGGTGGGCTCCGAACAGGATTACAGGATGGAAGCAGGTATGTTTTCAGGCATGAACAAAATAGATCATCTCTCTGATGAGACTGTGATCCAGGAGTCTGGGAAGATGCAGTTCCTTGTGGGACTGCTGGAACGGCTGAGAGAAGAGGGACACCGAACCCTGGTGTTCTCACAGTCGAGGAAGATGCTGGATATCATAGAGCTCGTTCTGTCTCGCCGACAATTCCAGATCCTGCGCATTGACGGCACAGTGACGCACCTGACGGAGCGGGAGCGGCGCATCAACGCCTTCCAGAGCAGCACCGACTACTCTGTCTTCCTGCTCACCACACAGGTTGGGGGTGTCGGCATAACCTTGACAGCAGCCAGCCGAGTGGTAATCTTTGATCCCAGCTGGAATCCAGCAACCGATGCTCAGGCTGTGGACAGAGCTTACAGAATTGGGCAAAAAGAGAACGTAGTGATTTACAGACTGATCACCTGCGGCACCGTGGAAGAGAAGATATACAGGCGGCAGGTATTCAAGGACTCATTAATCAGACAGACCACCGGTGACAAAAAGAACCCGTTCCGTTATTTCTCCAAACAGGAACTAAGGGAGCTGTTCACGTTGGAAGATACTCGGATGTCTGCAACTCAGATCCAGCTGCAGTCCTTGCACGCCATGCAAAGGAAGTCTGACCTGCAGCTCGATGAACACCTTGCTTACCTGCATTCCCTGGCAATGTTTGGTATTTCTGACCACGACCTGATCTACACAAGGGAGATAGCTCATGAGGAGCAGGTGGAGAGCGAGGAAGCCCATCAGTATATCCAGCGGAGGGTACAGAAAGCCCACGAGCTGGTTCAGTTGGAGTCCCAGCTCAGAGATCAGAGGATGGAGGGGATCAGAAATGCTTGTGAAGAGAAGTGGCAAAGACCATCGGGATCAGTTTCCAGGCCAAAGAAGTTGTCTCCAGGGTTGAATGACAAAAATAACTTTGTTTCACCACCAATAACTGACGTACATGAAAAAGACCAAGTTATTGATCTTAGAGAGGATGAAGAGGTCCAGGTGCTTGATGTCAGCTCCAGAATGACAACTCTAACTGTTGCTGACTTGGATGAAGAGCAACTGGCACAAGGTGTGTCCAGTATGGAGACAGAAGTGCTCAATATCAGCAAGGCAGCAGAACAATCTGATCTACAAGAATCTGAGCAAGATCCTGAATCTAGCATTACACCATCATCCCCTGCACTCGAGAAAGAGAGTCAGAGCCTCCAAGAGAAACAGCATTCACAGATACATTCAGACAGCTCGGCCAAGGCAAGGAATGACCAGTCTTGGCATTGTCACAATTCCTCCGATTCTGGCATGGCTGACGACCGTAGAAGTGAGGCAGAATTGTCAGTTCAGCTACTTGACCCACACGCTGCCCTGGGGACAGAGCAGAACAATTTTCCTGAGCCAGCTTCTGCAGTGCTGAGTTTATCAAATGCTATGCCAGAAATCAATGCTGAGCTCCACAAGTCTCACGTGTTGGAAGACAGCTTGGAGGGTACATCTGCTCCTTCTTCCTTCCAGGATCAAGTTGACTTCAATCTGGTTTTGGAAGAGTCTGAAGAGGAATGCCAGGATGCCTCAAATAGAGGAGGATCAGGGGAACACCCTGAGAAGGACAGCTTACAACTCCAGTCAGAAAGCTTGTGTAAATCTCCAGACAAAGAATCTCCAAACAAAACTTGGCCAAGTGAGACCAGTAGCCATGGCAAACCCTGTCCCACAGCTGAGGAAGAGCCAAATGCCTCCCTGCAAGGGAGTAAATCGTTGGAGGAAAGCAGTGGTCTCTTTACTTTTAGTAGGAAGAAACGCTTAAACAGAATTGCTTCAGACAGTGAGAGTGAAGAGCAGCCTGAACAAGTGGCCTCCTCTCCCTTCGACAGCATTCGGCATGGACTTCTGGAAGGAATTAGCGCTTCCACCCCTAAACATGACACAAGAGCTAAAGCCATCTTTTCTCCCCAACTAAATAACAGTGGAAACAGGTCTAATGCTTCCAGGTGCTCGTTCATCAGCAGGTTGGTAGATGAGGTGGAGGATATTGGGGAAATCATGGGCACCACTGATGAAGAAGATGATGATGATGGTGATGAGGAGCAAGATGGGCTTGTGGAAGACAAAGCTGAGGAGTGCACTGGGGAATCTGCTGAGCCTGAAGAAGAACCTAATGGAGAAACACTTGATACAAGTGAAGAGTCCTCCCACACAGACAACGTGGAATCTGAGCAGTCTGAGGCAGAGGAGATGGAATCATCTCAGGAGGAATCCACAGGTGACACTGAGCTCCAGTCAGGCGAGCAGGTTGACTACTTCACCCAGGAAAGCAGCTCTGAAAAGGCCATTGGGCAGAGTTCCTCTCCTGCTGCAGATTATGACACTTTGGTACACAGTGGGAAGAAACTTCAGAATGATGGAAAACTCCAGGAAGCTTTGGACTGCTTCGTGCAAGCTCTTGACATAAAAAGTGGAGATCCTGAAGTTATGCGTCTGACTCTCAACTTGTACAAACAGTTGGCCCAGAAGTGACATGTGTATGGCTCTGTGAAGAGAGTCTGGCTGTTCCTTTTTACCCTATGTCTACACCACAGCCCTGGGATCTGTCAGCCAGCTCCAGGCTGGTGCCTGCCATATACTTGTGTGCCTTCAGCACCTCCTGCTTGAGGAAACAGCCCAAACATCCAGATGTTGGATGCTGGGGAGGGAACTTCACTGTGGAGTCAACTCACAAAGGTTGAAATGGTTCATGTTCCTGTGTGACTATTCAATAAAAGAATGGTATTGTTGATGTCTAAGCCCAACTCTTATCAGTTTCTCTGGGTCTGGATTGAAGGCACTTGAGACGGTAGTTCATGTTCACAATCAGGTGTTTATTATTTCTTAACAGTGAAACAGCCTCACAACCATGAGTTCTGCAGCCTTTCATTAGCAAGGCACAAAAATGGCTAACTGTCTCTTGTTACAAGGTCTTTTAAGACTAAACTATCCAATTAAGAAAGGACACCTAGATTATTTTCCCTTTTAACCCAATCACTAATCCCTCAAAGCCTGCAATGCGGACTTTTGTGCCCAATTACAAAATGCCACCCAAACCCATGAAGAAGGAAGAAGAAGGTAAAGAACAACCTGCCTCCACCCTAAAACCTCCACCTTGCTTCATATTTATTTCTATATTCTAAGACCCCAAACTCTAAGTTTCCCACTCTGTGATATTACACACTTCTAACCAACTACAGCCATAATCCCAGTGCTATTAATCAATTTTGGAAGTCTTCTCCACAGCCTCAGGTCAATTGCCGTGTTCTCTTGTGGGTCTGTGCCTTTAAGCACAGAAAGTTTAAAATTCTCAGCATCTAGGATTCCAACACCTCTCCATGCTGGGAGCCCTGAAACCTTTCTACCTTCCAGGTTTTGCTGCTCCTCTCCCCTGAGAAGATGGGGACAGTACAGTCCCATGGCCACTGTACAGCCCAGCTCTGTGGTGCTGCAGTTCCTCCCTCCTTCGGGTTTTAAATAAGCCAATTTGGGTGCCTTACAGACCTTCCAGTTCCAACCCCTGCCACAAGCAAGGACTTCTTCCACTAGACCAGGTTGCTGGTCCAGGTGACCTGGTCTTGAAACACTTCCATGGATGGGGCAGCCACAGGTTCTCTGGGCAACCTGTGCCAGTGTTTTATCACTCTCACCAGAAAGAATTTCTTCCCAATAGCTCTTCTAACCCTGCCCTCTGTCAGTCTGAATCCATTACTCTGTATCTTGTCATCCCAGTTCTGGATAGAGTCCCTCTCTGGCTCCCTTGTAGGCCCTTTCACATACTGAAATGTGCTATGAGGCGTCCACACAACCTTCCCCAGGCTGAACAGCCTGAAAAGCCCCAACTCTCTCAGCCTTTTTTCACAGGGGAGATGCCCCAGTCCTCTTACCGACTTCATGGCCTCTTCTGGACTTGCTCCAACAGTTCCATGTCCTTCTTGTGCTGGGGGCCCCAGAACTATGTGCAGGACTCTAGGCAGGATCTTGGGAGTGCAGAGTAGTCCTGCTGCCTGTATTCCTTTGTGTGCAGCCCAGGACATAGGAGGTTTCTGGGCTGGGAATGCTCACTGCTGGCTCATGGTTTTTCATGAGTTTTTTTTTTTAACTATCACCCCAAAGCCCTTCTCCCAGGGCTGCTCTCAATCCCTTCTCTGCCCCTTCTGTAGCTGTGCCTGAAAATGTTCTGACCCAGGTGTAGAACCTTGTACTTTTCACGTGTTCCCATCTCTCCAGCCTGTCCAGGTCCCTCTGGATCCATCCTTCCTTTCCAGTGTGTGACCACACCACACAGCTCAGTGTTGTCAGCAAACTGGCTGAGTGCCTCAATCCCACAAACCAGCAGTTTAAAAGCTCCTGATTCTGGCTTTCAGTGACTGCCCCTCACCAACACAACCTGTCTGGTGTGTTGGTCACTGGGCTCATCCTGCCAGTCTCACCTGGTAACAGCACAGCAGCAGATACAGATGTTTCCTTGTGCCATGGCATTGCCTTCTGCAATGCTACGCTGTAGCACAGGACACCACACCTGGCTGAGCTGTGCAGTTTGGGAGAGGAGCTCTTTGTATTTGGAACCAGAGCAAACACAGCAGATTCTGCTGGTGCAGTTGTCTTAATGTGTTTTTGCCAAAAGAAAGAACAGGGCTCTGTTAGCTGGAAACAAGTGGTTTATTAACAAAACACCATTACATGGGGCAGTGTCTGCTCTGGGCAGCCTGTCTGCCCTCCACTGCAAGCCATTCCTTGGCTTCTCTGAGAGTTCCATACTCAGCAAAACCAACACCCTGAAAAGGGAGGGAAGACCTTTTCTTCTTTGATGTTTCCTCCTCATCTCTGAGCTCTGTGCATGGTGCTCACCTTAAACAAAGCTGGTGCCTGTTGCTGGAGCTGTAGCTGGTTCGGGGGGCTCTGTGGGCAGGAAGGGGACCATGGCTCTGGGCTGGATTCCTGAGATGGCAGGAATCTTGCTGGGCTGCTTCCCTTGCACACCCCACAGCACAGGGGAGAGCAGGAAGTGGCACACAAGTATCTAGTGACTTTTTTTCTTATCCAAACCTGTGTTATCCAGTTTCTTCCCCCAGCTCTGAGTGGGCAAGATGGAGCGGTAGGAAGAGATGAGTCTGCACTCAGGCGAGCTCTTCCTCGCCTCTTACCCCCAGCTCTCTTCCCTGCCTGGCCTGACCCAGCTCCAGTGTTACCCACCCTCCACTGAAGGGACTGTTCTGCAGCTCTGGAGCACAAACTGCACCATGTGAGCTGTCTGCATCCTCCTGGGGAGGATGGAGATGGAGACCAAGCCCTGGGGACCCCTCTGTCCCTTTCTGCATAATTTCTGTTTGCAGATAAAAACCTGGGCACCTCATTCTGCTGAGAGACCATTATCTCCACAGATGTGGAGAAGCAAGAGGCTGGCCTGCCAAGCAACAAAGACTTCAACATCTATAAAAGGCTCTTGTTTCACCCTTCCCAGGGACACTTTACCTCTCCAGGCAGGGCCCTGCTCTGCTAGCACAGCTGCCTCCAGGCATGTTGCTGGTTATGCCCAACTTGCTCCAAGGCCAAGGTGTCTGGGACTCAGGATTGAAGCAGTCAACAAGGTCATAATGGTCATTCACATTTTATTTTCTGCCTTCCACCATGATAATATGGTATCCGAACTTGGTCTTGACGGGAGGGTCTGTGTACACGGGCTTGTCCATGCTGCTCACAGGCAGGGCAAATGCTGCCTCCTGGAATGGTCCCACCATGGAGCCTCTGGTCATCCAGCCCAGATCACCCTGCAGCAAGGGACCGTCGGGGTTAAGCTCTGAGACTCAGAGCAGGGAGGGTGGGTGATGTGGCAGTGGGACAGGTCCTGCTGGTGAGAGCAGGACCCAGGCTCCTGCAGCCCCACTGCCCTATCCCGGGCGCAGCACTCACTCACCCCTTGCCTGGCCTTGTCTTCGCTGTACTGTGCTGCCACCTCGCTAAAGCGCTGTCCGGACTTCAGCTTCTCCATGGCCTCCATGGCCCGGCCGTGCTTCTCGCACAGGATGTGCCGAACCTGGAGGGGCGGACAGCGGGGCTGTGGCGAGCGGGGCCGGCGGGCGGGACGAGCCTGCAGGTGCTGGGGCGGAGAGCCCGCACCCTGCCTGGTCCCCGACGCCCCCCGCGCTCACCTTGACGGCGCTGCCGCCTCCCTTCGGGCCCTGTGCTTTGCCCTCGCTGCTGCTGCCGCTGTCGCCGCCTGTGAACCGAGCACCCTGACACCGGCCCGCTCCCCGCCGACCCTGCCGGGCTCTGAGACCAGCTTGGCCCCCACCGCCCCCGAGCCCCCGCCCGGTCGGTGCCGGTGCCGCTCCAGAACCCCCGCCCGGCCGGTCCCGGTGCCGCTCCAGAACCCCCGCCCGGCCGGTCCCGGTGCCGCCCCAGAACCCCCGCCCGGCCGGTCCCGGTGCCGCCCCAGAAGCCCCGCCCGGCCGGTCCCGGTGCTGCTTAGCCCCGCTCACCCTTCCCGGCTTTGCCGCCGCCTTTCCCTTTGGGCGCCATCTTGCCGCCGTCAGGCCCCCGCGCCGCTCACTCCACGCCGGGCCGGACCGCCCCTGCCCCGCCCCGAGGTCCCCGGCTGCCCGCACGGTGTCGGCGTGGAGCGGCCGGGCGGGGCCGAGCCCGGCGGGGGCCGCGGGCTACGGGGCTGCGGCATACGGGGTTGTGCCCGCCCGGACGAGGGTGGACCCACCGGGCACACAGGGCAGCGTTCGGCATCCGCGGCCGTACCCAGCGCCCGCCCAGGGCTGTCCCCAACACTGAGGGCTGTCGCCCTCGTCCATCCCACCGGCCCCAGGATTCCAAGCCCAGTCCCAGTCCACCCCTCCCCACTTCCAGTCCTCCCCGCGGCCTGTACCCAGGGCCACGGCTGTCCCCAGCTCGTCCCCAGCACGAGGGCTGACCCCAGCAGTCTCCCCGGCCTGTTCTGTCCCTCTCATCCTCCCCACCTGCCCCCGGGACGCCCAGTCCATCTGCAGCCCCTCACACCATCCCCGGACCCCGCTCCGGCCTGTCCCCAGTGCCCAGCCTGGGCAGTCCCTGACACCTCACGGTGTCCCTGCGGCCCCCCGCCCCAGAGCCACTGGGGACACAGGAGTGCGTGGCAGACGTAGTGAGAAGTCCCAGCTAATGGGGCCGGTTCCCCTCGAGTCACCCAGGGCTGTCAGGGGGTGCCCACCTCCCCAGCCCCGGTCCCTTGGCAGCCCAAAGAAGCACAGGCACAGGCAGGCAGCAGGGAGCACTTTACCAAGCTGGCGAGATAAGAAGTACAACATTCCATAGTTGGCACCTTGGCGGCCCCCACCCCGGGACAGGGCTGTCCTGCCAGCCGGACTCTTCCCGGGAACCCACTGCCTTCCCAGCGGAACAGCCGCAGTCAGAGGGAGCAGGGAGCGAGCGGCCAGAGATGAGCACTCAGCCAGGAAGAGCCCCAGGAAGAGCACGTTCCTCCGGCCAGGGAAATTAGGATCTCCATCCCATGGCCAATCTCTGTCCCACAGCTGCTCTCTGGCCCACTTGGGTATTTCACCCCAGCAGCATTGGCTACTCCAGCTGCCTACTCCAGTTGCCAGTGGTGCTGGGGTTGTTGCAGGGGGGTCCCTGCCCCGTGCTTGCCCCCAGCCCCCTTTGCTGACTCTGTCCCTGGTTTCCTGAGCAGTCATGTGCAAAATGTACCGGTCCCCAGAGCTTCCCAAGCTGTGCCCTGGTCCCATCCTGCACCAGCACCCTGCCATTGGCTGTGGCCACGGGATGGTGATGAAATGTGGACATTCATTAGAGCTTTTTTGTGATTTTTTTTTCCTGAGTTTCTCAGCCTGGCTCTTAATTACAGGCTTAAATCTGCAGCCCTGGGAGAGGAAAGAGAGAGATGGGTGAGTACCAGGAAGGAGGAGAGGGGAACCCACTGGATCCTCAGTGGGATCAGATCCAGGATGGTGGCAATGATGGGGAAGTGTTTGCCCGGGCTGTGCTCCCAGGGATGCAGAGCTCCTGGTGGGGCAGAGACCCCCCAGAGCAGCCCAGGCCCCTCAGAGGGACAATTGAAGCACTGCTGTGGTGCCTTGCTGCTGCCTGGACCCACTGCACCGCTCCCCCTGCAGCACAGGAGGGTTGGAGTGTGTGGAAATACATCAAGAAATCAAGCAGAAATTTCCCTAAACACCCTGTTTTCTTGTCAGCTGCGGCTGGCCCTTCCTGTTTCTCTGGGTGTGCAGCCGTGCTCCTGTTCAGAGCTCGTGTTTCCTCCCTGCCCCGCCCCGAGCCCCACCACAGCCTCTGTTACTGGCTGCTGGGCCCCCGTGCTGGAGCCAGGCCAGGAAGAGGCAGCTGGGAACGAGGGGGACAAATCCCACCCAGGGACGTGCAAACCCTCTTCCATAGCCCCGTGGACATGACCTGATGGCACGTGTCTCACTCGGCCTTGCTCAGCTCCCTGGTGGCCAGTGGGCACAGGTGAGTGGTGGGCAACCCTGGGGGGACCCAGGTGTCACCAGGGAGGTGGCTCAGGTGATGTCCATCTGGATTCCAGCCACCATCTCGATAGCATCTCAGGACCTCTGGTGGCCAAGGCAGTAGGAGAAGTTGTCGCAGGGTCTGTCGTGGAGATGCAGGAGGCAGAGCTGGGGACGAGCTTCCTTTGCATGGCACAGCACCCTCATTGCCCCAGTTGGCAGCTGGGTGCGGGACCCCCGGCATGGGGGCTGGCAGGGAGTGGGGTGGCTGCCAGACCCCCTGTGCACTGAGGCCAGGGGGACTGGCAGTGGAGGTGACCCCAGGGTTTGTTTTTGGACTGAGAGCTGAGGAGCTCCAAAATGCAGCATTTTGGGGGCTTTCAAGGGGTGGGGGTTTGGCTTGAGGTGGTGGCGCTGGCTACGGACGCCAGGTGCCAGTTCCCTGTGTGACAGGGAGGATGCTCAGGGCAATGACAGGGAACCTCCTGTGAATCTTCAAAAGCAGCCGCAGATCCAGCCGAACCCCTGGCATCTTTCCAAAGTGCATCTGTGTGTCCAGCTGAATTCAATTAGGGGATCTCTGCATGGGAAACTCAAGGTACAATGTCAAAGGGTAGAGAATCAAACATCACCATTGTGCATTAGAAAATCTGTTTAAAGTACCACATGCCAAAGGGACCAAAGAGTCTCAAGCTGCTTTCCTGCGGGCATGGGGCAACTCCAGGGGCTGTGATCCTGTTCTGCTTCCTGGGCAGGTGCCTTCAATCCCAGGAGCTGGCTCAGCCAGGGCCAGTTCCAGCCACTTCCCTCGTGGAAAGGGCCCAGATTTATGACAGCTTTGGGTCCAGCCACTGCCTTTCTGCCAGCAGCTCTCCAAGTAAGGAACAAAAGCTGAAGAACCCCCAAGCAGGATACAGGGGCTCCCCAGCATCCAGGACAGCCCTTTGCAGCAGCGCTCCGTCTGCAGCCATCACCACCCCTCCAGCTGGAGGGGCCCCTGTGTGGTCAGGGCTGGCTTTTGGGGCTGTTTGCACCGTCCAGCTCAGGGGCAAACTCTGTGATAACCCTCCGGGCCAGCGGGTTCGTGGTCTTGAGCAGTTCGGCGGCAGATGGCCGAGTACCAGGGCTTGTTTTACTGCTCTTCTTCTGGAGCAGAGCTTTAAAATCCTCATTCCTGCTGGAAGACTTCCCACTGCTGCTCGCTGCTGCCAGAGACTCGCCAGCTGGGGAGCCTGAAGTCTTTACAGGTGAGTGGGAGGTGGGTCGGCTGCTGAAGGTGTCACCAGGCTCTTTCCGCCCCAAGACCTTCCTCTTGGACCTAGGCACCAAAGGGACACGGGTGGGAGCAGTCTGGGGCTGGGGTGAGGTCCCAGAGAGAGCAGCATGGTAGTGCCCAGCCTGCTCTGCTGGGGCAAGGTGACAACATGAGCATGGCAGGTGGTGCTCATGGCAGGTAGGACTAATCTGGACCCTCCTTGCTGGTTGCACTCTGCTCAAGGTAGCAGCAACTGGGTTGTCCCCAAGGATGAACATTGACCCCAGTATGGAAAATGGAGCTGTCATGGTGGAGGGACACTACACCCAGAGCTGTGACAGTGGGCGCAGGGGCTGTCGTCTCCAGTGTGTGCACCAGCCTTACCTGTGGATCACCGTGAAGAGATCCTCCGTAGTGCGGGATGTTGTGAACACCTCATCGTCCTCCTCCACGATGGACTCAGCCGTCTTGTCGCTGGCAAAATTCTTCTCTTCCGTGCCGGCTTCTGCTGAGCTGCCTGTGGGCAGGGAGAAGACAGCAGTGATTCCCCTGTGCTGGATGGGGAACCCTTATCCATGGGGTGATCCCACCACAGGGGCGGAGAGACCCTCACCTTGCTCTGAGTCAGGCTTGCTGGCAGGCGTAGTGCCCACAGCCTTGGGGGATGGTGGATCCTCAGCGTCAGGGTCACAGCAGGTGGGGTCAGTGTCCAGGGTGATGATGGGGCTGGGGGTGGGTGGCAGGTCCCTCACACCAGCTCCCAGCTGTGCTGGGGCTGGGATGAGCGGCAGGTACAGCACGCTGGGCTTTTTGGGCACTGGGGGGGGCACCTTGGCCTTCCTGCGCTCCACCTCAGCACCACTCCGCTCTGGCCGCAGCTCGTCTAGGCTGCCCTGTGAGAGTCGCCGGGGCCCCGCTGGGGTCAGGGACAAGTGGGGCTCCCCCAGACCCCTCCTCAGCTCCCCTCTCCGCAGCACCACGAAGGCATCATGTGCCAGCCCCTTCTCCTTGGCGGTAGTGCCTGGTGGGGATTTGGAGGACAGAGGACCCTCCTCCTGCAGAACTGGGGGCTTAGGCAGGATGCACAGGGGGCGCCTGGCCAGTGGTGGCTTCTCTGCCACGGGTGGCTTCACTTTTCTCTCCGGCCCTGGGCAGGGGACATGTGCTGGCTCCTCTGTGTGCTCTGGGCCATCAGCATTGTCCTCTGGCTCTGAGCGGCTGATGGAGCGGAGGCGGACAGAGCGCAGGTCAGACTGTGTCACCACGGGCATGATGGGTGTGATGGGACTGGTCTTCTGGGCCAGCTTGCTGCCAAAGGTGGAGTCAGAGTGGTGCCGGCTGACCTTAGTCTTCCCCTTCAGGGAGATCTTCAGCCCTGAGAGGTCAAGGTGGGCGGGTGGAGTCAGTGGGAGGTCAAAGGACAGCCTGCCCTTGGGACTCCTCTCCATGGGGGACGTGGGGGGCAGAGAGGATTTCCTCTCGGGGACCAGTGGCCTCACACGCACCTGGTGTGGGGAGTGCCCAAGGATGGTGGAGGTGGGTACGGTGGGGGTTGGGGTCTCCGACTGACTGGAGTACCCACTGGACGGGGACATCAGCCCTGTGGGCCTGCCTGGTGAGGAAGTCTTGAGGTCTGCCTCGGCAGAGAGCTGGGAGGGCGTCGTGGCCCTGGACACTGAAGGGGACATGAGGGACTCAGAGCTGCCCCGTGTCTTGGCACACTCAACAGCTGTGGTCCCTGTGGTTGTGCTTGAGCCAGAGAGGGACTGGTAGGGATCACTGCCAGCCCTCCAGTCTGTGAGATGCCACTGGTGTGGGGCAGCTGCGCTGTTGGGCTCTCTGCCTGCACTCCCCTGGGGGTCGGTGTGCACCAGCCGGTGACCCTGGAGCTCTGGTGGGATGCACAGGCTCTTGGGCCGCTGGTCCTTGGGCAGTGCCGCACTGAGCCCCACATCACCGTCCTGCCCCTCTTTGATCAGCGAGACGCTGCGTGTGGGTGGCGAGGGCTTCTTCTTGGCCTTCTTCAGGGAGATGCTCTTGGAGCGCCGCCGCCGCTGCCCCTCAGGCTCCAGCCCCAGGGAGATGTTGTCAGTGCTGGTGCTGCCCTCGGAGCTAGCGCTGGGGTAGCCCAGGGCATAGTTGGCGCTGCCCCGACGGGTCTCAGCATATGCAATGTCCACAGAGCAGAGGGACCCTGAGTCAGTGGGCACTGACAGTGACCGCTCACGGAACCGGCACCCTGCCCGCTCCACCTCCAGCTGTGCTGGCCCTGCTGCTGGCTCCAGCTCCTCTCCGCTTCCCGGCAAGAAATTCCCCTTGGCTCCCTGGATGCACCCAGAGCTGGGGGGGGAAGCAGGCACTGGGCCAGAGAAAAAGCTGGGCCCATTGCTGCCCATGCACTCTTCTGTGGCACTGAAGAAGGAGGTGGAGGCGGCAGGTGAACCTGGGCTGGGCGATGGGACGAAGCCGCCTGGCGAGGTGCAGGTGGGCCCCTTGCCTGGGCCGGGGGTGAGGTTGGCGGGGCTCCCATAACTCAGGGGGGTCGAGGGTGGAGAAAAAGGGGTGCCCTGTGTCCCATTGCAGGCACTGGCACAGGAGTTGGTTGCCCCATCCATGGCAGCAGGTGGCTGGCAGCAGCGCGCCCCAAGGTCACTGAAGGTCTTCCTCAGTGGGGCTGAGAGGGGTGGACGAGGGCTGATCTCCTGGAGCGTCGTTCCCCTGCTTGTGGTCTCAGGCACAAAGCTGCAGGACAGGGACTCACCGATGGGTGTGTGTGTGCTGGATGTGGGGCCGTTGGCGCTGCCTGCGGGGAGAGACACAGCCTGGTGAGCACTATCCTGGCTCCCTCACAGGGATGTAGCCCTGCTCTGCCTGCTGTTGCAGCCCACGGCCAGTCTTGAGGCTGCATCTCTGCCCAGGCATAAAATGTGGATCTGTTGGCTGGAATGTGCCATGGACAAATAAACAGCCATGGCAGGAGGCTCTACCCATGGGGACATCAGTCCCATGGCAACCAAAGTGTTGCCCTGGTGTGCTGCTCCATGGTGGGGACACAGATGCGGTTCAGGAGGAACCAGGTCAGGAATCGCCAGCTGGGACAGGGAGGGACATGGTGGCTCACAGTGCCACCTCATCACAGGAGCCAGCAACCCTGCTCTGAACACCCCTAGCAGACAGGGATGCTCAAGGCTGTGGTGGGCTGAGATCTGACTGACACCAAGGAGGAGCTGTGACCATCCTGTTGATGGTCTGACCACTGTCATGGGAAGAAACCTTCCTCCTACCCCATGAAAACTGCCTTGGAGCAGCTGCTGCCATGGCTTCTCCCCCTGTCTGTACCTGCCTCCAGAGAGAGGCTGGCTCTGATTTCTCTACACCTTCCATAGGGGACAACAGGACAAAGCCCCTGAGCCACAGTGGCTGCTGTTCCCAAGGGTCCAATGCCAGCCTGGAACACTCCAGGCACTCTCACATGCACTCCAGGCACTCTCACATGGCATGGCCAGCTCGCCAGCCCCAGCAAAGACCTGGCCAGGTGTGTGCCCCACAGCCACGGCACCCTGAGACACGGTCTGCCCATGGGGAAGGTGGTCACAGGGAGCTGTTGGAGCCGAGGCTGGATGACTCCCACCTCAGAATCCTGACTCAGGATGAAGGGGCTGTCCCTGATGCCATGCCAGTTGCAGGCCAGCCCAGTGTCACCAGTGAGTCCAGCACCTCAGAACCTTGGGAGGGCACAGAGTCAGTGTGATGCCTGCACCTCCCCGCGGTCCGGGTGTCCCCAGGAGCCCGTCTGTGCCTGGGCTGGCTGCCAGCCCCGGGATGGCTGTGCCACCATCAGGGCAGTTCTAGGGGTTGCCAGCCCTGCCCGGGTGCTGCCTGCGCGGTTCTTGCCGTCACCTTGGTCTCGCAGGGACAGGTTAGGGAATCCAATAATGGTCCGTCTACGCCGCAGGGTGGACTTTGGGTTCATCGCGGTCTCTGTGTTAAACAGGGAGTGACGAGCACTCGCGTGCCTAGCAAAGTGCTGCCCTGTAGCCAAAACAAACAGCGGTACGCTGTGGTGCCGGGAGCCGCTGCTGGGCCAGGAGCTCAGCCCCCTCCATCACCCGTGTTCTCTGTGTGTCCCCAGCCTGGGATGGTGACACAGGTGGGAGTGTGGGATGCAGGATGTGGACGGTGTGAGCCATGTGGGGTGAGCAGGGGGGAAATGGAGGCACGGTGGGAATGCTGCAGATGGAGGTGGGATTGATGGAAAGCCACAGAGACCAGCCCTGCACTGCGTCTGCGTTAGTGAGGCCGGGCCCCACACCACTGTGTTGAGCTAGACTGGGGATGGGTACATGAGGCATGGAGAGGGAAAAGGGACCAGTGTGGCCCTGGCACAGCTCTCCATGATGGAGGGAAAGTGCAGAGAGACACCTCTGCCCTGCAGAAGGGGCACCTCACCCAGCCACCAGCCCCCAACTCTGACCTGGGCCAGAGCATGGCACCTGCGTCTGCAAGGACTGGGCAGGATCGTGCTGCTGGGAGCTGCAGCCTGAGAGGATGAGCAGATGGACAGACAGGGGAGACAGGTGAGACAGGGTGCACAGTGTGTGGTAAGAGCCCGGGTGACAACAGACCTGGCTGGCTGGCCATGACATCAGGGATGTGAGACCTGCCAGCAGCATGCCCAGCAGACCAGATGCACAAAGCTGCAGATGGCACGAGAGATGGCTGGGAGTGATGGATGCCAGCATGGCCCTGCTGTCCCCTCTCTGCCCTGGTGCCCACCTAACCCACAGGAACACAGCTTGCAGCCACAGCTCCCTCCCACCACCCGTCCCCTGCCCCAGATGGCTGCGGGGGCGCATCTCTGCCTGCACCCCCTGTCCGCCCGCCTCGCCGTGGGGTGCTGCCCTACCGGAGACATTGATGGGGACAATGTTGGTCTGGATGGAGCTCGGCTGGTGCCACTGCTTCTCCTCCACAGGGGGCAAAGGGAAGGCCCTGGGCCAGGGGGGCTGCTTGTCCGGGCTGGTGGGGAGGCTCAGGGAGGTGTCAGGAGGCCGAGCACTGAGCACAGTGCTGCTGGTGGTCTCCTCTTCCGCCGTTCGCTGGCTCGGGGGCTACGGGGAGAAAGGCATATCAACCACTAAAGGGACAAGGGTGGAACACAAACAGGGACTTGCTGCCCACCCTACCACCTCAGAACTCACCATAAGCACGAACTCAAGGCGCTTGGCGGGTGGGGGTCGAGGTGATGGTTCAGGGGAGGTGTCGGGGGGCAGGTGACCAGCAGCACGGAAGGTCTGCCCAGTGACCCTGCTTTCGGTGTACTGCTCCTCATACTCCTCTGCAAGAAAAACGGCACCTGGGACCCCGCTCCTGCTGCCAGATCCCAGAACAGGGGGGCATGTGAAGGGACGGTGACTGTCCCCTCTGGCCTGCTGGCCATCCCTGCTCAGGACAGACAGCTCAGAAGGTGAGGAGGGGAGACCTCAAGGAGGGGAACTGAAGAAGTGCAAAGATGCCAGCAGCTTGCCCCACTCCTCCCGGGGTGCAGTCAGGTGATGTGGTGGGTCTCACTGGGAAACAGCCCCACTGGGGATAGCCAGGAACTCAGAGTGTCCCCATCCTGTAATTGTTGAGCTAATTAATGCTGGTGGCTGTGGACTGGCGGAAAGCAGGGCTGCTCAGGCTGACTTAATGAGATTACAAGCTGGGCTGCTGATCTCATCTGATGCTTGAGGAGCATCTGAGCCAGGGCCATGTGACAGCCTGGGCCAGAGACTGGAAGGAAACAAAATCACTGGCCACATCGATCAAGTTAGGCAGATTAGTGGTAGGTCCCTTATGCCCTCATGAGAACTGTGCTGTGTAGGGGCTCATGGGTGCCCTGGTGGCTCTACTGGCATCAGTGGCCCCAGCAGGCAATCCTGGTCCCACTTGCAGCCGTGACTTGGGAGCGGAGATCAGTGAGGGACTCCTGGAGGCTGGGACCCCCAGGACCCAACTCCTGTGGCCTGGTGAGGTCCAAGGAGTAGCTCAGACATGCGTGTGGGAGATGAGCTCACTTTCACAGTGGTCACCTAGCCCGGCAGCACCCACCCACCACCCTCACCCAGCGCACTTCAGCCCCTCTCCTTGCTACCTTGCAGCAAGCTCTGGAGGTTGAGCTGGGCCTCCTGGTGCAGCTGCTCCATGCCCGGTGGGCGCCCAGCTGCCAGGAAGACGTTCACAGGTTGCTGCCATGGCAGCTTGGCAGGGGCGGCTTTCTTGCTCTCGAGGTCCAGGTTAGAGGTGGCTGCAGGCAGGAGACAGTGGGGTCAGAGGCAGATGGGGGGCGGCTTCCCTGCAGGTGCTGCCGTGAGACAGTACCGTGCCAGCACAATGCTCATCCCACCCCAGCTCTCCAGGAATGCTGGGATGTGGCTGCATCCCACCCTGGCAGGCTGCTGCCTGCTGGGACCAGCCCTCAGTGCCGCCGCCACTTTGGGGGCTGGATGCTGTCCCTGAGGGCTGCCAAGAAGGGAGCTGGCTGAAATTGGGGAAGGAAGCCAGCCCTGCCACCCGTGCCTAACCGCGCCCGGGCGCAGGAAACGCTGCACACTCTGGTGGAGCAACATCCTGGCTGTGGAGGAGCAGAAGTTGCAACTGAAAGGCAGGAGCCAGGGACCTGCTGCTTCCATTGCACTGCAGCTCAGGGTTCACATGCCCTTCCCCAGCGTGGACACCCCCAAAGCTCTCCAGGGAAGGAAACCTCTTTGAGGATTGCTCAGACCCTCTGAAACATCCTGATGGGCGGAAAAGTCCCTGGGAGCAGGATCTGGGCTCAGCAGTGAACTGGCCCTGTGGGGAGCTGAGCGCTGCTCCCACAAACATGCTTTGCCATGGGAACACTGCAGCCCTGGCTGCACTGCTCTGATTGGAAGTGGGTTTGTACCTAGCACGCATTCAAGGGAGTGCCACCACTGGCACACTGCCTCCAAGGGCATCCACCCCCTGTCAGGCACAGAGTGGGTCTCCGTGAGCTTTACACAGTGATATGGATGACCAGGATCTCATCCCTGGATATTTAGGGCTCATCCTCCACTGCATGGTCTTGTCCCCATCCCCATCAGTTGAGATGCTCCGATTACCAGTGTGTGTGACAAACACTTCCCCTCTGCCACCTGCAGTGCAGTGCCTGGCCCCAGGACCACACTACTGCCCTGCTGCCAAAGCCTGCTCCATGCCAAGTCCCAGGTGAGGCAGCAAAAGCAATCCCACATACCTGGGAAGGGGAATGGCCCCAAAACAGGCGTGGGACCCCCAGCACAAGACACATTTCCCTCTGCCCCCATTGGTCAGGAAGCTGTAGTCCAGCTCATCTGCACTTCATTGTGAGCATCCCCCCTGCTGCTCATGGTGCCATTCTGCCCCCATGTGCCTTCCTGCCCCCAGATGCCCTCCTGCTCCTGTGCCCCTGGGTGCCCTCATGCCCACCCTTCCCCTAACTGATGGAGCCTGCACAACACCCAGCACCCCAAAGCAAGGTGCCATGTCCCCACCCTAGTTACTTTTACAATTTGTTTCCATAACGACGGGTCTTAACACTGGGTTTTTTTTCCTTTCTTTTTTTTCCATTCCTCCTCCTCTAAATAATTTGACTTGTTTCCATACCAACCAAGAGGTGTTGGGGTGTATGTGTGCATGTGTGTGCCATGCACAGGGCAAGGTTGGGCATCTGCCCAAAAACCTGACCCCAGTGCCAGGGGCAGAGACAACACCTTCCCCTCTGCAGACTCCAGACCCCACAATCTGCTGTTTTTGGCGAGTTGGGGGATCCAGTGCTACCCTGTCATTTCTGAGAACAGCCCAGTGATGCACCCCAAATCCTGGCTTGCTGCACCCCCTGCCTGGCTCACTCAGCCCCAGCCTTTGGCCTCAGCACAGCTGATGCTGCTCACCTTTTGCCCATATATCCCCCTGCAGCCACCCCCCACCAAGGGCTCAGGGACATCCTGAGCAGCCCCTGCTGCCCCTGCAGCTCTCCAAGCCCCTAGTGCCGTGCCCGGGATACGGGAGCTCACCTCTGCTCCTCGGCCCTGCTGCCGAGCCACCCCAGCCGCCCACCTCGGGTGCCGACCACGTGGGCAAACCACAGCACCGCACCCGGGGCCGCCCTGGGCGCGGCGGAAACGTGGCAGCACCCACGCCCAGCACCCTGCCCCGCCGCGGGGGCAGCTTCGGCCAGAAGGGGAACATGCAGTGCCGGGGGTCCTCCCCCGTGGAGCTTCCCCCTCTTCGCTGACACATGCTCATTTGGGACTCTGAGTGACACTGCAGTCCTGAGCCGCTGTGGGCCGTGGTGCAGGCACTGCTGGGCTGCTGACATTGCCAAGGTGCTGGAATCACCAAGGCATCGTGGGCTCCATCTCCCCAGCTGGGGAGAAGGGGTGGGGGCAAGAACTGATGAGAGGAGCACTCTCCTGGCGCCCAGATGCCCCAAACGTGCACTGCAAGGACAGCACTGTGCCAGAGTGAGCAGCACCCTGAGGCTTTGGCTCCCTGGGAGCAGCTGCTCTGAGGGTGTTTTGCGAGCAGTGGCTCTGAGGGTGTTTTGGGAGTAGCACGCCAAGCCCAGCACCGCATGGCAACTCAGCAGTGGGGTGTAAGGAGCCAGTGGTCCTGGTTCAGTGCCACTGCCACAGTGCTCCCGAGAGACAGGCAGTGTTTGGGAGCAGCCTGATGCAGTCTCAGTGCAAGGGCAGGTTGTAAGTGTCCAAGGAAGCCCAGCTGCCACCTCCATCTGTGGGCATGGGATGCCCCAGCCAAGTGGGAGTGTCCAGCAAGAGGAGACAGTGGCTGGCCAGGATAGTAGAGCTGAGCTGAGCCAATGCCCTTGGCAGTGACCCTCCTACCACTCTTATCAGCGACAGGCTCAGAGCACAAAATACCTCTGAGGGGCTCTCACCCCGAAGCAAATGACTGCACTACATGAAGGCATCCTGGGACAGCAGAGCCAGAGGGACAGCTCCATCCCACCAACCCCAGCAATCTAGACCTAAGCCTGTCCAGCCTTTCTGCTGAGGAAAACTGAGGCATGGCTGGTGGGGGGTTCACCATACTCCTTGCTGGCACCAGGCACCCTCCTGGCCCCAGGGTGTGCAGAGAGGAGCAGGCAGCATCCCCTACCCTGCCTGCCAATGGACATCTGCCTGGAATGTTTCCAGAGTCAGCACCATCAGCTGCAGCAGATGCTGCAGCCTCGGAGTCCTGCTGAGCATGAACCAGTGTCCAGGCTCAGGGTGTTGTGGCCATGGCGGGTACACAACGACTGAGGCTGAATTCCAGGGAAGTTCACTTGAAGGGGAGCTGAGCTCTACTCTCTCCTGCAGGAACGGAATCCCTGCAGGTCCCCCAGCCCCTCAGTATCTCCTGAGTCACCCGTGCTCCATGCCAGTATCCCTACTCACCCACAGCCCAGGCATCCCGAATCCACAAGGAGATATTTGACAGAGCCATCAGAGCTGTTTCAATCCAGGCTGAAGCTCCAGTGAAACGATCCTCTCGCTTGAATTCACTGCCAAACTTCTCCCTCTTAGGCTCTCTCCCCACGTGCAAGAGGTGCCGGGGGCACGTCTGGAGCCGCTCGGACCCTCTCTGCCAGCGTGGAGCACTGTCAGGAATGATGTAACGGCAGCAGCAGGCGATGCGCCATCAGCAGAGCAGCCATGGCAACGGGTACGGGCACAGCGGCAGCTGCCGCCGCCGGTCCGGAGCACCGAGCACGCCGGAGGGCGAGGGCAGTGAACCCGGGGGCCGAGACCGATGCTGCCAGCGCCCCGAGCCCGCCGGCCGGAGCCGTGTGCCGCAGCGCCGGGACCGTGCGCCACCAGCTTCAAGCGAGTGCCGCGGCCTGCCCCGGTCCCGGACTGCTCGCTGCCGGCGCGTGCGGCTTGGGGACATTCCCGTGCTATGAGCCAGGCGCACGCTGCTCCACCGCGAGAGGAGAGGAAGTGAAAAGAGCACACAGAGGGAGCTGGCAGCAGCCGCAGAAACACCTCCTGTCCCAAGCTCACCCCCTGCCGAACCGGACCTGCCGGACCAGCTCCCTGCGGGATGTGGAGCTGCTCCCACGTGCACGACAGCCCCAGGGCCGGATGCCCACCCAGGTCTGAATGAAATCCTGAAGCGACTCCCTGCTGACAACCCCAGGCCCAATGCCACAAGGCAGTGGTTCTCACTGAGCAGACCTGCCCCGTGTGCCACTTGCACAGGTTGCGCCTGGGATGAGCCCTCACTGGGGAAGCCAAGAGGCTGTGCTTTCTCCAAATCTGACCCCTTCCAGGACACCTCCCACTGTCACATATCTGGTGGCACAGCTTCAATCCCCCAGTGAGGCAGGGCCACCTGCACAGGTGTCTGACCTGCTGGTCGTTGAGGCCAGAGGGGCAGGAAGCCTTTGAGAGGTGCCATGCCCAGACCCCAGCTCGGCCATGCCAGGACCCTGGTACAGCACGTCCCGGTGCTCCCACACAGGTGCCCAGCAGGACCAGAGGCACTGAGAAACAACACTGTCTTGACACACCGGATCTGCCGGAGGTTTTCGGCTCTTCTGCTCTTCCAAACTCCCTGTCTAACAAGGAATCAGCTGCTTTTTGTAGTGATGGGAGATAAAGGCACAGCAGAAGTTGCTGGCGGCAGGGCAGATTTGGCAGCTGAGGGTCCCTCAGCTCACGGGGAGAAGGCTGGATTATGTGAGGCTTCTATGAAAACCACTAGCAGCAAACCAGTCAATAAGGTCCCTGTCCATCGGCAGGACTCAGAGCTGCAGTGTGCAAGGACATTCAGTCCCAGTAGTGCGGTGGGCCCTGGTCAGGGAGTTTTGGCAGGAGGGGAGGTGTGTGCTGCAGGATTTGGCTGGCAAGCCTGGCCCAGGAGGAACACACTTGTGCCATTTGCCTGTGCTGTGGGGATGGGAACCACCCACAGCTGTGCTGGCAGCAGGGCTTGGCCCAGGACCATGCTAGTCAAGGTGGACTCAGGCTGCTCCCTGACAAGGGACTGAGATCCATTGCTCTCAGGGCCAGAGCAGCAGCACTAGGGCAGGCACTGGAGCCCCAGTCTGGCTGGACCCAAATTCTTGCACCAAGCCCTCCACCATGGGCAGTAGGACGAGTGCCCAGAGCCCTTTCCCAGCCCTGCTGTGGCTCCTTGGGAGCCTGGCAGCCTCCTCATACTGCAGCCCTCACTCTTCCATGCTTCCCAGCAAAACTCCAGCTACAAATCTTTCCTGAGAGCCTCAGGAAGCCTGGCATGGCAACCTGTCAGACCCAGCCGGTCCTGGCAGCCCAACATCACCGCGCCATGGCCAAAGGAACCAGTGGGCACAGAGAGGCCATGGCTGGTTGCCCACAGCCTTCCCATGGTGATGTCCCCAGCCTGGCTGGGGCTGTTTGGTGACACATGGAAGCCCAGACAGTGCTCACCACTCTGCCCAGGGTAGGCTGCCTGTGCCAGAGGCTGCTTCCAGAGGCTGCTTCCAGGAAAGCATGGCTTCCCCTGTGCCCAGCTGGTTTTACACTCCGCGGGGCCAGGACAATGTGAGGAAGTTGCCTGAGAGGGAAATGTGGCCAGAGGCCCTGGGACAAAGGGGCCTGAGACCTGAAATCAGCTACAGGAGGACTGAGAGCAGTGACAACAGCGAGGGTCCTGGGTGTCCGTGATGTTTGTGACGACCCACAGTCCACGGTCCCATGGTCCTCCCTCCTGCTGTCAGCACCACGTGGAAGGTTCTGCCAGGAGGGCACAGAACCACCGGTACAGGCAAGACGTGTCTCCGCAGGACTGATGAGTGGTCAGTGGGACATAAGGGCTGGGAGTCTCTGTCTTTCTCTTGCTTTGTCAGAGAAAGGACACCCCACTAGGCTGGGGTATAGCAGAAGGATTTAAAAGGGACAGGGACACTCCACAGCTCAAGTCAGTCTGGGAAGGTGGCACAAAACTGGTACTGCTGGAAGCACTGACCCTGGGGGCTATTGCATGGCCTCCAGAGGGGCTGCGCCCAAGAGCTGCCCCCAGCCCGGGGTTCTGCCCTGCAGAGTGAGCAGTGCCTGCAGATCCCACCGCCCCCACTGCCCGCCTCAGCCCTGCCCTACTGCCTGCCTTACCTGCCCGGTGCCAGGGTGCCAGGAGCCACTCCACCTTGGCCATGGCTGTGAGTGCTGGGGGAGGCCGCTTGCTCCGGCCACCCAGGAGCTCCTGCCTCAAACCAGGCTGAGAGCACTGAGCTTCCCCCCGTCCTCGCTGCCTCCAGCTCCAGCGGGGAGAGGAAGCGACCAGGAACTGACTGTTTGAGTCAGCGCCACAGCCCATTGTCCTGGCCCCGGCCCCTCTTCCTTCCCCAGGGAAGGACGGTGGAGGGACCATGACTCTGCACAGCCCATCCCACATCCACCCGCCCTGACGGTGGGTCACCCAGGAATGCACATCCCTCTATGTACATCCCTGCTGCAGCACATGGAGAGGGATGCTATAGCCAGGACAGACTGGACTCCCCGAGCTGGACAGGGTCATGGAACCAAAATATCCCCCAGCTGTGGCTGGAGCACAACTGAGAGTGGTAGGTGACCTGGGGGTGACACGTGGGGCCCTGTCCTCTCAGCAGAGCATGGCTGTTCCTACATGGAGCAACCACAAGCCTGCTTGTGGGGAAACCAGCACCTGGAGCCTGTGGCTGCCCCTGGCCCGGCTGAACTGCTTCCTGCCAGCTCCCCCAGTCCTTACAGCTAACAAAACTAGGGGCCCTTCTGAACCCCCTGGTTCTTACCTGGGAGCTGCCAGAGCTCCCCGAGCTTCATCTCACTTCAGCTCTCTCCAAAGCCTGCAGCAAAGGCTCCTCAGGGACCACTTTCCCAGTGCCCCAGGGCTTTGTAAAGTTGAGCTGGCTCCTCCCAGAGGATGGAGGCTCCTGGGAGCCAGGGCTGCAGGAGAGCCAAGAATGCTGCCCCAAGCACAGGCTTCATTCAGGAACATTCCCCACCAGCAGCGACCCACACCCACCACAGGTCTGCTCCTTATGGAGCCTCAGTTCCCTCCCCTTAGCAGATAAGCTCCAGCCTGGACCTGCTGCCACCTCTCTGCACGGAAGCTTGTGTGCAACTGCTCAGGGGTGCCCCAGGCACTGAGGTCCCAGCAGCCCTGTGAGTGTCCAAGTATTCATTCAAACTTTACACCCAAGACAAGTTTTGAGCCATGCAGTGCCAAATCCCACCCTTCCCTGACCCCAGCCAGATGCAGCTCTCTTCAGGGAGACCAGGCACCTGAGGGAGATATGCTGGAGATCTCCAGGCTGGAGAGCAATTGTGACCTGAGGACAGAGATGAACCAGCTCTGGCCACAGCCTGGCCCCACAATCCTCCTTGGGCCCTTCCCACAGCTCCAAGAATTCCTTTGACAATCCACAACTGTGATTAGTTCTCCCTCTGAGTGACACCAGGTGGGAGAGGCAGGCAGGGGGCAGAGGAGTGGCCGATGCCCTCGGCACTGCTCATCTTCCATGCCTGCAAATGGGAGCCAAGGGCACTGTGCTGGGTAGTGAATGGCACAGCATCCCTCATCCCCCACAACCTGCAGGCCAGCACCTTGTGGTCCAGGCACTGCCTCCTGGTAGGGAACGGGCCAGCATCCCATGATCCCTCTGAGTCCCACAGTCCAATCACTGCCCGCTTCCCATGCCCCCAAGAGGGGAGCCAAGGATGATGTGATGGATACCGACCAGCGCCAGACCTCTCACCCCCTCAGACCCTCAGCTCAGCCTCTCTCCTGGTCGTCTCCTGTGCAACCCCAAGTTCTTGTGCCCCATTTTGGTGCTTTGCACCATGCGCTACAACAGCGGTTGCAAAATTAGAAGGTGTCAGGTTGTGCTGCCACCCTCTCTGCCCACTGATTATTAAGCTGTGACAGTCATTTGGGCTGTGACAAGCAGTTCCCATTCTCCTGCAGTTTCTAAGCAATCTTCCCAAGGTCTCTCCCTGGGCTGTCAGTTCCCTGCTGCTGCCCACACTGCTGTGTCCCGCTCCCAAGCCAGCAGGCAGGGAAAGGGCAGCAGGAGCTGGGGCCAGCAGAGCCCAGCATGCTGCACTCTGGGACTCCAGGACTCTGATGGGCCTGGCGCCAGGAGTTGTGGCAGACCCCAACTCCCAGCTCTTCTGGCATTCCCAGGAGCTGGGCTGGAAGAAGAGTTGGAGCACTGGGGAGGATTGCTGAACTGCCTGGACCACCTACATAGGGACAAAGGAGTGACCAGACAGGTCCTGCTTCTCTGACCCTGCTTCCTCAGAGGGCACCTGCCCTCACTGCCCACTCCCAGCTCCACGTGAGTCCTCTGCTCCCTCTGCTCCCCCTCAAAAAGCTCCCTGCAGAGCTGCAGGGCTGTCCGCCTCCCTGAGATTGTTTGTGGTACAGGAGCCCCCAGACACCCACCACCACTGCGATGTGTGGGAGAAGGGAGCTGGGCTGCGGGGGCTGCACAGGCACTGGGCTCCCTGCCTGGGGGGCCCAGCTCCGGGGACAGCAACTACAGGGGCTCCCCACTGCGGGGCTGGCTCCCCACACCTTGGGGCTGCATCCCTGTCCCCAGGGCTAGCTCCCCACTGCCGGGGCTGCAGCCCCAGGCCCAGGACTGGTTTCCCACAGCCTGGGACTGGATACCCATGCCGAAGGCTGAATCCCACTGGCCAGGCTGGCTCCCCACACCTTGGGGCTGGATCCCCATGCCCAGGGCTGGCTCCTCAGTGCATGGGGCTGGCTCCCTGTAACCCGGGGCTGGATCCCCGCAGCTCCGACAGCCAGCACCTGTCCCACACGCCGGGGGACCGCGGTGGCCCCACCGCCAGCCCCATCCGTCAGGAGGGCAAGCCGTCCCCGTCAGGAGGCCAAGCCTCGGCCGGGGTGACCTCTGCCCGTGTCCTCCAAGCGACCCACCGGGACCGGGCAGCGAGGAGTGCCGAGCCGCAGCCCGAGCAAGCCCGAGCCGCCCCCTGTCCGCCGCCGCAGCCGGGGGTCGCGGGGGTGGCGGCGCTCCCGGGGGCGGCGGGGGCGCGGGTTCGGTCCCGCCCCGCCCGCGCCGGTACCTGTTGCCGAGCGCATCCTGCCCCGCCGCTGGCTGCGCGGCCCCTTCCGCTGCGCGTTGCCCATCCTCCGCCGCGGGGGATTGGGGCTGGGGAGTACTGAGGTGATGGGAATGGCGGTACCGGAGCTGGACACCCCCCGAGGCGATAGGGATTGTGGGGTATCAGGGTGATTGTGGGGCGGTGTCGGGGCCGGGCACCCTGAGACCACTAGTGTGGGGATACCACGGCTGGACAGCCCCCAGGGCGATAGGATCGGGTTGGGGACCCTCGGGCTGGGTAGCCCCTGGCGAGTTGTTTGGTTTAGGGATGAGCGGAGGGAGTCCTGGGGCTGGACAGTCCCCGGCGTGGTGGGGATGAGGTGGTGCCAGGGCTGGGCACCCCTGAGGCAATGAGGGTGTGAGGTCGTGGGGCTGCGCACACCAGGGGTGTTGGGGCTGGGTGGGGACCCCAATGGCCTGTGGGGTGGGTGGCTGATCAGGGGATGGATGGAGGCAACTCTGGGGGTTGGGTCGGGGACTCTGACAGGAGGCAGAGGTCAGCTCCAAGAGCAGTTGGAGCCATGCACAGAGGGAAACAGGAGGTGTGGGAAGAGCTTTGGGGCTGGGTTTGGTCAGGAAACCTGTGTGAGATCTGCAAGGCATTGCAAGAGCCAGGCCTGGGGGTGATGTCATCTCAGGCAGGAGAAACAGGGTCGTCTCTGTCAGTGCCTCCAAGGTCCCCATTCCTGGTATTGAGAGTCCCAGGCAGTGCCATGACTGTACAAAGCTCAGCTGCATGCAGGGACGCTCAGGAGCATTGGATCAACTACTGCCCTTCGGTTTCTTCCCCTGGCTCAAACCTCATCATATCCCTCTCATGGGGAAAAAAGCCCTTCCAGAGTGCAGAAACCTGTCCAGCATGCCAAGACCTCCCACGCGCAGAGCGCTTCACCCCTGGGAGCCAAGAGGCATTGGGATGGCTCAGCCCAGTTGCTGTGTCCCAGGACCGAGCATCCCCGACACATCGGATCTTGGCATTCATATAGCAACAGAAAGGACCAGAAAGCGCTGGGAGGTTGTTATGGAAACAGCCACAAATTGGATCAGTACTTGGTGCAAGGAGCAGTTTATGTGACTGATGTGGGAGCAGGTGGGTGTGACAGCCGCAGCGGTGCGGGGGCCCTGCGGTGGCACCCCGCTGCCCATGCTGTGTCCCTGTTCTGGGGCTGGGCTGTGGCAGTGCCTCAGCTCACAGGGACCCGGCCATGGGGATGTAGATACTTCACCCAGCCTCTGCACTCCCCAGGGAGGTGAACGACTGGGGCGAGTTGGGGGTGGTTCGCAGAAATTCCAAAAAGAAAATACTTTCTGCCACTTCCTCAAGCCCCAGCTGAGCCCAGCACACGGTGTCAGGCAGGGGGGCAGCGGCCCCTGCACAAACAGCCCCACTGTGAGTCATGGTGCTGCGATCCGACAGCGTGGCCATTGTTCTCTCCCTGCCCTGGGGAGCCCCGCCGGGTGCCCATCACTCCGAGCCACTTGTCACCTTGTGCGGGGCAGCCCCAGACGCCGCATCCTCCTCGAGCCCCGTGGGCACGCATGGCTGCCTGCGCTGTCCTGGCCACACGGCGCCTGGGAGCCCAGACAGATGCGGGGGGCTCATCCAGGACACCGGGCCCACCGTGCCGGGGCCCAGGGCAGGACGGTGCAGGTGTCTGAGCGGGGAGGTGCCGGTGCCACGGCTCAGTCCGGCCCGGCGCGGGAGCGGCTCCGCTCTGCCTTGCCGGAGCAGACCCTCTCCTGGCAGAGAGCGCAGCTATGAAGAAGCCATAAACATTTGCTAAGTGGCCGAGCTGGTTATTTTCGGGCCAAGAGGCCATATTAAAGCTCACAATCAGCGAGGCAGATGAGCTCATTGGAGAAGAACGGCTTGGGGCCGGGCCAGAGCCGAGGAGCGGGGCCAGGGCTCCCGGCCCCGCATCGGCACCGTGGCGAGTCACTCCCAGGGCTGTACTGGACCCTGAGAGGTGCCACGTCCCAGCAGAGCAACCGGCAGGGTCCCCGCCAAGCTGGAGGGCAGAGCTGGGACACCAAGCCCCACAACACCTTATGTTGCTGAAGGTGACCCCCAAGCTGCCCCTCGAGGCCTGGCAGGAGATCTGCGTGCTAGGCTGGAGCTGCCATGACACCTTCGTGCCACCTCGAGTCCCCTCCAGGCTCTGCATTCCTGGGATTCCTTCAGTGCACCAAACATATTTCGTTGCTCTGTGTGCTGGTAACCGCACTGGGGGCCTGACTGTCCTGCCCAGGACCGGCACTGTCAGGGCTGCCCTCCCTGCTCCCGCTGTGCCAGGGCGGCAGGATGCAGTCGCCTGGCTCTGCTACACCTTGGGCAGTGTGAGAGCTCGGCATGGAGTGGTGTGTGGGGTCAGGCAGAGTGGACAGGGGTGCCCCAGCCCCCATCACCCCACAACCTCGCCCACACCCCCAGAGCTTCCTGTGAATGCCCCCCAAAACAGCTGTGCCAGAGAGCAGCGTGGAGCCAGGCTGCCACCACGTGCCATGGCACCAGCACTAGTACCTGTAATTTGTGAGCCTCTTACGGCAGACGTGGGGTGTGAGGGGTGCCATTGGCACCTCCCCCGCACTGCCACTGGATCCCCCAGCCCCTCTGCAGGGGCACGCCGTGCACCTTCCTCCCGGCGGGGTCTCTGGGGAGGTCCTGTCCCAGCCCGAGTGGGTGAGGAGGAAGAGGAGGGACACATCCAGTCCTTGGGCTGGGCACGGGCACTGCCAGGGAGCAGAGGGCACCGCGTCCTCCCGGGGCTCTGCCCGCTGCCACCATCGATTTCTCCTGCCTGCGAGCCCTCCCGTAATGGGCACTGGGTGCCCAGCTGGCCCCATCCCACCATCCCCATCCCTTGGTGCAGACAGGCAGGAGCGAGGAGCAGGCGGCTGTGCCAGCCCTGGGGCTGCTGCTACCTGCACCCACCTGCCGTGACAGCCACCATGTCGTGCACTCACGACTCCCTGCCCTTGTCCTGCGGCGCTGCTAGGCCCTCCCGGGGCAGGGCAGGGAGTCCCACAGGCAGGAAAGGACAAAACTCTTACTTACCCAACTCTGCCTCTTCCTCTCCTCACCGGGCCCCAGGGCAGGGGTACGGCAGCAGCCCCACACCTCAGGGGATGCCCCGAGCCCCCATGGCCGGGATGGACTGGCGGCTGCCCTGGACGGGAGCGGGAGACGGCCACAGCGCCAGCTCTGGCAGTCGCTTGCTCGCACTAAATCGAACCAGGTTTCTGGAGAAAGGCTGGATGGAAACGCTTCTCCCACCCCAGCCCAGGCCCTTCTTAAAGACATAGCTACACAACCCTGCTGCGGGTGCTGGAGCCGTGGAGATTGAGCGGGGATGGAGCATCCTGCCAGCCGGCGTCTTTCCGGTGGGTCTGAGAACCACAGCAAGGGATGAGATTGGTGGGGAGGAGATGGCATCCACCACCTCTGCTGTCAGCTGTGCCAGCCTGCGTGGGTGCTGTGGGCAGTGGCAGCTGACCCTCCTCTAATTAGCAGGGGTCAGGCAGCCAGGTGAAGGTTTCCTGCAGCTGGCAGCACCCTGTGGCTGCCAGGGAGGTGGCTGTCCATTCCCCCCTGCCTTGGCTGGGGTCCCAGTGCAACAGGAAGGGAGCTGGTCCCACACAGGCAGTGCCTTGCAGGTGGCCTCACAGCCCACGCTCTGCCTGACAGCCAGGACCACCCGGGAGGCTGCTGCCTGCAGCTGTGGGGAGGGGAACGCCCAGGGGATGGTCTCCCTGTGCTGGGTATGCAATGGGGGGATCTGCTCTCCCTGCTCACAAGACACAGCTACAGAAGAGGCCCTCGGATCAGCTATGACTGGATGGTGACGGACCTCTCTCTGTCCAGTGGAGAGGTGTGGGCATTAGGCAGCCATGACCACAGCAGCCAGCTGGGAGGGAAGGGAAAGCACTGGAACAAAATCCTGACACAGTGGGAGGTGATCTCAGGGCTGACCCCAGAGTCCCGCCATTTCCA
The DNA here is from genome assembly GCF_017590055.1 of Onychostruthus taczanowskii. Lineage (NCBI taxonomy): Eukaryota > Metazoa > Chordata > Aves > Passeriformes > Passeridae > Onychostruthus > Onychostruthus taczanowskii. Next base: position 390,240 of record NW_024506002.1, on the reverse strand, counting down.
CAGAGCACAGACCAAGCACGAGACAACTTGGGAGTGTCCTTCCAGAAGCACTGACAGCACAGATCCTGGCACCGTCAGCATGCCAGGAGCCCCCATCTCTGCAACAGACACACGTGTGCACACTCAGACATGTACAGAATCACAGACACACGCGTGCACACTCAGACATGTACAGAATCACAGACACACGTGTGCACACGCAGACATGTACAGAATCACAGACACACGTGTGCACACTCAGACATGTACAGAATCACAGACACACGTGTGCACACGCAGACATGTACAGAATCACAGACACACGTGCGCACACTCAGACATGTACAGAATCACACACATGTGCACACTCAGACATGTACAGAATCACAGACACATGCGTGCCAGGGGGGTTTGCTTTGCACTGGGGATGTGCAGTGCCCTGCTGTCCCCTTCCTCCTGCCGGGCTATGGGGCTCTGAGTCAGGATCCAAGCTCACAATGGGGCCATGCTGCTCCATATGGATGCAGCCGGCCACTCAGGGGTGCCAGGAAGGGAGGAAATGGCCTCTCACAGCCACTTTCTGGGTAACAAGTGGAATTACCTTTTTCCCTGTCTGCTTTTATCTGCTGCCATTAATTAACTCAAGGAGTAATGATCCTCCTCTGATCCCTGCACTGCCCACCATGCCCAGTCTCCCCATGCCACGCAGCTCCCTGTTGGCTCCTGGAGCTGTCCCCAGCTGCCAGACACTGTGCTGTGCCCAGCTGGCATCTGTGCAAGGTCAGGCTCCAGTGGACACACAGGGGACGGTCACCCCCCATGCTGATGGGTACTACTGCAGAGCCACACGCCTGCTGCTGCCCAAGGTGCCAGCCTGATTCCCTGCCAGGCATCCCGGTGCCAAGGTGAGCAGCCAGCAGGAGAGCAGAAGGAGGATGGCAGAGTCTGCTGGCACGGCTGAGGAAAAGATTCTCTTTGCCAGCATCCTTGGTCTGTTTGGCACTGTGCCAGCTCCTGCTCAATCCAGACTTTGTGCTGGCAGCCAGTGGCTCCCGGGCACGCGCAGGGACTGGAGTATGGCCAGCCCTGTGCCAGCACCTGCAGGGCAAGAGGCAAGGCCAGCGGGCATGGCGCTGGGCACTTGCGGAGTGCAGCCCAGGCTGGGAGCTGGAAACGCGTCCCCAAGGGACTGCTGGGCTCCTAAGCAGCCAGGAGGGTCCCTGGTGGGTCCCTGTGTCCCTCCTCAAGGGTCATCTGCTCTCCAAAGCACAGCCCTGCAGCCACTGGTGCCTCGCTGCCTGGATAACTTGCACAGGTGCCATGGGGAGCCATCCTGCACTCCCACCTCTGCCTCCATGAGCACCACAGAGCTCCCTAGAGCTGGAGAGCCTGCTGCCAAGGCACGCTCCAGCGCTTGCTTCCACACGGAGGTGAACGCATCCCACATGCTGCCTTAGGATGACGCAAATTCCAAGGAGACACATAGTTGAAGCCAATCCATGTTCCTGGTCCGTAAGTGCTGCCATATTCCCGGCCAACGTGAGGCTGTAAGTGCTTCCTAAGAAGAACCAGGAGCACCGGTGCTCGTGGAGTTCCTTCTAAGCTTGCTGTGCAGAGGCGGGCCCAGGCAGGAGGAACCAGAAACACCAGGGGTGTCTGAGGCTGCGAGGGAACAGCAGTGGCTGTACTCCCTCGTGCTGCCATGCAGTTCTTACTGGCTGATGGGGGTCCCTCACCAGAGGACCTGCTCTCCCCAGGGCACCTACTGCCCCTGAGGGCCACAGCCCAGCTCCTGAGCAAGGGCCACCGGCTCAGCTCTCACATGAATCCTTCCAAAACACCACCCAAGGGTGAAAACACTTTTTTTTGGAATGAGTGTTTAGATCCATCCAAGCAGGAATCTCAGCCCTGAAGAAAACCGAGGAGGTTGGAAGAGAGCTTGCAGCAATGAGCTGGAGATGCTGTCCTCAACATCAGCCCTAAGGATGTCCCCCGTGTCCCCCCCAGCATGGTCAGGCTCTGCAGGAACCCCACACCCATGGGCAGGGGAGCCAGGGGAAACTGTGGAGGTTGGAAAAGCCAACAGGGCTGCCCTTTCCTCGCAGGAACATCAGCAGGGTATCCCACCCCTCACACTGCCTGCAGCACACATTTTCAGGGAGTGGCCACCAGCCCGCTGCCCAAGACGGCTTTCATCCAGAGCAGGGCTGATGGGGCCGTGTGTTATCCATCCAAGCACCTCTTGCTGAGCCGTCAGACGGTTCCTGTTAAGAGGAGGGTGTGGCTCCTCTCCCTCTCCTCTGGCAGCCAAGCCAGCTATCCAGCCTTGGTCTGCATCCCACTTCCCAGCCATACCAGGAGCCTGGGGAGATGTGCTCGCCCCTCTGACACTGCAATCACCACTGGCTTGGGGAAATGTAGGCAGAGAAAATGTCTTGGAGGTCTGGAAGGGTTTTGGAGCTGCTCTTCCCTGCAGAGGAGGCTGCAGTGGGTTGTGGCTGGGATGAGCAGTGCTGGGCTCCTGAGGGGGAGGCCTCCACAAGCCTCTTCAGCACTACTGTGTAAGGCTTTGGCACTTCTGTGGGGTGAGCAGCCCTCACCCCACACTGGCCACAGCCTGTCCTGGTGGTTAAGAAGGCTCCAAGAGCCATTTCACAGTGGTGGTTGTGGCCATGGCAGGCCAGGGCTGCTTGGGAAGAGAGCATCAGGGTGAACTGAGGCCATGTCTCACTCTAAACTGACACCTCTTGTCTGAATTTGGGACATTTCCTTCCCATGGTCCTGCAGTGAGAGCTCTGCACCATTCCTGGCACTTTGTTCTAACTTGAAGGGCACTAACGCCATGGACAGGTGCTGACGAGGGCAGCTGTGTGGTCAAAAGAGTGGAGCTCAGGTAGGTTCACGTGGGTGAGCCTTGGGACTGCAGTTACAGCTTCAGCCTCTGTCCCAGGGACTGAAAGACAGACAGCCACTTCAGTCTGGCAGGAAACTCCAGCATGTCAGAAGGGTTTTTTTCTTTCTTTCTTTCATTCCTTTTAAAAAAATCCAGTCTCAGAATATGGGGAAAAACATCTGTGCTAGCTCAGGCAGGGAAGAGCTGAGCAGAGGGTGTGGGGGGCAGCGGCTCTGGCTGGCCGACAGCTCTATCTCGATGGCTGGTTTCAGAGGAGGCTGGGAGGTCAGAGGATGGGAATGCTGCACATTTCAGCAGGAGCAGTAAACAGCTGCTCCTGCCAGCACAGCCTGGGGCTCCTTCCAGAGAAGCATCCTGCAGCTCTTCAGGGACTGCACCTTGAACAGCTCTTGGCGCTGGCCTCATCCTCTGCTTTGCTGAGATTTAGTTCTGGAGCTGCAGGGTCCTGAAGAGGAGATTGAGTGATACTGGCATTGTCACCCTCCAGGACGTGGCTGTGTCACTGGCAGTGGGTCAGGGACAGGGGGCCTGGTCCCTGCTCTGCTCTGGCCACAGTGGGACCTTGCACCCAGCCGTGGCATCCTTGGCTAGCTGCACCGAGGGATGAGGAATGCTCCCAGCTCCTGGTGACAGGCGTGAGCCCTCCCTGCTCCCCCCACGGCCAGTGAATAAGAGCAGAGGAATCCAACAGCCTTTGGCTGCCGTCTCCTGCTGGAAACAGCCACACTGCCTCGTCGGACAAGTGTTTCCCCAGCCCTTTGCTGTGTGATTTCTTCATCTGGAAGCAACACTGCTCCACTAGCCTCTCCCCTTCCTCAGGAGGATAAGACAGCTTCCTCAGCTCACAGCCTCTGGAAGCACCAATGGACATGTCCTTCTGCACAGTGGTGACCTGAACTCCCGAGCCATAGGGTGAGGAGGCCCATGGCTTTTGAATCTTTCTAACCTGTCTGGTAGGAATCAAAACCAGGCAAAGCCTTGTGACCCAGCTGAGGAGGCCCAAATCTGGAAGCTGGCCCAAGGACCATGCTTGGGCAGGCGAAACCAGCACAGGCCCATGGGAGCTGGAGTCAGGTGATCTGCGAGGGCTGGACAGCCACCCCCATGTCCTGCCTGCACTGCAGATGGGCTTTGGTCATGCCTTGAGCATTTCTACATCCTGAGAGCTGTCTGGTGCCCATCTTGTGTGCTAAAGGATGGAGCTACTCCAGCCCAGGCTGATGTTGGGTCTGCAGCAAGGACGTGCTGTGGCTGGTGCTGTCTGTCTCCAGCCCTGCCTGGGAGCCACCTGCTGGACCTCCAGCCTGATCTCTCCCTGTCCTTACAAGCTGGCCAGACAGGCTGTGACCTGTCACCTGGACCCATACTGCCTAAGCAGAGGCTGCGCCAGGGCATGACTGGTCCTGGGTGATCTCCCCTGGAGCATCTTCCATGGGCTTCCATACAATTTTAAGAGGGGAATTGTGATTTTTGCCATTGGATCCTCTTCAAGAAATGAAAACGGAGGAGAAAATAAGCCCCAAACCCAGTGTGGGACATTGTTAAATGTTTGCTCCTCACTCCTGGGTCCCTGCTGTCCTGCAGCTCAGTGGGAAGTGTCCTCTCAAGCCCTGGGCAGCCTTCACTCTCCCACAGTGCTGGTGCCTCACAAGGAGCTCCCTTCCCCCCAAGACATGATTTGATCCCCCACCATGGACTGATGCTGGAGCACTTAGCAAAGCAAACTGCCACTGAAGTACCAGTCAGAATTTTGTTCTTTACCCAAGTAAGTTCAGTCACACTGGAAGCTCTGGCATCTTGCTGGCTGGTAACGGATGGATGTGGAGCAGGTGAGGGGGTGAATGGGCTGTGTTCCCTCAGGATGCAGGGAGAAATGAACCTCCTAAGCCTCCTGAGCAGCAGGAGTACCACTGAGCAGCAACTGAAAGTGAACTTGGCTCTGTTCATACTGCCCCATCCCTTCCCACAAGATAAATCACAGCATTTTTATCATTACATGCCTCTGACCCCAGCTCTGAGCCAGCCCAGCACATCCACTCACATGCATATTCATGGCCCTGATGAGGAGTGGCAGCACAGGAGGACAATTTGCTGCTGCCTTACACACACACCTGCAGCTACCGGTGATGTTGCTCGCCAGGTGCTTGGAATTAGCTGAATACACAAGGGGGGCCTACACGCTCCACCTGCTCACAGCAGCACCGGCAGGCATCCCTGACAATCCCCCCAACACCATCACTCTGCCGTCCCCTACGCCACCTCCTCCATGGTGTCCTCCACTGTCCCCCCACACTAGTGCCTGCCACCACGGTGGCACACACACAGCACTCCTGTGGCCACCTGGAGCAGTCCTGGCCTGCTGGCCAGACACAGGCAGTGAGGGACCATCTGGCTTCGGGCACGATCAGCTCCTCCTCCAGCAGAGCCCGGTCCAGCACGTACAGTGATGCTGCTGCCAGGTTTGACACATGCTGGTGCAGTGCACGGGTCAGCTGGGGTGACCGTGAAACCTCAGTGCCCCCTCATTCGTCCTGGGCGATGCACAGGACAGTGGGAGCCCCTTCCCAGTCTAATGATGGGTCCACAGCGCTGTCAGGAGCAGTGCAGCTCCCACACTGAGCCTGGGTGCTCCCCTCGCTCCCAGCATCCGGGACGCGAGCTGTGAGGATCTGGCAGTCATTTCCCATGGCTCCAGGCAGATGGAACACCAAGGGAGCTCTTGCGAGGGGACTTGCCAGCAGCAGAGGCACACGCTCTGCCAAGGGCCTGGGAAATGCGCGGTGCTTGAGGGGAACGTGCTGGAGAAGCACGGCCCTCCCTGCCCCGCAAAGCCTTTAAAATAAACTTCTATAAACAACTCCAAAATGAGCTTATTTTAAGATCCTCCGAAGCGGCGCTGCCTGTTCCTGACCCAGCACAGCAGCCTGTGCCAGACCAAAATGCTCGGAACGGGAAGTGGAAGCGGTCCAAGGCAACCCAAACCCTGTGCCTGTCAGGAGAGGGGATGAGCTGACACAATGCCTAGATGACAACCCAACATTTTCCCCAGATACACAGCACCCCGAGTGAAAACTGCCCCACACTGGGCATGACAGCCCCCTTGGTCCCCTGCCCCAGGATGAGGTGAAGCACCTGAGGCAGGGACAGTGTGGGGGTGGCAAGGACCAGCCCCGACAGCCCAGTGTCCCCGTTTTCTCAAAACAGCTCCCAGTAATTGCTGACACAGCATGAGGTGTGCTTGGCTGGCAGCCTGGAAAGTGCCCACTGTGAGCAGGGAAATAAAGTCCGGGCAGAGGGAAAGGGTGCAGCGTTGTCCTGGCCTCACCCCAGTGCCCTGGCCAGCAGCATGCCAATGGCACCTCACCCCAGTGCCACGGTTCCCTGGCCACCGGCACCATGGGCCTTGCCACCCCTACCCTGCTCCCCCAGCCCTCCCTGTTGTTGGAGCAGGGATGATGGACCCCAAAAGCAGGAGCTGGCATGGGTCACCCGCCCGGAGAGGGGACACGGGGTGACAACGTCGGAGGAGCAACAACGTAGCCCTGCGGCACTGGGGCAGGGAGCGGAGCCCCTCGGAGCGGGAAGCGGCCCCAGCAGTGGAGATGGGGCCCGCAGGACGGTGTCCCGCGGTCCGTGTCCCTTACCTGTGGCGGCGGCGCGGAGCGGGCGGCCCCGCAGCAGCGACTGCAGGCGGGCGGCGCGGCGGTGCAGGCGGGCGGCGCGACGGGCCAGCGCCCGCAGGTGGCCCTCGATGTCCCCCAGGAGAGCGACCGAGTGGCCGCAGAGCTCGGCCAGCTGCCGCAGCAGGGCGAGGGCCGCCAGGCTGCAGGTGTCCCGCAGATCGGTCAGCGGCCCCGCCGGCCGGACCCGCACTGCCACGCTCCGTCGGTAGAACGGCATGGGGCGGATTGGCTGGCGGCGGATCGGCTCTGTTTCCCCCGCTCCTGTTGCCCTCCGGCCCGGTTCGGTTCAGCCCAGGCAGGCACTGTTCCCCCCGTCGAGCCCCGCGGCTGCGAGGGCTGTGGTCCGGCCGCAGAGCCGGGGCTCGGAGCCGGTCTGTGGGAGGAGGAGGAGGAGGAGGAGGAAGGGGAGGGAGGGGCGGCCCCGCTTGGGGCTGCTCGGGCCGGCGGCGGGGCACGGCGGCAGGAGCTGCGGGGACGCTGCGGGCCGGCTGCCGGCCGGAGCCCCGGAGCTGGCGCGGCTCGGGCCGGGGGACGGGCACCCGTGCCAGTGCCGGCCGCTCCCTCCCGGTGCCTTGCCCGGGGGCGCGGGCACCCTTCGCTATCGGCAATTCCCCGCTGCGGGCTCCTCCAGCGCTGTCTCCAGCTGCAGCCGTCCCTCCTGTGCTGGGACCGAGGGCTTGCGGAGCCCCCCGAATCCTGCCCCGGCCTCCTCGGGCTCCGCGGCTTCAGCGTCCTCCGAGGCGGGCAGCGCCCAGCAGGACACACCGTTAATCCCGCATTTCCCCCGAATTTCCCGTGGGTGCCCCTGCTCCAGCAGCTGCTCCCTCCCCGTCTCCCCGCTCCAGCTCCCGCTAAAGCCACTATTTGGGTAGTCCCGGGGTGGCACCAGGGTGCAGTGGGAACGTCCTGGCTGTCCAGTCCCGGGGAGATCCAGGCTGCATGGCTCCTGGCAGCAGTGAGGGCAGCAGCAAAAGCTGAGAGAAGAGTGGCTGTGGTGGATGTAACCTCCAATCCAGACTGCCCAGCACGCCGTCCCCAGCAGCTCCAGTTGCCTGGGACAGAGCAGGACTAGAATTCCTACTGGGAATTTCCTGTGATACCGTTTCTCCATGCATGGTGAACCTTGCTGGATTCCTGAACTATTCTTGCTCTGCTTGGGTTTGTGTAAATGTTTGCGCATCCAAACCCAGCTCCATGGGGCTGCTACCACTGAGAACTATCCTTTCCCTTTCCCTTTCCCTTTCCCTTCCCCTTTCCCTTCCCCTTTCCCTTTCCCTTTCCCTTTCCCTTTCCCTTTCCCATTCCCCTTTCAGCTTTGTGACGTGCCCTGAGCTCCTCTCTGTGCAGAGAGCTGAACAACATCTCATGCAGGAGTCTTGGAGCTATCCCGTGTTGTCATTCCCTGCACCGATGGACCTGTAGTGGTTGCCACTGCCTGGATGGAATTTGAGGCAGAAGGAGCTGAGGAGTGCTGGTGCCTTGGCTCTGTTCCCAGCACAGACAGGGAAACTGAGGCACAGTGCCACACCCTGCTAGGATGTGGCGAGGGTGAAGTCAGCCCGATTCTCTTGGCTTGGGCAGCCTCAATCATGAATCATCATCCGGGTGAGGAGAGCATCTGGAGCCCATCAGGGCTCTGCTCTCTCCCCATTCCCAGCCCTGACCTCTCCTCCTGCCAGCCGAGAAGGAACACATGGACAGCGTGGCTTTTACTGTGGGTTTTTTTTTCAACACAGATCTGTGTGTCTTGAAATTCAAGCATGAGGCCTAAACTGTCCTCCCCAGCAACCTCAACACCTACTTGGGCAATGTTGTGCTGGTCAGGGCAAGGGCAAGCAACCCTACTGAAATGGGAATTTATTGAATTTTTATCTGGTTTTCAGGCGCTTTTCCTCTTGTTCTGCCTTATGATGCAGGTTTGTTGTGGCAGCAGTGCCCAGGTCTCAAGGCTGGCTTAGCGAGGAGGATTTTAAGTCAGGTAAGTGCCAAGGGCTTTTCCTTTTGCTTTCTGTGTGCCTTTGCCTTATTTCCAAACCTTTTTTCTGTAGCTGGAGAGGTGTGAACACCTTGCCATTGAGTGTGAGCCGAGATCCAGACTCCGGGAGCCAAGGGATTCATAAAACCATCGTGTAATGCAACAACCTCAATAAATGACAAAAATCTGGTCACTTAGCAACTTAAATTGGTTTATTTTTTTTTTTTTTCCCTAAATGGATTGTGTTTTCTTGAAGTCTTCTGTCAAATATTTAGCATGAGAAAATTACAAGGGCCCTTTCCATGTGAAGTAAACTGCATCATGAAGTCACCACATTATTCTGATGATCAGGAGTGGGGCTGGACTGGGTGGGAGGGCTGGAAATGAGGAGCCACAGCCCCCTGATGGCTCTGGAGCTGCGGACAGGCCCAGGGAGAGATCCCGGGAGCAGCAGTGCCAGAGCATTGTTTTGGTTCTGGGCAGGACGGGCTCCCTTGGGCGGGCAGAGCCGGCTCCGGGGGCTGCTCCGGGGTGCAGCTGCCGCGCCGGATGTGCGAAACCCTGGCGCGGGGAGGGAGCGACGGACTCGGCATCCCGTGGGAAACAGCTCCGCCGGCCAGCGGCTGGGGAGGAGCGAGGCCAGTTCTGCAAATACTGATTGCAACCAGATGTCACAGGGATCGCCTTCCCTGCTCTGGCTCCGCTCAGCCCGGCGGAGAGCATCCCCTCCGAGGAAGGGGAGGCGTGCCAGAGGGGACACCTCGGGAGGGCTCTGTGGGGCTTTGGCTGAGTCTCGCTGGGTGGAGGGGGTCAGGGGATGGTGGTGCCCAGACCCTGGAGGGGGTCAACAGACGGTCTTGAGCTTCTCCCCCGTTTGTCCTGAGGACTCCCATTGCTTCTGCCTTGTGTCTTCTCACTAAACATCTGGCGAGTGAGTGAGGATCATCGGCTCTCCACACGACTGCGTGTCCCATGTTGCATTCCTGGATGCTGGTAATTCCAGAGCAGTGTCACTGGTTGGGCCAATCCCAAGACGTTCAGTGTCCAGCAGCCAAATTCTCTGCTTTTGCAGAACTGCCTCTCACTGCTCCAAGACCTCTGGAGCCAGAGCAACACTCAGCTGGAGCCCAGAGCCGTGCAGGTGAGCCAAGCGTGGCTCCTCATGGCCAGCTGTGTCACCGCCCCCACCAGGGGCTCACTCCTGCTGCTCGGATGCTGGACCCCCCGTGCCCAGCGCGGGGACCCTACCGGCCTCCCAGTGCCCACTGGAGGGTGCTGTCTGCCAAGATTTGCTCCGTGCACGCTTCAGAGGAGCTCTTGATGACCAAAAAAAAAAAAAAAAAGGAACGGGTTGGAGTGGTTGTGGTGGAATCTGCGAGAGACAGCAGTGGACCCTGCTGGGCACCACGCAGGATCCTCACCGCGGCCTCCTGCCCCAGGACCGGCTCCTGCCCCCGTGTGCTCCCCCCGTTTGATTTATCCTCCCAGGCCTGCAGTGGGGCGGCGGTTCTGTGCCCGCGCCGCGCCGCTCTCCGCACCTCGGAGCTCCCTGCCTTGGAGCCGGGGTGCCTGCGCCCTCCCGCCACCCTCTGGGCTGCCTCTGGGACGTCCCTGTCCCGCTCCAGAGCCCGACAGTTCCTGCAGCCCCCCTGCTCTCCCTGTGTCTCCTCACCCCGTGCAATGGTGCCGAGGAGATCCAGCGTGGACACACAGGCTGCCAGGACCGTGGGTCTGCTCAGACATGATCCCGTGGCCCAGAACACTGAGACAGGACAGGGAACAGCACCTGGGATGAAGAATTTTCTCCCATACAATTCACTTTATTTCCCAAGCTACACACAGGTTTTTTGGAACTTCATCTGAGGAGTGTGAAATATCCCGAACCAGGCCCATGGATCCAGCTCCCACCACCTCCCAGTCCCTGTCTTCCTGCTAAAAATTAACTGGCACAGACCATACCCCAAGGGTATCCTACAACCAGGTCTGGTCACTGATGCCATTTGCTACCAAAATGTGTTACAGCATCCCCTGTTCTTGGCTCACACATGGTCCTAATCATTATAGCAGCTCCTTTTCCCTCCAAATTCATTCCCTCCCACCCCAGCAGTCCCCCCCATGCACTCCAGGGGCTGGGCTTTTTGCTCCTGAATAACTTGTGTAGGTGCTGAATAACTTGTTCATTGAAGAGACTGTTCAGCTACAAACTTGTCCTCCACCTCCCTGGCTTGGGTGTTTGGAGGTGCAATGGACTTTCTGGGTTCAATTAACTTCCCTCTGTGTTGTCTGTGGACTGGGCTGCCCTGCCCAGCCCTTTGTCCTTTCCATATTGCTGTGGAAAACATTAGCGTGCTCAGCGGTGAGATCCATGGTGAAAAATTGAATACCAAGTCCCTCAGTTCAAGTAATTTTTTCCATACAGGCACTATTCCCCTAGCTCTTACCTGTCTGTAGTCCTGCAGGTCTCTGGCTACCCCAACCATCTGCACCTCCTGCTGGGAGCAGGGGGAGGACCAGGGATGTTTTGGAGGCACTGAACTGTTTTCCATCACAGAATCCATGTCATCCCATCTGTGCTCCATTAGCCTATTTTTAATCACAATTCAAAGCCATTTTCCAGAAACAAACACAGACTCACTGGCCTGTAACTCCTTCAACCCTGGTGATGTTTTGGTTCCAGGTATATGAATCGCTGCCAGGTAGAGCAGAGGCTGCACTAGCAGGATGAATGTTCATAGCATCATGGAATGGTTTGGGTTGGAAGGAACATTAAAGGCCATCTAATTCCATCCCCTGCCATGGGCAGGGGAACTTCCACTATCCCTGGTTGCTCCAAGCCCCATCCAAACTGGCCTTGGACACTTCCAGGGATCCAGGAGCTGCCATAGCTTCTCTGGGCAACCTGTGCTAGGGTCTCATCTCCCTCCTCACAGGGAACAATTTTGAGAGCAGATCAGCAACTAACATCTCCCTTGTTGTATTATTACACCTGCTGAGTCACGGTTGTGCACCAAATTGGTTTTTATTCCCTACAAACCTCAGCTCCTGCAACCCAAGACACTGAATTCCTCTGATGCCCCAGGTGTATGTGCAGACTCCTGGCAGCACGTCCCTCCTGGGGAGGGAATGTCAGGACGAAACACTGCACTTCAGTGAGGAAGTGATGTGAATTTCACAGGTTTCATGTATTTTTTGAGTTTACTCCCTCCAGATTTCCTTCCACACCCGGACAGCACGTGCTGTTCTTGCTTTGTGGTGACCCCCCCTGAGCCCCGTGTGGCAGACCAGCACAAACTGGGGTGTGAGGGGGTCCACGGCTGGTCTCTTGGAGGCTTCCTCCCATGAGAGAGGCCATTCCCTCATACTGACATGTAAAGTGTCCCAGTACTGGAGCCAAGCTTGTGCAGTGCTGCCCATGGCTGGGATGGGGGATCCCTCTGGGACAGGGGGTAGGGGAAACAAGGGAGGGAGGGAGTGGCAGTGTGGTTCGGAGAGTCTCAGAGGGGGCACTGAAGTGGGGCATCGTTCCTATACCAATCCTCCAAGTGGGGAAACATCCCAGCAAGCACTGTGAAACAAAGAGCACATGGAGCAGGAGGAGCCTGAGCAGGAGAGGAGACCTGTGGATCATCCCAGGGGGCAGGACCTCTGTCCATCACCCACTGTGCCCCAGCTGGACCCACGCCAGCGCAGAGAACAGTCACGGACATGCTCACGGGCTTGGGGGGTGCTTAGAGCAAAGCACCTCTCTGCCAAAATGTGACTCTACATTTTGGGCTTCGCACTGTGTCCTTTCCTAATTCAAACTTTTAGTGTCTGATGTGGCTGTGAATGACTGAACTGAGCTGTGTGTGGTGCAGCAATATAACCAAATAATAGGGGCTGCTTTATATGCAACCTATACCTCAAAGGCATGCTACACCACCAACATATTTTTCCCTGGCTTCATATAAATATTTATAGGGCCTGGGGTGGGGGGGGTGGTGGTGTCAGTACATGAAAATAAATAATGTCACTTTTTGGTACCGCAGCACATATTTCTAGAACAGAAATTAGTTATTTCACGTGTACATGTCCAGCACCAACGCAGACCACGGAAGGGAGCGTTTGACTCCGTGCTCTCCCCTGGGTGGCTCTGAAGAGCTCCTCTGTGAGGACGTCCCTGTCCTCTCCTTCGGGGTGTCCCTGTCAGCTCCATCCCCGCACAGGCACGGTGGCTGGGTGTGATGGGGACAGCTTGGGGCCTCTCCTGTGGGTGTCACTGTGCAGTCACTCTAGAGCTGCCGAGCAGCGCTGTCTGGGAGGGGATTTGGCCCAGCAGAGGGAAGGAAAATATTCCTCATGGCCTGACATGCTGCCAGTGTTGCTGACGGCCAAGAGCTCTGGATTTGGGCGCTGGTCCCCCTTGGCCTGTCCTTTTCCAGTTGCTCTCCCCCTCCTGCGAAAATCCTGGGCCTCACTCTTGGTCTCTCCTCCTGCCTCTGGCTCAGGCTCCCACTCCTCCTGGGCAGCTGCTGGGGCTCTGAAGGGCTGTGGTAACTCCTGAAAGTCCAGAGCCGGTGGGAAGCAGACATGGAGGAGAGGACCTGCCGTGGGTACAGGTTTATTTTTGACTCCCTTTCATCCCTGCTCTGATACATTCAGCTGTTTTGAGCCTCCCACACCTTCAAAAGCCACTTGTTCCAATTTCTCTTCGGGTAAAACCTCACTTTTGGGTTGAAAAGCTCTTTTTGGAGGAAGAACTTGATCCACATTAAACTTCTCACTGCTCAGGACCCTTCTTCCCGCCTCGAGACACAACCAGCAGAGGCCGAAATCTGGGTGCAGCCTCTGCCCACGCAGTGCCCAGGCAGCCCCAGGGCTCCTCCCGCGGTGCGGGGAGCAGGGGCAGAAGATGCTCCCGTCGAGCCCAGATCTGTGCAGCAGCTCCGGTGGGAATGGAGCAGCCAGGGCTGGAGAGGGAGGAAAGCGACGGCAGGGAATGGGCGGAGCCGTGATTTCTCGTCGGGAAATCAATGAATCAGCGGGTCTGGCACTTTTCTGGCATCTCATCCCACTCAGACATCCAGGCGGGAAGCAGCGCAGGGAGCCGGGGGCTCTGCCGCGCAACTGAAGTCGGAATCCAGTAAATACCTAAAAATAGCAACCAGCTGATCCCTGACCCCATTAGTCATCTCCCTCCCCAGAAGTACAGATGAGACCAGCCTGGAGTCCAGCCGAAGCCCTGCGCCTTCCCCGAGGGAGCTTTGCTGAGGAGTCACACGCGTCCGCAGCAGCCCAGCGTCATTCCATCACTGGTGGTGAAGGTGGGGCGGCAGCAGGGGTGGGATGTGGGGTGGAAACGCCTGTGTTTCCTCTTACAAGCAGATCCACCCGAGACAAAAGTTGATGGTTTTGATTTCTCCTTTTATCTCGCAGCAGTTCTGTCATTTACGTCCCAGCACTGTTGGCCATTTCAAACTCAGCATTCCTGGTGAAATCAACCAGAGGCACTTGATGGTTTAACTTGTGACAGTTTAATTCGTTGTCCCCTGTTAGCATCAGCTGGTCTCCGTTTCAGAATTAGCAATGGTAATTGATACCTGAGCACGGGATAACTGCTCCTGGGCTGTGCTCCAGTCAGCCCCAGTGACAGATCTGTCAGTCACCAGGTGATTTATGCAGGCTCAGAGCCTCACAGGGATGGGTTTTGGTGCTCCTGATGCAAACTGCTTTTATTTTTTCCTCACTGCTTCTCATGCTCACTCACAAGTTGATGCCCATCGTTACCATGGTTTATTTGTCTGAGCATGGGACAGGGCGAGCACTGCATTTCTTACACAGACACGGAGTGGGGGCACCCTGGACCTGCGAGGGAGTCCACATCCCAAGGCTCCTGTGCATGCCAGGATCAGCTCTGTGATGTGCCAGCTGCGGGGCTGGAGCCCCCGGGCACCTCTGGGGGTGGTAGGCAGCACCTTGCAGAGCCCAGCCGCTATTCCCCTGCAGGGCTGGGCAGAGGGGGTCAGCATCCTGCCCAGGTGCTCTTGATTAGGTGGAACATGCTTGGATGGGGGGCTGGTGAGCACCTCAGCGCAGCGACAGTGCCCCATCTCCCACAAGGACCGGAGCTGTGGTCCGGAGCTTGTCTGGCATCACTGCGGGATCCTCAGAAGCCAGCCTGGGGTGTGTGGCAATGCCTGCGGGGCGCCTGGCGCTGCCAGCAGCACTCCTTCCCCGGTCCCCGTGGGCCGGAATGAGGTGCTGTCTGCCGGGGAGGGTGGGGAGCTGTAAAGCTTTGCCTGGACGGCTGTGGTGCTGCCCTGAGGGATGGGGGGCGGGAGCAGCCGCTCCCCGCGGGGAACACTCCTGTCCCAAGCACAGCCTTGTGCTGGAGTCACCTTGCTGCCCGAGGCCAGGCTCCTGTGGCCGCGGTGTGTCCCAGCTCCATCTGGCACACGTGGAGGCAGACGCTGCCCCAGGAGCCCGGGACGGCTCAGCAAGCAGCCGGGAGGCACGGGGAAAGCACTCACCAGTGTTAGCGCACAGCCAAAAACTAAATAAAAGGCCCTTTGTCCTCCTTCTCATTAGTCTGTGTCTCCCCATGCAGGGGAAGTAATTATCCATTTCTTCACGCTGTTGTGTGTTCTTCGCGCTGCCTCGGGTTCGTGCCCAAACACCTTGTCTGCAGAGTGAATTGATGCTTCTCACTCCCCCATCCCCTGAAAGGGCTCTGTGTTCCTTGTGTTCCCTGTGGCTGGGCTTTGTCTGCCTTTGTTTTGCCTTTTTTTTTCCTCCCTGGTGCCCACTTAATTAACCAAATAGGGGCAATTTTGCCTTTAGGGCGGGATTATTTCCCACATGGGAGAAGAGCTCCAGCTCTCCAGGCTGTGCCTGCGCTCCCGTGCAGGGATACTCACCAGAGCTGAACCGGTGTGGGAGCTCAGGGCTCTGGACCCCCTGCTCCAGGATACCTCTCTACCCATGGGATGTGGCCACCTCTTCAGGAAAAATAGATTCAAGGTTATGAAAGTAAAATCTCTGCTCTCTTCCACCAGATGTTACCCAAAGGAGTCTGAATTGCTGTGACCCAAAGAGCAGGAGGTGATTTTCTGGGACAGCACCTCATGGTGGCTGAGGAAGGAATAACTGGCTGTTTAGTTCAGGTGGCAGATTGTGTGCTCAGCTCCTGGGCAGTGTGTGAGCTGCCTCACCCTGTGTGTCCCACACGGGGTGTCTCCGGGTGGGATGGAATGTCCTGAGAGAGATGGGATTCCTGTATGTTCCTTTGACAGCCCTGATGGTTTCCCATTTTAGCCTTGAGCACTTAAAACCCACCTCTGGTCTCCTGATAATGATTAACTGAGAAGATGTTGTTGATTTAAGACTATTGATGTCCCCTCCTGAAGGTCGGGCTGGTAATGAAGTCATATGATAGTGTTTATGCTCATACTAAATTAATTACCTGCCATCTTCATGCCTGTTAATGATTTGTTTGTGATGTTCTTCGTTGTTGTAATGGGGGACCAGTGACTGATGGACCTCCCTTCTTTATGAGTGTAATTTAAAAGTCAGCAATTAGGGCATTTATGCAGAAATAACAGCTGGGATCCAAACCTTGGGTAGGGTGTGTGAGCCACACTGTCTGTTAAATGCCACAGTTACAGGTTATGGGCTCCTGCCTGAATTTACATCAGGTTGCTGCAGTGGGATGGGATCTTGGAGAAATCCATGAGTGTAGAACAGAGTTCACAGCCTTGTGACAAGGCTGTTCCCATTGGAGCTGGGAAGGTGCAGGGCTGCATCCCTACTTTGCTTGTTTAGGATCTCTGTAAAGCCAGGTGTGGAGCTACTCCAGCCCAAGGTGGGGGTGCAAGTCACTGAACTGAGCTCAGCCACATTCCAGCTGGGGCAAGAAGCACCGGTGTTGGTGTGGTATGGTGGGGCATATTTCACAGAATCATGGAAAATCCCTCCTCCCTCCAACTTCATGAAGTACAGCTGTCCCCCAGAACTGCCAAGGCCACCACTAACCCATGTCCCCAAGTGCCACATCCACACAAATTCCATGAGTTTGGAGCTGTCCCTCTTGGCTCTGGCCAGTGCCCTCTGGGGCCAGCTCACAGCAGGGTGTGTGGGGCTGCTCTGACCTTCCTGTTCTCGTGGAGCATCTCCAGAGCTCCCTGTTTTCACACACAGCTCTATCTTGCAGGAAACAGAAGATCAGAACAGGCTTCAGAAGAACGGCTTCTTGGCAGATTGGCTCTGGAATGGAAACGGGTCCTCACAGAGCTGAAGTTTCCCACTCTCTTATTACCACTTCTCAATATTCTAAAGATATTTAAGGCATTTTCTGAACATACACTGGGGAGTTACTTTGGGTCTCTGTCATTGAAACCAGCACGGATCTGTGACTTCTTTTTGGGACAAGCTTGTCACCTATCTCTAGTTCCATAGAAGCTGTAACCCATCCCCTCACAGCCCTCCTGTGAAGAGTAAAACCAGGAAGAACCAGCACTTGTCACACGGCCTTCACAGTGCAGGACTGTCACTCCTGTCACTTCACCTGTTTTTCTGCCATTGGCACCCACAATTGTGCCTAACTTAGAGGTGCCCTGGCACTGCAGTCAGGGCCAGGGCAGAGAGGGAGCTGGGTGTCCTTCACCCTCCCAGAGACAATGTGCCACTGGAGCAGAGGGACAGGGGGCAGAGGACATGTCGCGAGGGTCGCATACTTCCCTACATTTTCAGCCAACACTTAGGCAGGGAGGGAACAATATTCCCTGTGTCTGATGAATATTAAATATTCCCCTAGCCATGAGGTCCCGGTGTGCATCAGCATATGTCAGAGCTGCCTCAGTGCTGGCCACTGAGAGGGGCATTCATTAGTAAGACATTTTTATGCATGAAAAGAAAAACATTCTGATCCCTGTGGTTGGCAGCAGGCTGGTGTTTTACAGTTCTGGGAGGGAAAGAGGGATCTGCTTGTTGGCACACTGCCCTGAAATGTTTATCAGCAAACATTTGTCCTTGTTTTCTTAAATAAAAAAATTGCATATTGCATGTTGGAGTAACAGTCTGCTGGAAACAGGCCCTTTAGAAGGGAATGGGCAGTGGAATCTCTGGCTGCAGAGATGCACTTCTCTTCCTTTAATCAGAAGTATACACATGGTTTGGGGGAAAGTTCAGCTGGAACGAGGAGCGAGGGGATGGAGGAGGTTAGTAGCAGAGCCATTAGGAACACTGGGAAGCAGAAATGGAGATGCAGGGGTATGGAAGCACCAGGAGCAGCTGGAGATGGGGAATTAGATGGAACAGTGGACATTAGATGGGACAGTGCTCCATCTAATGTCAGGCTCGGTCTGGACCCAGAGGCCAGTGCTACCCAGACCACAGCACACACTTGATCAGAAGGAGCCTTTGCTCTGGTAAGGGGAAGGGGGCACCAAGGGACAGCATCACACAGGGATTTCTCTTCCAGAGGGCAAGTGGTGTGTGAAGATACCCGAAACCAAAGGGCAAAATACTGTGGGCAGCAATGGCATCTGGGCACTGAGTTAGCAAATGTGGTCCCCAGACATAAGATCCCCCCAGTAAATGAATTTCAGAATTTTATTCTGAAATACAAAAGAGCTGCTGCCCTGGGCTGCAGGGGCTGTGGTTACAGCAGCACATGCTGCCCCAGGATGGGGACCCTGAGGTCACCTGCACAAGACCCTCCTGCAGTTCCCAGGCATTGCCAGGGCAGCTCCTTTGGTGACAGCACTCCCCAGGTCCTTGCACTACTGGCTGTGGGGAGAAATGGTGTGAGACCGGAGGCAGGTTCAGCTCAGCTCGGCCTCTTCATGGGCTTGGGGTGCGGCACAGAAAACTTTCTTTTGATCCTTTCCTGGATCACTCTATCTATTTAAAGTGATTCAGTCACAATGTGGGTTAGGAAAAGGAGTGATTCATGTCAGCGCAGAGTCACTCGCGCGGCAGTGGAGCAGGTCAGCCGCAGATACTCCCCACAGAACCTCCCCAGCAGAGGGGCTAAGGCAGGTGCACTTCAGCCACGGCCTTATAGGAAGATCTGAACTGGAGCCCAGCTTTGGAGGAATCCTGGAGAGACAGCCAGCTTTTGTCCTTAGCTTGTGGCCACTGGGCAAACTCTGCCTGTGCTGATGCCGCCACAGACATTTCCCCTCCCTCTGCAGCCTGGAAGGTATTGGCTCTCAAGGTTCATGTGCAAGGATTTCTCTTCTCTTGCTTCTCCTTTGTTGAATCAGTGGAGGCAAATTAGGGCATGTGGAGCTAAATTGAGCATTAACTGTACTCCCTTCAGAACTGCATCTGTAGCCTCTCTGGGGAAATGAAAATGATTTCAAAATGTGACTGGGATCAGATCCTTCCCTTTCCAGTGCTGGAGAACTCTGGCTTTTCAGAGGGGGCTCTGAGAGAAGCTCCTCACGAAGAGCAGGGCTTTGTGGAGGCATGAGCATGCAGATTGGCTGGGAAGGGGCTGGAGTGTCCCACCTGCCTTGGCTCCCCCTCCTCAGCTCTGCTCCCACATCTCGTGCTGCTGCTGTGCCTTTCCCTGGTTTCTGCCATGCTCCTTGAGCAGAGTCAACAGCTCGGGGTGGTGGCATCACTCCCTGCAGTATCTCTCACAACCCAACTCCCCACTGCTGCTGCAGGACCTGGGAAAGCTGCTGAGAATCTGGAGTGAGAGCTCCAGAGACTGTCCCATCCCTGTGGAACTTTGTGTGGGTTTGACCTGTGCTGGAGCCCCCATCCCTGCCCAGTGCACTGCCCCCAGCTCAGCTGCCTCCTACAGGAATCCCTGGCAGCAAGGACAGCATGGGTTCCCTGAGTCCTGGGGAGCTAGACCCTCCCTTTGGGCACTCCTGTCCCACAGGAAGATCTGTGCCTGGGGCTGCTCTCCATTACCCTGTGACCAGGAGCTGTTTTCTATCACTGCCTTCATGTATTTCTTCCAGATTACAAGCTTCAAAGGCAGCGTGATGGTGAACCACCACCAGCACGTGGAGTAGTGAGGGACATTCCTCCTCACTCTGAAGGCACCTGGACTAGGGCTGGTGCAGCTCCGGCCTCTCCTGGAGGAGCCCAGCCCACCTGGCCAAGCCTGAGAACCCTGGGAGCAGTATTTCCTAGGCACAGTTTGGCCAGTGATGGTGGAAAGGTGCAGGAAACTCCTACTTGGCACCTCATGGCTTCTGTGGCACAAGGTGAGAAGTCCTGTCTGGAATGGTGCCTGCAGGAATAATGGGGTAAAAGCTGATGGAGGGAATGGCTCCAGTAGTGAGGCTGGACTGGGAGGGAGGGAGCCTCTGGCGACACATACCAGACTCACTCTGGGGCTCTTTCCCCTTCCCACTCTTCCCAAGTTGCCCTCTCCAAAAAGGCTTGTCCTCAGGTGGCTCCATCTATAAATTCCAGGTAAGTTAATGAGACCTGAGAGATGCTCATGGCTGCATCAGCACCAGTGAAATGGTGCTCTCCAGTGCATGAGGTGATGAAAAACTCAGCAGGAGCACCACAGCCTGGGGTGGGCTGTCCATCCCTCCTGCTCCCAGTACCAGCACCAGGAAGGGGGGGATGGCAGCAGGATGAACACAGGAGCTTTGATGTGCAGGGTAAAAGCTGCACTTGGGCCTGCTGAGGGTGCCAGGGCTGGATCCACAGAAGCTGCTGACAGAGGAAAGCGTGTGTGGCTGGCTGAGCTTCCCTCGGGAAGCATTCCCCTGGGGGAGGCTTTACTTGCTGCCTGAGGTGAGGAGCTAAGTCAGGCTGTGTATCTCAGGAAAGTCCACGTTCTCAGGGGCTGCAGGATCTTGACCAGCCCCTTGGGAACTCTGAGTGACTCCTGGAAAATCCTTACATGTATGGAAAACCCTCCTGCACTCACCAGCTCTTCACCAGCAAACCTCTGCCAGCCAAAACCAGAGAGCTTGAGTGCTGCACAGAGGAGGAGAAAACCCTGAGAGAGTGGTCTGGTACCTCAAGAAACAGCTGATACCCTCTGGAAATAGATTGTGTCTCTTGCTCTGGCTCCTGAGCTGACCCACCCTCCCTCCCTGCCCTGTGAGTGCCGCTCTCAGGCACTGCCAGGCTCCGGGAGCAGCGGCCAGGTGCTCCCAGAGCCTGACCAGGGTCTCCTCTTGCTCATTTGATGGGAATTGAGCAGTTGCAAGTGGCCTGATAAGGTTTGGAGGGAGCATTAAAGACCATCTAGTTCCAACCCCCTGCCATGGGTGGGGGGGCTGAGATGCCTGAGGGATTTTCCTGGGATGCCCAGTAGCCTGTTGTAAATACCCTGGGGGTATTGTAGAACACACCTGGCCTTTGGAAAAACACCCACATTCCCTAAAACAGTTTCCCAGCCAAAGCTGAGGTGTTATTTAATGAGCCTTGAGTTTGGATAAGGCTGATTTAAGCAGATCCTTGGGTTTTCTCAGATATACAGGGCTCCGAATGAGCAAAAATCCAAGTTTCTGCCAGGAACAAATGTGTGTTTGCACAGATGGGAGGGTTACCTGGTTCTCTCCATCTGAGATGGGTTATTTACCATAAACATGTTTGCACTGGAGCTGTGAAATGAAGGCATGCTGATTGAAAACCTTGGAGCAGCTGTTGTCTCGGCATCCCCCAGGAAACTGTCACTGCCAGCTTTTCTTCCCATGCAAGTGACACTGCAGATCAGCCTAGGGAATGAGTGCTGTGTTGAGGAGGGGTTTCTGTCGTGCTGCCTGGGGAATAGCAAGTTCCTGTTTGATGCATTAAGCAGCACGTAAAAATTTAATCAAAACCACATTTATTATACATGATAGTGGGGGAAAGAAAACCTGGTAAGGGTTTCTACTCTTCATTAACTGCCTTTAAATGACTCAAGAGGAGAGAAAAAGTGCTTCAGCGTAGCAGAAAAGCTTGAAAATAAGAGTCTTGCCATTAGTATTGTCGAGGTGACCCAAAAAGTGTTTGAAGCAGATAAACTCCCCCTGGATAAAGTGCAGTGCCTGAGGCAGCAGTTTGGAACAGCCCAAGGGATTGTGGTGTACTGGGGTCTTTGTCCCCTGGGGTCCCTCCGTTCTGGCTGGTCCCTCCTGTGTGGCACCGGCTGGAGCTGGCGCTGGAGCAGGAGAGGCTCTGTCTCTGGAACTGGCTTTTTCCACACTGGATGCAGTGGCATGGACACAGCCGCTGGGTGTGACTCCATGTGTGACTTCTGCTTCTCCTCCAGGAAAGGCAGAGGTGTCCCCAAGGTGCTTCAGGTGTGGGCAGGGCTCAGGGTGATCTCAGGTGGATGATGGGGGCTTCCACTGCAGCTCAGCATCCCCTGGGTGCTTCCTCAGCAGACAAAAGCTCTCGTGTCCCTGGGCTGGCTCTGGGGGGACTTGGCTGCTCCTCTGCTCTGTTTAAGCAGAGGTTTGGTGAGCTCGGTAACTGGGCAAACAACACAAGCTTAGGAAGGCAAATAACTGTTATTTCCAAGGTTACAGCTGAGTGGAGGCACGACAGCATCCTTCATTGGTGGAAGGGAAAACCAACAGGGAAGAGGCTCTTGGACTAATTCAGAGCAGAAGGAAAGGAAGGAGGCAGAGCCTGGTGAGGAGGAGGGAATGGAAATCTGGGAGGTCTCCTCGGTGGCATTCCTTGTGCTCAGTTTGTCCCGTTCTCCTTTTCTGTCTGGAGCTGAGGGCACCAAGCACGGTGCTGTGGAGCCCACTGCGGGGGAGGGCTCGTGCCCAGCCCCATCCAGGCAGCGCCTCACTTGGGGTGAGGAGCAGACCCTCGTGGGAAGCCATTCCTGGGAAAAGCCCCTGGACTAGTCTCCATCTTTCTGGGACAGCAGGAACGTGTCTCCAGCTTCCTGTAGGAATTTAGGCAGGGACAGAAGAGTGTGGAGCACGGGAACTCACTTCTGGCCACTGCTGTTCTGAGACCGTGAGGGGCCGAGAAAATATGGGCAGGTTTTTATGGAAAGGGTGAAAGCCTCAAGTGCAGATTGGAATTCTTATGGAGCACCTCCATAAGCCTCTTTCCTCATGGCATGCAGCAGCACTGCCAAGGCTGAGAGTTGTGCTACGCTTGTCTGAGCGTGGCTTAAACAGCTGGAAGGGTCTGGAAGGCTCAGCCTGTAGGAGGGCTCAGGGCAGCTGTGCTGCTCCTGCCCTGCATCCCAGCAACCAGTGCTGTTAGACCCTCTTCATGGGGTGGGAAAGTTTCCCCTCCTCTTAAATAACCAACCCCCTTTGCACCCCCTTCTCTGCCTCCTCCCTGCGCCCACAGCCCTGGGGCAGCAAGAGAAAGGCTGGGGTTGGCACGGGTTGGCACTGCTAAGAAATCAGATAAATCAGGAAAAGAAAACTTTTTTTTTTCAGCAGTTAAATGAAAAAAAAAAAGAAAAAAAAGAAAGAAAAAGAAAAAAAAGAAGAAAGAAATGAAAGGAGAAAATCTGGTGAGAGGAAAATTAATCTGGAAATCAGGTCTCTAGGAGTCAGGGGGAAATTGTTTACAGAGAGAAAGTTATTGCAAAATACTGAATGAATAGGATTTTACCCTGTCAGACAAAAAAATGCAGCTGAGGGAAGGCTGGGCTGGTGGCAGTGGTAATTGGTTCTGACTGTAATTTAAACAAGGCAGAAGCTGCTGGAGCAGGGCCTGACAAAGACAGAATTCTCCTGCTTGTGAGAGGAACTGGGTGGCCTATTGCTGGAAAACAACTTTGTTGAAATGTTTAATTTTGTGATTTTTTTTAAAGGAAAACAAGCCTATTTCACTTTCCAAATTGATGTTCTTAAATGCAATGTGGGTTTTTTTTTTTTTTTCAGATTTAAATGAAACAAACCTCATCCCAATGAAATAGTTAAATAAGAAAATGGTAATGCTTCTATTTTGGAGAAATCCAGAGTGGTTTTATTTGTTTTAATTTTTGCTTTAATATTGGGGTGAAAAAGGCATCCTTTGCCCTGATCTGGTGTGTGTTTGTGGGACTGGAGGGGTTGGTTGTTCTGGCTGCAGAGTCTGGGAGCCCTTTTTGTAGTGAGGGGAGAAAATGTTGAAATGTAGAAAACACATGTCAAGAACATGATGAGGGATTAGGAGGTTATTTGGCTCTGGCTGTGTTGTTGGGCTTTCATTGGAAAATCAATAATAATCTTGTCCCCATGTGTCAGCAGCAGCCACTCAGACTCCTGCAGATCCATGGGGGTGAGCTGGTCAGTCAAGTCATCTAGATCTAAACACTTGGAAGGTATGTGGAGAAGGGAAGACTCCTTTAAGGCCAACACGATGTTAAAATGTGGGTTTTTCCTGCCAAGACTCCCAGCCAAGGGAGCCCTGTTCCCACCACATCCCTTTCACTCCATCCCTGCCCCATCTTGCCTGGAGCTCCTGGCCAGAGCCGGGCAGACATGGGAGCTCAGGAGAGCTGTGCCCAAGCACCGGCCCCTGACCAGCACAAACCTTTACTCCAGGGCAGCAGCTCCACAGAGCTCCCATTTCAGTCCAGTTTCACACACGGGACACTCCCGGGGCTTTGGACATCCACGATGCATCCATGCCTGTGGTGACAGCTGGGGCTGTCACCAGCCAGGGAATACAAGAGATAAAATTTTTATTTAATAGCAACTGTTGCCATAAAAGAGGGAAATGTGGAGTGAATGTCCCAGAACTTCATTGCTATCCATGGATTTAACTGAGGAAAGTTACTGCCACCCCTGCTCATATGAAAAATTGTTTCCTGATGACTCCTGGGCAGAAGCAGTGCTTCCCAATTTGTGCTTTTTTGGTTTAATCTGATGTCCTAGCACAATGCCATCAGAAGAAGCCAGAGCTGTTAAATCCATCCAAGCCACGCTTCCCAAAACAGCTCCTGAATTTCCTTTCTCTCTCTGTGCTATTTATATTCCTTGTGCTTATGGCGAGAACTCAGCTCCAACGCTGCCTTTTCTGCAAGTAAATAAACCCTCTTTTCTACTTTTGTATTTCTTTTTTTCCCAGTAGGGCTGAAATAAGCACTCAAACAGCAGCAGCAGGGTGCAGGGGGCTGTGAGCTGGGGCTGAACGGGTGAACTCCCTCCCCATCCGAAGGGATCAGGTGAGAGGTGTGTCACAGCCAGGCATGCTGGGGACCCCAGGGCTGGTTCACCAGGACTGGGAAGGATGCTGGAGAAGGGAAGCCCATAACCCCACTGGAGCCCGACCCCTCTCCACATCACAGCCACATCTCAGCCACCTCTTTCACGGGCAGACCCCCGGCAGCCCTGGATTAAGCTTTGCCTCCTTTTTTTAATTTAAAATCCTGCTGCCTGCAGATGCGTGTGCAGCTTCAGTGACTCCTCGGTCCAAAAAGCTGCTGAGTGGATAAATGGTTTGAAATGGTTGATGCAGAAACTGGGTCTTGGCATTTCCAGGAGGAGGAGCTCCCATGTATTTTCATTTTACAAAGTGCTTGGAAATGAGTTAAAAGATCAGCTGAAATGGAATGGAAATTGTTTGAAGTTCTCTAAATATGTGCATATGGGTACACACAGAGGGGAAAAATGGGAGAAAGGGGAAATTCTGGTTTCAACAATTTTCTTTTCACCTTAGGTATATTAATTTTAATTCAGCTTTTCATCAGGTTTTGTAAAAAACTCTTGCTTTTTATTTTTAATTTTCTTGAAGATGTTTCTGGGATCAGGATACAGCATCAGCAGCCTGGGGAATAGGGAAGGAGACTGGCACAAAACCTTGATATGTCCTAAGGTAGGTGGTGATGGAAAGTACCTGTGCAAGGAGTTAGGGAAGGAAGGAAAACCTTTGTGCAATATGAGTGCATCTGTACTAAACGCTGTACTAAAGCATCCAGACCAAAGGCTTACGTGGCAGAGGTGTGATTATGTGGCTCATGCAATTATCACCATCAGGGAGGTGTTTTCCAGCACAGGGCTGAGGAATTCCATTGCTGATGAAATTTCCTTCCTCTCTAATTCCTGAAGCCATTAATCTGAACTGACTTTTATCATCCCCTTGCTGCCTTCCTGTGCATGCAGGATGATAAATGATCCACGGGCCACTCTGGGTCGTTGTGTTGTGATTTAGTGCACAGCCTTGGCTCTGGGGCTGGGCTCTCCCTCCCTGCTGTCCCCTGCCACCGGGCTGGGCTGGGCTGGGCTGGCAGAGCTTCGCAGGGCAAGGACCCAAGACTGTGTTTGGGGACTGGAGGGGGACTTGACTTTTTTTGTCCAGATAGCAGTTTCTGCTTAATTTTCAAGACTTGGGTCGACAAAAGCATCTTTGGAAGTAATGTAACAGCTTCCTGCAGTGATGGCAGATTCAGAGCCAGAGGCGCTAAGCTTGGGATGTTGTGCAGGAAAAAGGCAGCTGCTCCTGCTCATGCTCTCCATGGCTCCTCTGTGTCACCAACACTTTGTTTTTTGACCTGTGTTGTGCACCACGTAGCTCATGCCTCCCCGTGCTGGGGGATGCTGTGGGAATGGCGCAGGGATGCCTCCTCTCCCTGTCACCATTGCTCCCATGTCACACCATTACTTGCTTAGGTCAAGCACCTTTGGTGATGGAGGGGATTTAAGCACCGCATTTGATGCTGAGCTAAAAGTGGGAATGTGCACTACTTTTTTTCCCAAAAAAACCCCCACTCTGGTGGTTTGTCTCTGTTTAAATCACATTTCTTCTCTGGGAGCCAGCACAGCATGCTGCAGCCTCATAGAGGGTTTGGAAATGGGGAAGGATAACAACAAAAAGAGGACAAGTCCCTGGCTCCTCCATTTGTGTTGTCCTGTTCTATTTACCAGCTCTATGATGTGCTGAACTATTTTACCATCATCCATTTTCTTCCACAAAATTTCATTTGAATTCCCAGCCCCGATGTTGTGGATGTACTGGACATCCATCAAGCTCTTGCTGCCTCTGAGAGCCCTCCTGTCCCTCACTCCTGTGCTCATCTTCCCTGCTTTGAGGGAAACAATGGCTGATCACGTATTCCAAATGCCTTGTTCCTCTTCTGGACTCATTTTCCAGCACAGGAATGTTCCCTGTCCAGCATGGATGCTGCATACCAAACATGCTGCAGAGCCTCTGACGTGTTCAGTTCAAGGTCTTTTCTCTAATAGCCTCAGGTTTATCTTCTCAAAATCATTCCAAAGATCTTGCTGATGACTTGGGAGGAACTAGGCATGTGCTTGGTGGTGTCATTGTGGGTGTGAATCTTAATGGCAAGCTGCAAGGTGTGTCTGACTGAGGGAGGGGTAGCACCCCCCTCCGTGCCACCATGTACCAGCAGTCCTGTGTGCGCTTGGGGATTAAAGAGACCAGTCTAATTAAAACAATATAAATCCGGATTTCCTGAAGTTGGACTGGTTAATGTTGTGTCATGCTGCAGCAACCTGGAGCTGTGAATTAGCCTGGTGGTGCCTGGCCCCGGCGAGCTGCATGGCCAGGGCTGCCAGCACCGGGCTTTGAATCACATCTGCTCAAGGTCTCCAGCAGACTAGAAAGGCTTAATTCCATGGCTTCAATAAATAATGTGTCTGTTTTAAACACAGACAGTAATTCATGGCCTCTGTGTAACAGTAGCTCAAAGATCTTAATTTAAAAGGTCTTTATGAGGATGATGCTCTCATGTGCTGGGGATAGTTACGGAGTGTCTCATTTTCAAATTACTGGGTAGAACTGAGCCCTGTTTTAATCTGGCCATTAATTAGAGGGAGTAATTGTTGCCCAGTGTCTCTCCAGTCGCTCTAATGGGAACAGGAGCAGTCATTTAGTGTGGTGCTGGTGGACGGAAGCCTGTGGCACTCAGCTCTAATTGGGTCCCAGCCCTGGAGAGGACGGGACCGAGCAGAGCCGGAGGCTCCAGACTGCCTCGTTCATGCCTTTGGTCGTGATGAATTCGCTGTCTGACTCCCGTGACCCACGGGCGGGGACGATGCAATCCGCGCTACTGAGAGCCGGGGCTTGCCTGGCGTCAATTCGTGCTGCCGGCACGGAGGGGCAGCGGGCTGGGGTGGGTCCCGTCCCCCGGGACCGGCTTCTGCAGAGCCCCGTGCCCGCGGGGAGCTCCGAAATTGGCACACAGTGTCTGACCCACGCCTCCGGCTTGTCCTGGCTTTGGGACATGGCAAGGGGCACTCGGCAAGGGGCAGGGGCTGCGAGGGAAGGGGGATGGAGAGGGAGACGAGGCGAGGGGCATCTCCCGGGTAAAGGATGCTCGAATCACGGGGAGCAAGGAGAGGACCAGGAACAGGGAGTGAGTGAGGGTTTGGGAGCTGTTGGGGGGACTGCGAGGGACAGGGACAGAGAGAGCAACCGGGAACAGGGAGAGGGACAGGGAGCAGAGACTGAGCGAGGCTACAGGAGGGGGTGGAAAGGAGGGAGAAGAACTGGGAGCAGGGAGAAGGACTGGGAGCAGGAAACAAGGGAGGATATGAGAGGTGATGGAGAGGTGATGGAGAGGAGAGAGAGAGGAATTGGGAGCAGGAAGTGGGGAGAATAAGAGAAGCAATGGAGAAAAGCCCATCCCATGGAGCAATAGGATCAAGGATGGTCTGAACACCTGAACCACCATTTGCCTTTTCTTGCCCTGTGTCCTGGAGGTGATTTGTCAGAACAGGGGCTCCCTGGGTCCAGAGCGTGCTGCCCAAGCCCAGTTAGGGTTCTCCCAAAGGAAACATCCAAGATGAGGAAGCCAAATTCACATTGTGTATTCCCATCTCCCTCTCCACTGGTGTTTTTGTCTGATTCCCGTGCCTCACTCCATCCTGGAGGGCTGCAGTGAGCTCCATTGAACTCCATAGATCAAACTCCCAGGATCTACTTGGGGGGAGGGGATGAGCAAAAAAGGCGACTTTAGGAGGTGTTTTTCTTCTGCAGCCAAGGTTTCAGAGCTGTGGCTCTCAGCACCCACATTGTCCCAGCACGGAGAGGGGGCGGTGGGAGAGAAGGAAGGCCTTTGTTGTGGGGCAGATATTTATTAAACCCATGGATATAAAAATTGTTTTCATCCTGATCAGGCTGCAGTTTCCTCCCTCTCCTGTCACATGCTCCTGCTGCCACTCACCCAGTGAAGCACTGCGGCTCCGAGGGGTGGCTCCTTGGAGCACCCAAATTTCCATGGGTACCTTTGGTGGAGATGGATGGGGGTTGGTGGGGGCAGTTTTCTGGGATTTGGGACTGCAGCTGCTGAATGGAACAGTCTGGGCAGGGACCAGCATCACTGTCAGCACTTGCACCCCGAAAGTGTCTTAAAGTGAAACGGGGTCATTTCACAGCAGAGGGGAGAGGCTCTGCCTGGGGATGGATCCTGTAGTGTGGCCCTTGAGGACGTGGGTAGTGGTGGGCTTGGCAGTGCTGGGGGCATGGCTGGAATTGATGGTCTCAGAGCACTTTTTCAATCTAAATCATTCCATGTTCCTGTGTGCTGCAGGCTTGCAGGGAGAGAAGCAGGCTTGGAATTAAGGACAATCTCCACATGCTGAAAAAACAGCCCAAAATCAAAGATAGAAAATTCAATAATAACAAGGGAAAGCACTGCACTTAGGCAGCAGGAAAAAAAAATAGAAGCATGCAAGAAGATGAAAGGAGGAATAATTGGCTCTGCAGTGAACTCCCTCTTTTTTTATTTATTTTCTTCCAATTTTTTATAAACTTCCCAGACCTGGGGCAGCAGGGCCAGAGACAGATTTTCACACTTGCGGGGAGACCAGAGAGTGGGCAGAGGGGCTGGGATATTCTCTGGGTGTCCCTTCCTCCAAGCACCTTGACCCAATGCCAGGTTCTGCTCTCCCTCGCATGAATTATTTCACAACCTGACTGACCACAGGCAGCCCCCATCCTTCAGAGAAAGCTCGAATGTTTGGGATAAAATGAGGTCCAGGCTGAGAGGTACCCTGGCATCATCCCAAATGTGCCCATGGCAGATGAGGTCCAGGCTGAGAGGTACCCTGGCACCCAAATGTGCCCATGGCAGGATGGAGCCAGCCTGGAGCTGCAGCCCCACATCATCCCTCACCACTGGAGTGACTCCAGGACTGGGAGCTCCAGGCTGCA
This sequence comes from Onychostruthus taczanowskii, assembly GCF_017590055.1. Lineage (NCBI taxonomy): Eukaryota > Metazoa > Chordata > Aves > Passeriformes > Passeridae > Onychostruthus > Onychostruthus taczanowskii. The sequence continues at coordinate 360,662 of NW_024506002.1, read as the reverse complement.
GAGACAGAAGCACTGGAGTTAATGGATGGGGAGCAGGATTCAATGTGCTTTAGTGTCTGTTTGAAGAGTCATGGAACACTTAGGGCTATTTAATTGAAAGTAACTGTGCAAAACCCAGAATTAATTCTTATTAAACATTCACAGTGACATTTTCTTAAGTGGAAATTAAACAGGGATTAAGGTGAAGCCTCCTAAGACTCTCCCTGTTGTGACCAGGAATATTTTAAGGCACTGGAGTATGTTAAATTTGAAGAAATGAGCTGATCTGGATGCACTCGTGTTTTTCCCTCTCTCTGTGTGGCTGCTCAGGCAAGCAGGGGGAGCTGGAAGTAGAACCATAGCAAATGGAGTCATGGAATGGTTTGGGTTGGAAGGGACTTTAAAAAATATCTGATTCCAACCCTTGGCCATGGACAGGGACAACTTCCATTATCCCAGGTTATTCCAAGCCCATCCAACCTGGCCTTGAACACTTCCAGGGATGGGGCAGCCACAGCTTCCCTGGGCGCCCTGTTCTGATGGGAAACCCCACGGGAGCTGTCCGTGTGTTTGAGGAAGGAAATAGTACGGACAAGGAGAGGGCTGGGAACAAGGGAGGGCTGGGAAGAGTGGCCAGGAAGGATGGAGTGTCAGGGAAAGGGGCACCTTGAAGGCCCTATCCCTTTCTGGGGCAGAGCCCTGGTCACTGAGCAGCAGCCACGTGGTTCACACTGTTCCACTGATGAGAAGCACGACCGGCTGAGAAGATAAAAATTTGGCTGGACATCAGGGCAGGAGAGCTCCTGTGTTTTTTATATTATGAAGTTCCCAAGAGAGGCTGTGTGACACTGTGCCCAGAGCTGGAAGGAGGAGGCTGCCCACCAGTTCTCTTCAGCACAAGGCTCCCAGCTTCCGGGTCCGGCCATCTCCTCGTCCAATGTGCTATCCAATTAATTAAATATTCTCTCTTCCAGATTGCTGGCTGAGGGTGACACACGCTTAATGAACAGCTGCAGGTCCCTAATCACATTGGCAATTAGGAATGTAATTAGAGCACTTGCAAATGGTTTTCATGCTGATAAAACATGACAGAATGGAGCATTTTCACTCACTGTCAGCTGCCAGACAATCTGTTACCCATCTAATGGCAATTTAATTACAAATTCCTCCACTACCCTGGTTTCCGGTCACTTGGGTCCATGGATAATTGGGCATCTCTTGGGTTCTGCTGAGGCGTCACCCGGCAGCGCTGGCCTGGAGCTGGCCATGGAGCACAGGGATTTCTGGAGAGGAGGGCCGGGAAGTGCTTCCCTCCCACCTGCCTCCTGCTGGGCCTGTCTCCGGAGCCTTGAGGACACAGGTGTTCTGTACATGATGTCTGATGTACCTATTCCCTCAGGGATAAAGGGCTCCCATGCCATTAGCCAGCCCCAAACTGTTCCAGTGCAGCCTGCCCTGGGCAGGTGAGGGTGGCAGTGGCACAGAGGGAGCATCCCCCACCTGGCCACTTCCCCCTTGCCCACCTTCCCAGGCCATCTGGGGCTTTGGCCACCTCCGTGCTGGCCACCTCGGGCCCCTGTGGTGTGGACTGGGTTGGGAAGTGCTGGGGCTGTAGATGGGGACGGTGGCTGTGGCTGTGCAGGGGACAGGGCTTAGGCTGCATTGTGGCACAAGGATGAAGGTGCTCAATGGGCCCAGAGGATGTTGCTGTGTATTTGTGCAGTGAGTGAAATAACACTGTTAATTTTGTCATCAGCAGCACTTCTCTCCATCCTCCAGGTGCCGTGTGAATGTTAAGAGACTGTTTAATTCATTATCAGGTGGAGCAGGATTAAAAAGCCCATTTTACAAGTGAAGACACCACTCAAGAGAAGTTATTCACATCAGGGAGACACACTGGGAACAGAACAGATGGATTTTAATGAAAAATGAAGGGCAAAGGTCTGCCAAATGATGGACATATATTTTGGTACATGAAAGCTCAGAGCCCAGGTATCAATTAAATCATCAAACCAGCTGAAGGTGACCATCAGTCACAGGTAATTTTCTCATTGTTCTGGTGTTTAGCTTCCTTGAATCATGGAATGGTTTGGGCTGGAAGGGACCTTAAAAATTACCCAGTTCCATCCTCCAGTTCCATCCAGTTCTTCCCTCTCTGCCCTGCAGCCCCTCAAACCACTTCCCCATCGCTGCTGCCCTGACAGCTCAGCACTGGCCCCGTCCCTCAGGTAATCACTGGCAGGCTGTGGTGGCAGAGGCACCTGGGCACTGGCAGGGGCACGGGGGTCTGTGCCAGGCGGCTGCTGAGTGCGGAGCAAAGGCAGCGGCTGCAGCACACAGAGCCAGGCTCATCCCAGCATCCGGCTGATCAAAGGCAGCGAGCCCAGCACAGCTCCTGTCAGCGAGGAGCTGTAATGAGGATTTTCACACAGACAGCCTCTGCACGGAGAATCCCAGTGATGGATGTCAGCCTGCTTGCCTGTGTAAATAAACAGGGACAAATTAGAGCCAGGGAGGGAGGAGAGCAAGGGCCACGTGGAGAGAAGGCATTTGGCTCAAAGTGGTGGGGAACAGGGGGCAGGGAAGCTGTGGCTGAGGGAATTTTTGAGGCTCAGTTGCTCACTGTAGCTGTGGAGGGCTGTGTGTGCCTCGGGGATGAGGCAGCCTCTGCTCTGTGCAGCCCTGGATCCGCTGTGTTGTGCAGAGGTACCCATGGGAGCCTTCCTGTGCCCCCCTCCCTGGGCAGGATTGGGACCCCACTGCTCTGTGACGTGGGGTGATGGGGCTCTACTTCAGCTCTAGGGGTCCCAGGGCACCTTGTCCCTCCCAGCTCCTTGTGCCTTAATTTCTGCTGGTGTTTACTTTTAAAACTCCTGGGAGTGCTTGGCTCCTCGCATCCTGCACTGACCCAGTTCTTGCTCGTTGCCATGGAGAACTGGACTCAATTCCATTAACAGTCCCTGTGTTGCTCCTGCCTGGCTCCGAAGCCTGGAGGATGCAGTGGTGAGCCTGGGTGGGATTTTCTCAGGAGAGGGGCCAGGACAGTTCCTGCAACTCAGGACAGGCTTCTGGAGCTTAGGACAGTTCCTGCAACTCAAGATGGGTTCCTGCAGATCAGGAGAATTCCTGAGGCTCCCCCTGCAGCCATTTTTAGTCTGAGACACAAACACTGATGTCCTCACCACCTCTCTCCTGCCTCTCTCCCTCCCTTTCACATGTCTTAAACCCCAGAATTATTCACTAAAGGCTTCTGGTCTCATTCCAGGTGTTGTCCATCACTCCACAGCCAGACCAAGAATATTAAGCGATGCTCAGTCTAACGATCAGGAACACTCAGTTTTAGGGGCGGTTATTCAGATGAGTATTTAAAATCTCATGTTCCATTAAGGATTAATTTGGGCCAGCCCAGACTCTAATTCGTTCACCTTGTGCAGTCTATGAGCAGGTCAGGGTGTCATTTTCTTTTCTGTCCATTTATTTAACTATTGGGGTTTTTTTCCCAGCCTGGAGTGAAATCACCAGGTAAAGGGATTTTCATTCCTGGATGGGAGAACTGTAGCATGTATTCCCAGTGAGGATTATCCCACCCCAGTGCAAGCCATTGCTGTTGCAGACAGGACAGATGAGATATCTTGATGTCACTCACTATATAAACCCAGTGATTTTTCTTATCTCTTCACTTTTGCAGCTTCCCAGAGCAGGGGGGAAACCCCAGGGCTCCCAGGCAGTGTGGTTTTAAGCTTTCTCAGGGGAGGGATTTTTAAAATTTCCCATTTAATGACCTACAGAAGAAATGAAAAGTAAAATGCCAATACCAACCTTCCACTCAGTCCCCCAAAACCTGCCTTTAGCCTTCCCAAGCTCATGCCACACTCTGTTTTTTCCCCTCCTAATTGACTTGTGGAATGCATTTCTGGTTTGATTTTCAGTATTTGCAATGCTGAAACCTCTTGTGTCTAAAGTACATTCCTGGAAAGCAGCAGCAAAGCTCATTCCATCATCTCAGAGCAGCCTTTTCCTTTCTGTGAAACAACCTGCCATGTGAGTGATGGTTTTAAATTGGCTTTCACAACGAGGGATGCCGTTTCCTAGAAACCCGAGGCTGACAGGGAAAGGCATCAATAAAGCAGGAAGAGAAAGGGAAGAGCTCCTTCCTGGGCTCATGCTGACACTGGCTGTTTAGGGTAAAGAGGTGACCAGGGATGACGTCCCTTAACCAGCTTCCCCTGGTTTCCAGGAGCTGTGACAGAGAACCCTGGACCATCACCAGCACTCGTGAGGGCCGGAGCAGTGTTTGGCACTGGCTGGAGGGAACACGGGAGCAGTCCCACGGTGGGGATGGCTCTCAGGGAGTTGTGGCCAGAGGACACAGAGGTGACACTGCCACATTTCTTCCCCGGCACCACCTCAGTACAGGCTGACCCATTGCCATCTGCTCTTCCCTTGCCCAGCACCCCCCAGTCATGCCCATTCCTCAGGCTGGCACCAAGTGGGCTCTGAGCTGAGCCAGCCTGAGCAGCCCCAGCAGGGACAAGCTCCCGGCTCTGCTGTCCCAGTGCTCCTCATCCCTTTGGGCCTTGCCTTGGGCTGTGGCTTGTCCTGGAGATGGGTTCCTGGTTAATGAAACCCATGGGTCTCAGGGATAATGAAGTGCTCCTATGGAAAGCTTCAAGGAAAACGCCTCCTCCCCTCCCAGGACTCATTTCCCCACCTAACATGGTGGTTCTACGGACAATGAAGCAATCTCCAGAGCTTCCTCTCACTCCATCGGGGTGGAGGGAGGAGGGATGGGGCGAGTGTGAGTCCTGGCACCCCTGGGACCCTGCTTTGCCAAGGTGTGCCCTTCCCAGCACCTCCCATTCCGCCAGCTCTCCAGGCACTGGGCTAACATCCATCCTGGTGATCCGCAGCAACGCCCACGCCCAGCCCGAGCCAGCGAGGCAGGAATCCTGCCAGAAGCACGGGGGAGCAGAGTGTCAGACACATCCACGCAGAGAATTCCTGCCTTTCTGGAAGCTCTGGATGCACTGAGCAGACGGTCCAGGCTGTTGAGCTGCTGTGACAGCCAGGATAAGCCCACGATGGCTGCACGGGGGTGTTCTCACCGCAGTTTCGGGGTGGGCTGACAGCAGAGCCCAGCAGTGCCTCACCTCTCCACACCGAGACTCTGCTGCTCCAGTGCCCATTTGTGGCCATTCAGGGAATGTTTCTCCTTTGGAAAGTTTTATTTTTCAGTTTAAAAGAAAAGAAGGTTCCCACACTGTGTCAATCCCATGGAGGAGGATTGACATCCCTCTCCCAGGGATGACTGTTCCATGGTAAAAGGAGACGATCTGTGTCCCCTTGTATCTGGGAATAACCAGATTTTTGCTTGTTGTGTCCTTGCTGCTCGCTGGGTGCTCACTGGGCTCTGGGCAGGCTGGGTGGCAGGGCTCCAGGTCCCTCCTGCCATGGGGGCTGCTCACCAGGGTTGGGGCACCTCTGGCTTTTGGAAACTGTCAGGATCTGTTTGACTAGTGGCCAGTGCTCAGGAGCACCTGCAGATCCCTGCCAGATCCCACACACTTGTCCCAGGACATGCAGCAAACCAGGCTGGAGCAGAGGCATGGGACGGAGGAAGGGGATGGGGTTGGGACAACTCCCTGGCAAGCTGCAGTGGTCTGGGGCTACCGTGCCGGTCTCTGGACCACGGAATAAAATGTCTGGAAATGGAGGCTGTAGGCCCTGGGCACTGCAGCTCCCCACTGCTCACTGTGGGGCTCTGGGCAGTGGGGTCTTTGTGGCAGAAGCAGGAGCACAGCACCAGACCCAGCTCATCATTGCTGCATGTCACTGACAGCCCACAGCAAGGGCAGAGCTCTGACCAACGCAAATGCCACAGGAACAACTCATCTTCCAGGCAGGTTCCACGTGCTGGTGGTTTATCTTTAACAGGAAAAGCTTGGAGCAAAGGCATAAAGTAAGAAATATTTAATTCCACAGTGTTGGTTTGCACCCTGTTTTCCACTTTAATATTTTAGGCACTTGTGCTCCAAAAATGGGCTCTGTCTTCTGCGGGTTTGTGTGCCTGTGCTCCCCCCCATGGAGGGAGCCCTCCATGGGGGGGAGCGCAGGCACACAAACCCCCAGTGCGCCTTCTCCAGCAGCTTCTGCCCAGTGGCACCACTCCAGCATGGGCTCTCCCCACTCCCTGGCCAGTCCTGCCTGGTGGGGCCCCTGGAGAGCTCAGGGATGTGCAGCCAGGGCTGGGAGAGGGGAACCCCCACGCTGCTCCCCGCTCGCTCCCAGTCCCTGTGCACGGCAGGGCTCTGTGCAGGGGCTGCCACAGCCAGCTCTCCATCCAACAGCTCCATCCCCACCCTCTCCAGGCCACGGATGGGGCAAGAGCACAGGACATGGCTGGATATGTGTAGGAGTGTGCCCCCGGTTGACAGAGTGACAAAACTATCCTTTGTTCCCCAAAAAAGGAAAGAAGCCCAGAAGTTTCTCTCATCGATTAGGGCAAAAAGCCACCTCATAGGACCTCCGGGACTTCACCTCAAACTTAAGGGCAGCTAACTGGATAAAAGCCAAAAAGTCCTGCCTGATCAATTGGGTAGAAAAAGAAGAGAACAAAGGAACTGAGGGCTTTTGTGAGGTGTTTTTACCAGGAGCAGATCTGTGCACCTAGCTCGGGTTTTTCTGTTTGTTATTTTGCCTTTTATTAAATCTTTTTGTTTCCAACACTGCAGCAGAAGCCATCCTGCTTATTTTATGCCCCCAAAAGTAGCTGAGCTATCTTGGGTGTATTATATAGGCAAGCTGGCACACTCAGTGTCCTGGGTAATGGGACATCATCCAGGGGCTGGCAGCAGGGTGCTCAGTATTTCTGTGTACAGATGTTTTTTGGATGGAGCTTTAGCATCCCCTGTGCCTGGCCACCCCACAGGCTCTCCAGGCTGGGCTGAGCCCAGCACAAGGAAAGCTGCTGCTGGGTGGCACCACAAATCCCTCTGCTCCTGTGGATGCACAGCCATATGTTTTGTCAGGTTTGGGGAACACTGTGATGGCCAGCAAGAATATCCCAGGGATGCCCTCACCTTATGGCCTCCCTCACACAGAGACATACCCAGTAACATATATATATTATATTATATTTTATATATATATATTTATATATATATATACACACATGTTAACAAAGAAGTTGCAAAAAAACCAACAAAAAGGGAAAAACCCAACAGGAAGAACAGCCCTCCCCCCAAGTAAAATGGAAGCAGGAATGTTATACGTGGAAGGGGAGGCTGAGGGGAGCCAGGAGTCCACACATCCCGAACTTGAGCGCTGGTGTCAGAGTGCAGAGGAACCAGCAGCAGCACTCTGGTCCCCTTCCATGTCCTCAGCAGGGCCCAGGGACGGGGCTGCCCATCCCCAAATCATGGTGACGACTGGATGGGCTCTGCTTTCAGCACCACGAGAGGACAATGTGGGTGACGGGGAAGGACGCCCAGCCCCTGCTCGGGGTGTGGGGCTCCCCAGTCCCCATCTGGCTGGGTATGAGACAGCAGGTCCTGGCACGAAATTAGTGCAATTTCATCAGGCTCAAATGTCACGTTAAGGGCTCTTGGTCTCTGAGCTGAGGATGGTGAATGCTCCCTGAGCCCATCCCAGCAGTGCACGCCCCATCCTTGTCACTGCCAGGGCCAATATCCACCTCCAGTGCCTGGCACCCCTCTGGGCTGACACAGGATGAGCAGCCCCATGGGACCGGCGGAAGGGACTTCCATGAGACCTTCCCATTAAAAACATCCAACTTAAAGGGTGATTTAGCTTCCCAAAATGAAACGAGGCCATGAGCCAGGCTGTGGGGACGGCAGGCGTGCCCCTGCTGCACCCTCCCTGAGCTCCCACGCTCCGGGGCTGGAAGAAGCAAATGGAGCTGCTCCTCTGCTCAGGAGGAGTCAGAAGGAGGGGTGTATCCCCTGTGCTTGCCCTTTCAGGCACCAGGGGGAAGCAGCCTGGAGCAGAGGGAAACCCCTCTCAGCTTGGTAGGGCTGGCAGCAGATCCTTCCCCAAGGTGCTGCCCACCTCCCTTTTCCAAAAAGCACAACCCAGACACACAGAGAGATGGCATGCTGGGGAACACTCTCCTCCTGGGCAAAGCTGCCACCACTAGACTCACCAAACATACATCTCCTTGGCCAGGTCACTGGCAGGGCTCACCAGATGAATTCTGAACTGGCTCCAGATGAATTCAACCTGTCTCTGGCACAGACCCCATGGGATGAGCCCTAAGAGCCCTGTCCAAGCCACGCACTCCCAGAGCCTGGGTTTTAGCATCACAGGATAGGTTGAGTTGGAAGGGGCTCATCAGAATCATTAAGTTGAACTCCTGGCCCTGCACAGGACACCCCAACAATCCCACCCTGTGTTTGGGAGCATTGTTGAAATGCCCCTTGACATCTGGCGGCCTTGGGGCCATGACCATTCCCTGGGGAGCCTGTTCAATGCCTGACCATCCCCTGAGTGAAAAACCTTTTCCTGACATCCAACCTAATCCTGCCCCGACTCAGCTCCAGCCGTTTGCTTCAGTCCTGTCACCGGTCACAAGAATGAAGAGATGGGTGCCTGCCCTTCCACTCCCCCTTGGGAGGAGCTGAAGGTGACAAAGAGGCCTCCCCTCTCTTCTTCTCCAGCTGAACAAACCAACTGGCCTCAGCCACTCCTCACAAGACCCCTCCAGACCCTTCTCCATCCTCACAGCCCTTCTTTGTTCACTCTCTAATAGCTTCATGCCTTTTTATATTGTGGTGTGCAAAACAGCCCTCAGGGCTCAAGGTAAGGCTGCCTCAGCCCAGAGCAGAGCATGACAATCCCCTCCCTGGCCCAGGTGGCCTGATGCCCCCAGAGCAGGGATTTCCCTGCTGGCTGACTGAGATCCAACTGGCCATGGACCAGGTACCCCAGGGCCCTTTCACAGCTGCTCCACAGCCTCTCTTTCCCCAGTTCATACACACCATCAGGGTTGCCCCATCCCAGGCACAGAATCTACCACCTTCCCTTGTTAAACTTCACATGGTTGGCGATTCCCCATCTGTCCAATCTGTCTGGGTCTCTCTGCAGGGCCTCTCTGCCCTTGAGAGAGTTGACAGCTCCTCCCAGCTTAGTGCTGCCAGCAAACTGACTTAATATCCCTTCCAGTCCTGCATCCAGGTTGTTAATAAAGATGTTGAAGAACACAGGGCCGAGGATGGAGCCCTTCAGAACCCCACAAGTGACTAGTGCCACCCTGATGTCACCCTTTGTGCCTGACTCACGAGCCAGCTGCTCACCCACCCCATGATGTGTTTATCCTGCTGTGAGCTGGACATTTTGTCCAGAAGGATCCTGTGAGGGATCGCTAAATCCTGCTAAAGTCCAAAAAGATTCCATCTCATGGTTTCCCTGGATTGATCAGGTGGGTAACCCTGTTGCAGAAGGAAATACAAGCAGGGGTAGTTCCCTATCAGCAAACTCCACAGGGAGAGGCTGGTAGAACTGGGTGGTCCCAGCTCAGTGGTCCCCACTCCCACTGAGGCACCACATCTAGAGGAGAAAAAGGGGTTTCAAATGTCACAGAGCAAAGCCCAAGCACCAGCTGCCTTGGGCCACCATAATGCCTGAAATCCTTGCCCCAACAATGTCCCAGCCACTCACATGCCCACTGGCCCCAAACTGTGCCACAGACCCCCATGGTGGCAACAGGAATTGTGTGCCAGCCCAGCTCCTCCTGGTCTCTTAAATATATCTGGAGACTGGAGCTGGCCAGGGGACTTGATGCTTCTGGCTACTGGGAATACTGGAGACAGGCAAAGAGCTCCCAGTAATCAGGGACTCTGAGCCTCTGGGATAGACTCAGTCCTCTGCCACGGAGCAAACAGATGGCTCCACACTCACACCACCACAGAATCATGGAATAGTTTGGGATGGAAGTGATCTTTAAAATGCACCCAGTCCAATCCCCTGGCATGGTGGAGAACATACCAGAAGTCAAGATTCAGTGTCATAAATTGAGATTTTGGGTCACAGAGCATAGAGGTAGTCTTTAAGCAGGACTCTACTGTGGGCTTGGAGTAGGAAGTTGAGGTTTTGCTGCTGGGACACCAGACAGGACACTAATGGAGACCTATGTGGAGCAGGGCACTGCTGGCCAGACCCTGCGTCGGGAAGGAGCAGCTGCCAATCTCTGTCCCAGGGGCCAAAGCTTCTCAAGGATGCAGGCCTCCCCAGTTACTGGGAAGCTCTCAAAGGAGCAGATGGTGGGCTGGGGGTCCGTGGCTCTCCACTGCAGGACCTCGAAAATTATCAGGAGCATGCCATCTGCAGCACAGACAGCCACTGGGAACACCCTCAGTGCCATCTTCCCTCCCAGACCACCACCCTCCCTCCACAGGAGCACCATCCACCACACAACCACTGCCAGTGCTCACCGAGCCCAAGGGCTCCAAGCCTTATCCACCCCACCAGGGAAGCTACCGAGCCTCAGCCACACGGAAAGTCCTCCCAGGAAAGTGCTGCTCAGTGCTCTGGGTCCCTACACCAGCTGTCAGCAGGGTCCAGAGCCCATCCCTCCTGTCCCAACCTGCGCCTCATGGTATGCACGAGCCATTCCCTGACCACCATGGCACCTCAGGTCACCCTGAAACCTGCCCTGGCCTTTCCAGCCCACCAAGGGAAGACAGAGCCATCCAGGTGACAATCTTCTTGGGGAGAGATGGGAGCAACCACCAAAGACTGCTCCAGCCACTCTTGCACACCCTGGAGCTCACCAACAGCAGTTGATTTCCAGCTGTGATTTGAGGTTCTTCCACTTTTTCCATTAAAGTAAGATGGATGGTGCTCGACTGCTCAGGCGCCACAGTGGCTCTCTGGCACAGCTGCCAGTGGGCAGCTCTGGCCAGCTGTACCCACCGGCGTGGCCGGTGCTGCCACGGGGCACGGGCAGGCCTGGGCAGCCTAGTGACAGGCTTTCATTCCTGACACGTATGGGGACTCCTGGGGCTGGCAGTTACACTCCTGCTGTTCGGGATAATCGATGAAATCTGGGGCAGGCAGCCCCGAGAGGATCATCAGGGATTTGTTCCAGATGGTGAAGGTGGGACACACTGGCAGGATGAAGGAGACTTCGAAGGTGTGGAGGTGGAGGGAGTTGGCCGGGTCGTAGAAGGAGAGAGCGTTGTTGTCATAGTCCAGGAGGACACCGAGGCGCTTCATCTGCGGGTGCACCTCCACCAGCATCTCCTTGTTGTTGTGCCGCACAACAAAGTTGTTGTTGCAGCGGGAGAAGACCCAAGAAGAGGAGTTCTTCCCAATCCACTCGTTTTTGGGGGCTGACTTGTAAGCCACACCGATGGCATACCTGCAGGAGAGGAGAAGCTGTGCTCAGCATCCTGCAGGCTCGGCATAGCACCAAGCCCAGCCCTGATGGCTAGAGCACCCTGTGCTTTCAGAGCCCATCTGCTGTAAAAGGGCACAGGCTGGGCATCCCTGGCGGAGGCCGGACCGAGCACCCTGTGCTTTCAGAGCCCATCTGCTGTAAAAGGGCACAGGCAGAGGCCGGGCACTGGCAGAGGCCGGACTGGGAAAGTATCCCCCCTCACACAGGTGGTGCCTTACCAGGTGGAGGATCCCACCACCACCTCCCAGTAGTGGCAGCCGCTGTCGATGAAGACGTTGCCGGCCGCGCCGTAGCAGCCTGTCCCGCTGAACCTCTCCGGCGTGTGGCTCTTCTTCAAGGAGCTCTCGTCCTTCTCCATCTGCAGCCCGTCATTGGAGATCTTCAGCTTCTTGTGAGCCATCTTGGGGTCCAGCTTGAATGGCTGACCTGTGGGGAGGAGACACATGGATTAGGATTTGTGTTATTAGCATCACGGTGCAGGAAAGGGGCTTCTTCACATTCCTTGTTCTCAGCTTTGCATATTGAATGGTGGTTTGCTTGGGTGTTTTCCCCAAAACCAGACCAGATCTGGGTGATGTCCCAGAGCTTCAACCAGCCTCCATTTTTGTTCACGATTGCCCGCCGATCAGACTATCCCTGGATTTGCAAACAAAACCCCAAGATGCTACAAAGAAGCAAACTGAGTTCAGGAGAGTTTTGCTGCTTTTGCTTTGTTTTCATGTGAGAAGGAGTAAATTGCACACGGGGACCAGAGAGCATTTCCATAGGGATTCACCTGCCTCAGGACAAAGCAAATGACTGCTGACTAGAACACCCCAAGTTCTGCCAATATCTTCACCCTCATGTTTTGGTACCCAGTTCGAGGCATGACTAGCTGTGTCCTCCTTCACACTGTCATTTTTGGCTGCAGACACAGAGTCCCAGCAAGAAGAAACAATGACACCACCATGTCAATGGGGTCCTGAGTCTGGGCTGGGGACCCCCAGAACATCCAGAAAACCCTGGAAAGCCAGGAAACACACAAGGAGAACCCCAAGACACCTGGGAATGTCTGCAAAGAGCTGCAGCATCAGCGACCATTGCAGCTGCAGAGCCAAGCTCATCTGTGCTGTGCTCTGTCACCTGATGGTAGCTCGTGCTGGTTTTCCTTGGAGCCCAGTTTGCTGAATAATTGAGTTGAGAAGCCTGAACGTAAAGCTGCAAATTGGCAGTGACCTGCCCCCTCCTTCTTCTGGCTGCTCTGATCTTTCTGCCGTATCTTTTCCTGGCAGTAATGCAAAGAGACAAGCTCTGAGGAAGTGAGGTATAAAAATACTTGGCTCCATCAGGAGAGAGGCACTCACAGCTCTGTTTCTGAAGGCAACCCCTTGCTAAGGTCAGTGTGAAGAAGTGGAGCCCAGCCCTTATCACTGGTTTGTGCTGGCATGTCCTGGAGCAAGTGCTTGAGCTGCATGCACAGGCAGTGAGTGTGATGGGCAGGCTTGGAGGGGTCGGGGGGTATTTCAGAGAACACAGCCAGGCACCTGCTACCCTTCCCAAAATATCACTCTGGCACTGGGAAAAAATATAGACTTCAGAGAGGTCATAACACTCCCAACCTCAACCCCTCAGCATGGGAGCTGCCAGAGGAAGGGGAGTTCTGACTGTAGCCTTCACTCCCTGCTCCCACACCATCAGCAGCCTCTGTGCCTCCCAGTCACTGTTCTCCAGCCCTCCAGCCCTGCCCTGCAGACAGCCGAGGCTTGCGATGATTCCTCCCATCATTAACATTTCCTCTCATCATTAATGTGTAGCTCCTGGGATGGTCACTCAGATTACCTTTATCCCACAAATTCAGCTTGCTGGGATATTCCTGATAGCCTTTTGCTGGTCATCCCTGCGTGAGGCTTGGGAGCTGTGGGGAAGCAGCTGCCTTCAGGGCTGGACACAGCTGGCTGCACCCCTGGAGCATTTATCAGCTGGATTAGCCCTCCCTTCCCAGCAGAGCCAGAGTGAGCAGAGCAGAGGAAATCCTGTCTGGCACCGGGTGTGAGGGAGCAAAGAGGAGGCAGCCAGAAACATGGTCAAGGTCAGTGGAATGCGGGGATGGAGCCAGGCAGAGGGAGGTGTGTGCTGGAGCTGCATCCCCACCCTGCAGGACCCCAGACACCCACCCCCTTGCCCTGGACCTTGCAGGGCTCCTGCACCCATCACAGTGAGCAGGGGCTCACTGGCTTGGGACGATCCTGTGACCCACCTGGAGGGACAGCGAGAACAGGCTGCCAGCTGCTTTACATAACAGCTATGGAAATGACTGGAATGAGATCTCCAGGAGCAGGAGACAACATCCAACACTCAGCCAAATCCAGGACCAGCAGCCCAGCCCACCGGGGGTCAGTGCAGAGGTGCCACTGGTGCCAGCACAGCAGCTCCTCTGTGCCCCACTCCTCTGGCTGCAAGGGCACAGGGACAGGGCAGGGTGGAGAGGGCGGACAGCTGGTGACTGCATTTGGCTGAAAATGCGTGGAGAGAAAGGAGGGATGGATATGAACTCTGCACCCAAGGATGCTGCAGGCGCCCACCACGTTCTGCCCAGAGAGCAAAGAAAGCTGCAGGGACACAGGAACACAAAGCCAGCCCTCCTGCATTCCGTCCCTCCTCTCTGCCTGCAGTGGCTGGGTCCCTACGCCCACCAGCCATCCAAGATGCCACATGTGGGGTACAGGACACCCACAGAGCACAGCTGCCAGCACCATCCTGTCCTCCCTGAGGACATCACCTTCAGCAAAGAAAGGAACAAAGGTGCAGCACTGTACTGCTGAGTCATCAAGTCACAGGAAAGCCATAAATCCATCTAAATTTTCATAGATTCCCTGCTGGGAAGTTTCTGCAGGGATCATCCTGCCCTTAAAAACACCTGCACTAACGTGATTCAGTCAGTAATAGAGACCTTGCAGCCCACTGCTCAGGCATCAAACCCACTCCTGACATCTCACATGGGATGTGGATGGAGCCATCCTGTAGGACACAAAAGTCTTGCCAAGATATGCAGAAATCAGGAAAAGCCAGAATTGCGAGGAAAAATAAGGCCAGGATGCAGTGGCCAAGGCAAGGGCTGTAAAACCCATTTCCCTGCACTTTATTTATGGCAAGAGCTGGGCCTGTCCCCGCATTCCATCATTTCCAGCTACTTTTGGACACTCACTCCAAAATAAGTCCTGTTCAGGCCCAGCCTCAGCAGAAGATGGTCTCTCTGACACTAAACCAAACCTGGTCTCCCAAGCTGCTCTGTTCAGGAATGCAGACTTAGTGCCAGCACTGACAGCGCTGATGCTGAGGAAATCGATGTCTCCTGACACTGACCTTCTGGCGATGGAGAGACCACTCCAGACATCCCTTCAGGAACAGAACGGGCTGTGAAATATGTTAATAGGCCCTTTCTGTGCTGAGCTCCTGACACTTCCACCAAGGTTACAGCAGTAGGAAAGCATGGGTGTGATATCTTCTGGATATTGTCCACTGGAAAAGGAGAAACCATGGTCCCAAATACCAGCAGGAGGAAAAGCCAGTGGGGGCATGCTGGGGCTGCAGCACAGGGCAGCAGCACCACTGGACACCCAAAGGAGCCCTTGTCCCGAGGCTGGCCACAGAAGGAAATAAATCAGTATATATTGTATCCATATATATGGCTAAACCAACCTTTCAGGAATTCAGAAGTTTCCATAAACACAGATGGCAGAGGAACACCAAACTGGTGGCAGAGAGGGATGTGTCCATCAATGCCACATGCCTCTCCTGCTCAACATCTGAGTAGGAAGTGAGTCCTGTGGAAGGGACTTTAGCACACCCACAATCACACACAGCCTGTGCAGTGTCTCAGGTGGGGCTGCTCCAGGTTTCCAACATGCAAGAAGCTGCTGCAGACACTTCCCTGCAGCAAGGGGGGCTCAACACCTGACTGGACTCTGATCGAACCCAGTCCATCCCCAAGCAGGAGCCCTCAGAGCTTGCTGGCAGCTCTGGTGACTGGCACTCAGCTAGAATCACAGAGAGCAGACCCTGTCCAACAGCAGCTGCCACCACAGCCATCCGCCCTTGCTCCCAGCTTCGCAAGCCACCCATTCCTCACTCCCAGAGCGAGCGCCTTTCAAAGCCACGGAAGCACTGAGAAACAGCAACTGCAGGAGGGATAAATTTTTAATGAACAGGCAGATTGGGTTGGAATTTGCTCTTCAGCAGCTCCCTCAGCCCCACTGCCTCAATGTTGTTTTATTCAGTTTAATGTCGCACAAAGAAAAGGAGGAGGTAGAGGTGATCAATCACCATGAAAGCCTTGCTCAGGCAGAAGCAGCTGTTGGGAGAGGGACAGATGGGAGGGCTGTGCTCACGAGGACCACAGAGAGACATGCAAGCACTAGGAAGGCACGAGCACAGGGCAGGCAGCCTGGAGAGACAACTTATTCCTCCCCCAACATCTCACACTGTCTCTCCTGTGTCACCATTCAGGCCATGGGTGCCACTGCTTCTGCTGTCTTTGCTGTCTTTCAATGGAAAAAGGTTTCCTATCACAAACCCTGGAGCTCTGTCTGTGCCAGAACAGACAGGTCTAGCTCCACTGCTCTCAGAGCTCAGTTTTCCCTAAACACATTTAACCTTCCCTGGCATCCCCAGGAATATGGAAAGAAAAAGCTTCTGCTTTGTGTGTGGCTGCAAAGCCCCATCCACCACCATGGAGACACTTTTCAATCTTATGGCTTTCCAAACCACAACCCTCTTCAAGCTAAGCCACACACAAGAACACAGTTCTCTGTGACTCCTTGCATCAGCCCCAGAAAGCCCAGGAATGTAAAGCCACCAGAAGAACGGACCATTATGACCTAAGACCCCAGGGATGCGTGCTGACCAGAGCAGAGGGCTGATGGGAGCCCCTGGCACCACACGGGGTATCAGGAAACCTCCCTGAGGTAGGGAAGGAACAGAGGCACCAAGGGAGATGGGCACTCCAGTGATCTAACAACACAGTGTTTCCATCCCACTGCCAGCCACTGCCCGCTCACCAGGGGCACTCAGCCGTACCCCAGGCACCCCGGTGCCCTGGAAACTCTCCTCCCCCAGCTGCCACGGCCAGCTGAGTGCCTGGGCACCTACTGTTGGTCTTGAGGCGGGCAGGCTCGCTGTTCCGGCTGCCCGCCTGGTTGATGGCCTTCACCAGGAAGATGTAGCGGGTGCCACTCTGCAGCCCGTGCACCGTGTAGTGGTTCTGCTTGATGTTGGGGACGATCATCCAGCTGTCCATGGAGTTGTAGAGACCTGCAGTGCAGGAGAGGGGCAGAGATTTATTCCCAGGGAAGGATAGAATACAAAGCCTCTGTGCTGCTAATGCAGAGCTCGTGACCCGTGTGTCCCTCGGAAGGATTTACCACCTGCCTGGGAGTTCAGAGCAGCACGGAAATTTCCAGAGATGATAAATCCCAGCAACACAGAATCTCTTCCATTATCACACAAAGGCAGTGTTGGTAAGGCAGGACCAGGGTTGCAGCACTGGCATTTTGGGATGCTGCCATGGGAAGTGATGGGGAAAGGGTGCAGAGAAAGGGAAATGCAGCCAGCAGCACCCTCCAGCCAGGGCAGATGGCAGAGGAAGCTGCTGGTGCCTGGGAGGGGGTGATGGCCACTATCCTCCCACCACCACCCCACCGTCACTCTCTCCCAAATCTCCGCTCCCGCAGGACAGCCTCCTTCCTGCTCAAGGGCCCCAGTATGCAATTCCAGCAGCAGAAAGGGATGCACTTGCACCCAAATCGATGTGTTTGCGTGCTCCTGTCCAGTCTGCAGTGCTCCAGGAAGTAATAATCCATGGCTAAGGGAGGCTGATGCTTGGCTCCCTGAATAGACTGGTCTGCAGAGTGGTTCAAAGAAAATAAGCTCCCAGTGAAGGGATCCAGATACTTGGAAACCATTCAGCAGGCGGAACTCTTTCTGGAAATGGGAAGGAATGAAAAATCCAAGACCGCAGAGGTGCCAAACTGACTGCTGCAGTGATTTGCAGTGCCAGAGCTACAGGGCCTGGCATGTGTGGAAATGTAGTGCTGTACCTCAGAGGGGGTGACACAGTGCTCCAGGAAAGGGGAAAAGCCTTACATAGTGCCACAGGCTGTTCCTGCCATCGGCATGACTGGGATGAGGATCACCTGCAGCTGCCATGAGCACCTGAGTAGCTGAACTGAGGGACAAAGCTCTGGGGCTCAGGGGAATCCGGGCAGCTACCACAGCACAAGGGTAGGCCTTTGTGCCAAAAGGAATAAGGAATCATGGAAGAAGTACCTGGAGGCTTCCTAGATCTGGTGAGAGGTGAAGAGTGCATTGTGAATTTGGGGTGACTGGAGGTGGGGTTTCAACATGTGCAGGGCTGGGAGGCAGGAGCTAGGAATGCTCCACACCTTTTTTGCAATGGCTTCCAATTAATTTATCTTCAGTGGCTGGCTCAGCCGCAGGACAAGGGCAGGCTGCAGTCCCTGTCATCCTGAATTTGGTTTGGGATACACATGGGAATGGCCGAGGGGCACAGAGGAGTGTGATGTGAAGTAGAAAATACAACAGATGCGATCCTGATTGCTGCCTGCATGCAGAGCTGCTCTCGTTGGAGCGCACAGCTTCCAGCCTGGCCTGGTCGGTGTCACCTTCCTGCAGGAACGACCAGCTGGGGATGCTCCTTTAGAAGAACGAGGTGGCTAAGAGATGACAACGAGAAGGACTTGACCTTCCAAGTAGGTTTCTTTTGCAAAACAACCTCAAAGAGCTTGGCCTTGAAGACTGACCTCCTCGCTCCCACCCTCACCAAAGCTTTAAAAAATCCCTTTTATTGCAGCATTCATCCTCCACAAAAATGTCTGGCTCTTGCCAAACTCTTGGCTTTGATGGAAGAGTGAAGGGGATGGGTTCCACAGGCCAACTCTGCGCACCTTGGAAAGGTATTTCCTTTCCTGGTCAGGCTCCCAGCCCCTGCTCAGTGTTCCAGGGTCTCTTCACATGAGTTCACACAGTCCCACGATCCAAACTGTGCTATTGCAAGGGACAATAAGTTATCGATTTTCTTCTCAGGGAATTAACTGATGTTTTCCTCACTTGTTCTACAAAGAGCAACCTGGAGGTTGCTGGCTGGCCAACGAGAACACTTCTGACATGTGACCCTCTAGGCTCTCCTCCACCACTGCCATCACTGTTCCTCACAGTTCCTCCTTTCCCAATGCCTGTGCCAGGCCCCAGAGGTGGGCAGGTGACTCATTCCCAATTCCCTCGGTGTATGGAACTCCAAGCCACATGTGTCCAAAGTGGCACGTGGGAAAAGGTGAGAGCAGATCCTTCTGTGCCATTGCCCCACGGCCAGGGCACAAGGTGCAGAAGGGGAAATCCTGAGTGGAAAAGGGCAAAATCCTTCTAGCTGAGGGTGAGGAAGCAGTGGATGCTCCATCCCTGAACAGTCCTTCTTCCTCAAGGAGCAAGCCCTGAGCCCAGAGCTAGCACACGGCCCTTCAGACATCCCTCCCTACCAGAACCACGAGGTGACACCATCAAGTCCCCAACTTTTCCACAGCTGGAAGTGCAGGGGACATGGACCTGGTGGCCATCCAAGAGCAGAGCAAAAGAGGTGGCTGAGCTCTCCAGGCTTCCAGAGGACAAAGAGCTGGAGACAACGTGCTCTAGCTGGGAAAGGGAGGAGAGCCAAGCAGGGCGGGTCTGGCTGCAGCAGCACCGGCACTCCACAGCCACCGTGGAAAGGACCTGACAGCCACGCTTTTCCAAAACAAGGGGAAAGGCTGGGCCAGGGCTGAGGAGGTGAGATCCAGCTTGGAAAGTCACAGGGAACTTTCCCTGGCAGCTTCCTGCACATTTCAGAGTGCACTGAACAGCCTTCCGGAGCCGTGACACCAAGCTGCCGGTGCCAATGTCCTTCCAGCCAGCAGGACAGACTGACGGCAGCCCAAACACCCGCTCTGAGGCACCCTGTCAGCACTTCTCACAATGGCAAGTGCTGCTAGGAAAACCAGAACAAAACTTTCTCACAAGCCACAGACCATCAGTGATTCTGTCCTCAGTCCTCAAATCAAATCCCATCCCTGTGAGACAAATCTGTGGCGCTGTGAACAAACTAGGTATGGCAGTAATTTTCATGAAAAATTACCAGGAAATATGCCTCAGAGCTGTTCCAGAGGGTTTGTAAACCACCTTAGTTATCAGCCACGGAGCAGCCAGTGCTGCCCTGCGTACGATCCCACACATCCACGGATCTGGGAGCTGTGAGATGGACAGGAGCCTCCAATGCTCCTGATGCTTCACCAAGCGCAGACCAGAGCACCTCAGGGATGCCCCCCGCAACACGAGGAGGTGTCCATTGCTCTGATCCACTAGCCCTTCGTAGATCATTTGCTGCTGTTTCCTCCACAAATACCCAGCCTTTAAAAACCCTGATGAACTTAAGAACCTTTTCCTTACAAAATGCCAGAATGCTTTGGGTTGGAAAGGACCTAAAAGCTCATCCAGTGACACCCCCTGCCATGGGCAGGGACACCTTCCACTGCCCCAGTTGCTTCAGCCTGGCCTTGGACTCTTCCAGGGATGGAGCAGCCAAAGGTTGTCTGGGCAACATGGGATTCCTTGCTGAGGGGGAGTGTGGTGACTTACTGATGAAGTTGGCCTGGCCAGTGAAGATGGTGTACTGGAGCTCATAGGAGCTGACGCTGAACTCGTCCTCTGACATCCAGTGCACGGTGATGGTGTCATGGGAGGCTGTGCAGAGCTCCTCACGGACTGATGGTGGGTTCGGTGCTGTGGGATGGCACAGACCACAGACTTTAGTCAGTTTGGGCTTTCCTTCCTTAAAAACCCAGGCCTTTTCCACTCATGTTAGGACTGAGATGGGCTTGCGGCAGGAGTAGTCTCTCAACACCAAAACCTCTCTCATTTAATCTGTCATTGTGTTTCCCACTGAACTAAACCTTTTAGTTTCACAAGGCATTCAGAGGTCAGAGCACAGGGTTTTCACTGCTTCTCCATCAGGTCTGACACCCTCACCCTGAAACAGGCTGAGAACTCGCTTCCAAATCCACTTATTTCCCTGCCCTGGTTGTGGAGTAAGTATTTTATCCCATAACTGATCTGGACATGCTTGTGCTAATCTGGCACTGAAAGCTGATCTGCTTCATGATGATAAAATTGGATTTGGGTGAGTGAAGATGTCCTTGCCTCCCTGGAGCTCTCATCCCTCCAGTGCTCCAGCACAGGCTGATCCAGCAGCCGTTGCTGCTCCCAGACCACCGAGGGCAGCGATCAGTCTGTGCTGGGGCATCAGGGCAGCACTGAGGGGCCCACTGAGGCCCCAAGGTCCAAGGGTTTGTAATTTAGGACCAGGTGACCCAGAAAAAGGGCAGGAAAAGAGAAATGTTAAAGCACAGAGTGCCTTAGAAGAATAATAATTAGTTAATTCATCATTCCTCCTCTGTAATCCTTATGAACCCTCATACAATCCGTATCCCTCTTGCATCCTTATGGGCATCAGCCTCCCCCATCAGGTCATGGAGACCATAATTTTTAAGCTTTCTGGTCTTTTCCATGGGTCCTCCAGGAGCAGCAGTGAAACAGGAGGATGGGGACACGTCACTGTCCTGGGTACAGCACAGGCCCTGCTCTGCCACAGATGACCTGGCGCTTGTTACTGGTTAAGTCCTAAAATAGGTCTGCCAGCCCTTGGTGAGCACAGGGCAGGGGACTGAGGGCAAGATACAGAGTGGAGCAGACCTGAGCACTCACCTGTTAGATAATCCAGCCCCTCCAGCAGCTTCTTCTCTCTGGAAAAATCTAAAGCAAAGTTTTCAAAGGCATCATTAAAATTGATATCTGGTATCAGGACTTGCGAGGATGCAGTTGCCATGGCGACCCTGAAAGGAAAGAAGGGACCATCAGTATGCAACAGGGTGCATGAGGGAGGCACAGGGATGGGGACAGCCTCCCTGTGCCTCACCTGCTGTCAGGAAAACAGCTACCTATGGACCACCGCCCCCACCCAGGAGGGTGGCCTAACCTGAGGACAGGCTCCCTGAGAGTGGGGGGGCTCCATCCCTGGGTTTACAGCTTTGACTGGCCCCTGAACTCCCTTTGGACTGGCATTTCCACCACTTTCCTACCTCAGGGAAGGGGGCTTGCTGCCACAGAACTGTTAGGACCTGCCACGCAGCCCCTGTCCTGCATGAGGGATGGGAACCTGGTTTATTTGAGGACAGCACAGTGGGAGGCTACAGGGATGGCTGGGGATCTCCAGGGAAGTGACTGGAGGGGACTCGGGTCATCTCTGGGCAGGGACCTACAAGCAGGGGCCACCTCCAGCAGCAGTGTCCTGAGCCCAGCCCACCTCTCGGCCACATTCCTGGCAGTCTGCAGGAACCGTGCGTGGTCATTCTCCTTCAGGATGTGCTCGGCCTGGTTGATGAGGACTGTGGAGCGCTCCAGGCACTGCCGGCAGTTGGCAACCTGCTGGGCCAGCTTCCGCAGCTTCATCACCTGTGGGAGGAGCAGAAGCTTGAGAGGCACAGAGGGAAGGAAGCCTGAGCCAGCAGCTGATCATGGTGAGCAAGGAGCAGTGAAAGGGCACAGGAATGTCCCAATGGCTTTAGGGAGGGAGCACAGCAAAGCACTTCCCATGTTAAATTTTGCTGGGGGTGGGAAAGCCCCAGGGCACAGCCTGCATCTGCTCTGAGGGTCCTTATGTGATGGACCCTGGAGAACAATGCATCCTCTCTCCACTCCTCCTGTGCAAATGCAATGTCCCCCCATGCCAGCCCGAGGAGAGCAGGCTGTCATGAGACTCCTGCCAGTCACTCAGCACAGGGCAAGGGAACCTCAGCAACAGGGGAAGGGTTTACAGAGCTAATGGAAGATATCACATTCACAGGTGCTGAACTGAACTGCTGGGTGACCAAGGTATGAGGGAATCTGCATGTTCTCCCTCTCCCTTCTCCCAGGCTCCACACATCCATTGGGCCATTTGGCAGGCAAAGAAGGGCAGAACAAATGGAAAACCAAATGGCAATCCATCAGAAAAACAGAATTCCTCACTCCTCAGCTGGAGCACTCCAAACCAGCCACTAGAGGTTACACCTTTCTCCACTGCTTCTGCAGACGGTTTGGGCACTAATCTGTGCCCTTTGCCTCTACCCAGCTGCCAATTGTAGGAAAACAACATCTTGGAGCTTCCAGGTCTTTCTAAGCATGGCTGGAACTGGACAGCAGAGCCTGGAAGAGTCAAGGAAGAGGGTGGGAAGAGCAAGCAGACAGACAGATGGACCGGCACCGTTACATAAAATCTGTTCCCTGGAGTGCTTGGGGTAGAAGCAGGATTTCAAAGCTCCCACTGCTGCCAGGGTGTCCTGGAGCTGCGCCGGTGGCTCTTCTGCCTACACACGTGGTGGAACCTGCTCCCAAACTGCCGGGCAGCATCTGTATTTGGGGCTTGGCCACGGGTACCATGGTGGGACCCCAGTGCACACCCAAGCTCAGTGAGAACAGCAATGGGGTCATGCAGGCTCCCCTGGGCACCCTCAGAACTACAGCCCTGCAGTCCTCTCGCTGCTGCATGTGGAGAGCCCAGAAGATGAGGCTGATGTCTCAAACACCAACAGCTGGACAGCTGCAGAGCCAGCTGAGGGTTGTTGGGGCTGGAGAAGGGGCCCCAGGGAGGCAGGGCAGCACTGTCCTGGGAGAAACATCCTTGCTGTGGCTCCTGGAGATAAGCACAATACAGCACAACACAGGAGTGAGGTGAAGCAGTGGCATGGATGTAGGGGAATCAAGACCACGAAAGACCCCTGAAGCCTATGACCCATTTACAGAAACATCTGGAAGAATGGACTGTTCATGAGAACTGATTTGCAGGGAAAGTGAGAACTCCCAGGAAAGGCAAAACTTACCTGTAAAAAGGTCCCCCACATAAGCACAGGCAGTGCCCCCAGCACCCTGACCCATTTGTCATTCCTTTCAACCTTGAGTACCTATGAATCTTGGGTCCCTTCCCCTTTGGGGTGGGATGCTACACATAGAAACCACCGGGAAACACCTGGAGCCACTGGAGGAAAGGTCCAAACAGTCCCACAAAGATGAGGGTGAGAAGCAGCTCCCCCTCAGCTGTGCTGCAATGCAGAGCATGCAGCCTCTGCTCTCTCTGCAGCACTGGACTATGGCCCTTCAATATTAATTCCACATTATTCTATTAGAACCACAGTGATGAAGAGCCCTGAGGAAGCTGTCTGGAGTGATCCAAGCCTCTGCACCGACTTGTCACGCTAACCAACACACTGCTCCTCCTCCAGCCAGCACATGCTTTGTCCTTGTCAGAGGAGCCCTGGGGCAGCAGCAGTGACGGACACCTGGATATGGGCTAGCATGGAGGGAGGCACCAGGGGACACCTGGAGTGTGGACAAGGAGATGCACCAGTGCTGCTCAAAGCAAACCCTTCACGGCAAGGCAACACACACTGCTGCAGCCCCTCTGCCCGAGGCTGGCACGTGGCAGCATCACTGGCTGCAGGAGTGCTGCTCCTAGGGAGGCAGACCCTGCAGCGGCCACCCCGTGGGCACAGGAGGGGACCTGTGACCAGGACACACGAGCTGGGACCCCTCACCTTTGTCTCCTTGATCTTGACGGCGATGACCTGCTTGCGCTGGCGGATGATCTCCATCAGCTCATCACACTCCTCCATCAGCTTGGCCTCGTGCATGGCTGTGTTCACCTGGCCAGGAACAGCAGCACACAGGTGTCGGGAGGGATACACAATACACAGATTTTAGGAGGGACATATGACCCACAGGTGTTGGAAGGGACACACAACACGCTGTTATGGCTGTGCTCACAGTGGTGCACACACAAGAGTGCACTGGGGCACAAGCAGAAGTGCCAGTCCTCTGCCTCCAGGGAAGACCAGTATCCATGGGAGGATGGACAGGACAGGACAAGGGGGAATGCACTTCATGGAAGAGGAATCAAGCCCTGGCACGTCACTGAAGCACACTACAGGACAGAAATCAGTTTTCCTCATTTTATACTCCCAAACCTCTCTGAAACAAGGAAGCTTTGAGTGAACCACATTTTTGTTACAGGATCTTTTTTTAAACCTGGCCAGCAGATTATGCAACACTGGAGTGGGAGACAGCTGATGGTCTGCAAAGAGAGCTCCACTGAGGAAAAACAGTGGAAAATCTTCCCAATCTGCTGCATGTGGTAGGGGGTGGGGAACAGCCCCAGGGTTGGAGCCTGCAGCAAGCTGCTGTGGCAGAGTTGCTGTGCTGCTGTGGCAGAGCTGTTGTGGCAGATCTGGCAGCACTCTGGTCCCTCAAAGCTGTGTGACCACAGGGATGGCTGTCACCCCAACTTCCCAGAAGCACAAACCTGGACTCCCCCTCTCATTCAGCTTCTGGGACACATGAGGGTGAGGAAATATGAGGCTGAAGGCTGTACACAGCAAGGGGCAACAAAGAAATGTTGGGCCAAGGGACAGGGGGGCAGATTGGGGCACCTCATTTTGGCCCTGGGTCCACCCCTCCAGCCAGCTGCTGCCCAACAGTTCAGCTCAGGCCTAGAGTGTTCCCCTTCCAGGACGGCTACAGGACAACATAAATCTGTAGCCATCCACAGCCTAAATCTGAAAACCTGCCCAGGGCAAGAAATCTCCCCTCAACCATGCTGATGTTTGGGGGGCTGAAGGCAGGTAAAGCTGCAAAGGACACCACAGTCCCTTTCCCAGTTGCCTTCTACTTCAAAACAGGACATTTTCAAGGCTGGGGTTCCCCCAAAGGGCCAGCAGAGCACAGAGGGGGTACTGCAGACCAGAACTGCTCCACTGGCAAAGCCCTGGCTGAAGAGCACGTGGACACTGGCCAAACCACTGTATGGATGAGCCAGCTCCCAGGTAAATGCTGGCTCTGGGGGTGAATACTCAGCAGGTGCTATGGCTGCAGGAAAGCTGGGCAGCTTTTAGTTTTAACAAGGGAGAGAAATACCATTTCACTCACCTCAGTGCTGGGGGGGGGAATGTGCTAGGGACAACAGTCCTGAAATAAACCAGCTCTGGGAAAAGCCTGTCCTGCACCTCGTGGGGATGAGAAGCAGCATCTCAGCCCACAGCCTGACTCATGCGCAGGCAAGCCTCCTCCTGGCAGCTCGAGGACAGACAGAGGACCCCATCCCACCTCCACAGTCCTCAAGAGGTTTATAGCTGTGGAGCAGCCATGCCTTGGGGACACCAAGCTCACACTGACTTGCCGTGACACAGAAGCCACAGTCCCCTGGCACACCTGCAGCTTCTGCTCTGCCCACAATGGGACATTGGGCTGGTACCATCCCTATTTTACAAACTCAGCTTCTCTGCAGGGTTGTTCTCTGCTCTCCTCGGTCCACATTTCCATCACTGCCACTGGATTTGGCCATTTCAGCCTCTCTCAGCACAGCCACCCCATGCACCAGAGTCACTCTGAGGGGCAGCACAGGCTCAGGGCCTTGAGGACACTTGCAATGCCTTTCTCTGGGGTGAACCCCTGTCCCCCAAGGTGTTGGTGGCACCATTCTCTTGACATGCCATGAGACTTACACCGAATGTTTCTGAGGAGCAGAGTTCATGGGGATTGCATGTGCCTGCCTGTGTGTCATGTCTGCAAATATCTCAGAAGCAAAATTCCCTGGAATCAGATTGATGGAGAGCACAGATATTTTCTGCTTCACAGTTTACTGT
This sequence comes from Onychostruthus taczanowskii, assembly GCF_017590055.1. NCBI lineage: Eukaryota > Metazoa > Chordata > Aves > Passeriformes > Passeridae > Onychostruthus > Onychostruthus taczanowskii. Next base: position 334,514 of record NW_024506002.1, on the reverse strand, counting down.
GCTCTCTGCGAAGGGGCCTCTGAGGGCCTGGCTGTGCATTCAACATAGCTGAGAAATGTTATTGAAACTGTTATTTTAAGCAGAGTGTCTGACAAAGCTGAAAACTCACAAGCTCTGTCAAAAATGACAGCTTAGAGGTCTCAGACTCTGAGGATCAGACAGAAATACCAAATATCTTTCAATTTATCCTATGTCAGGTCATTAAGACATCGGAGCTGGATTCAAAGGAATGGGTTTGGAAGGACATCCAGCCACATCCCTGCTCCATCCCTGGTGGGTTCTCATAGCCAAAGCATGGCCCATCAGAGCAGCAAGGGCTGGTGACTGTCACCAGAGCTCTGCAAAGTCATCCTGCCTCCTTCTCTCTCTGCCAAACATCCATGCTATCTGTATTCCCAGACTCAGTCCAAGCCCACTGAGCCCTGTGGAAGAGGAAGCCCAGGAGAGACCAATCCAACAAAGCCATTCCTACTGAGTGGTGCCCAGGCAGAGAGAAGCAGGACAAACCTGTGACACAGAAGGCCAGCAGTGCTGCAGAGCGAAGTGGGATTTTTTTGCTCCTTATTTTGGCTGGAAGTTCAGAGCATCTCAGCCCCCTCCTCCTTCTCTTTGCACATTGTGACAGCGGCTGCCAGCTGCTGGCGGCACACTCGGCCCTGCTGGCACTCACAAAAAGGGCTTCTGCCCTCACTTCCTCTTGCCAGATCATCAGGACATTATTGAGGGAGTGAAGAACAAAGCCCTGATGCTGCCTGCAGAAACCACAGGGCTTGAAGCACCTTCACGGCCCCAAACGCCGGCTGCTCTGAGATTCAGGTGGTGAAGGACAAGCTGCAGCTCCCTAGGCAAATGCATCATAGATGCTTTGCTGTGGGGAAACGGCTCCACCCTGCACAGGAGGATCCCTTGTCCTGCTGCAGTACCCCTGCATCCCGCTGCAGCATCCTTGAATTCTGCCACAGCATCCCTCCATCTTACTCGCAGCATCCTGAGACCACATCCCCACATCCCACCACAGCATTCCTGCAACCTGCTGGCCCCATGGGATGGCTTGGGGGAGTGCAGGTGAGGCACAGGACTTGCATGCCCTGCAAGGCCTGGGGTGCTGTGGGTGCAGTAAACAACTGCTGCGTTCCCTCAGGCACTGGCAAACTCCCCCTGAATCCATGGCTGCCATCCCAGCAGCTGCCTGGGGTTTAGTCCTGTGGAAAGCTGGTGGTTCAAGGAATTGCTGCATGCTTGGTGTCACCCAGCCGAGACCTCTTTGCAGGCTCAGTGTTACCCAGTTGAGGAGCCTTGTTACAGGCTCAGTGTTATCTGGCTGAGACCTGTTTTCATGTTCAGTTTCACTCAGTCTTCCACCAAAAGCAGCTGCTGCCCCCAGCACAAAGCAGTGGGCAGGTCCTCCTGCCTGGAGCCAGCTCAGCAGCCCATGTCTCTTCTCAGTGGCTCCCAATCATGACAACTCCTTCAGACCCCTGGGAACCATCCCTGAGTTCTCCACTGCTTGGGACTACTCCCCACACTTGTCTCTGCTCCCAGGGGAGCCCCAGGAAAGGACTCTGGGGTGATCCATGCATTGACTCCCTAGAGCTTGGAGCTGCCCCGGGCACTTCCCCCAGCCCCCCTGGCCCTCACCCACCTCCACTTGCTGGCAGATCTGTATCAGCTTGGCCATCTGGTTTTCCAGTTCGCTGTTGCGTTTAACCAGGTTGGTGAGATTTGTCTCCAGTGTTTGCTGCAGGTCCAGAAATGGGAGAAAGAGGAAAAATACAGAGATCAGCAAAGCTGGAGTGTCCTCAGTCCCCTGCCAGCAGCTGAGAACCTCTGCCACCAAGCACACTACTTGAGGGAGGGGCACTGGAACAACTTTGGGCAAAGGCTCCGGGGGTCCTTGGCAGCTCGTGCCCATGCCAGCGGGCTGTGCCACACACCGAGCGCAGCACTGCGGTGACCCTGGCGTGGCACCAGCTGGAGAGGACAGCATGGGTGTCTGTCCTTTGCCACCCCTTTGAAGAGCAAATTTTGACTATTTTCATCATCAAATTTGTTCTGCACAGGGTGAGGGAGATGAACAAAAGCCTGAGAAGCCATGGGAGAGGGATGTCTTCTCTGCCAACCACTTCAGCTGGAGCTACAATGGCACAGGCAGGGAGAGCTCAGCTGCACTGAGCTGGCTTTCATTCCCCAGCCACGCTGCCCTTTGCTCACTAGAGCAGATCTCAGCCAGATCACAGCCAGTGGATCTGGGCCAGAAGATTAAGAGCAGTGGATCACGGCTGGTGGATCCCAGCCAGCAGCTCTTGACCAGTGAATCATGGCCAGCAGATCTCTGCCAGCAGATCACGGCTTGAGAGGACAGGGATGCAGGGCCTGCTGTGGTGCCCGCAGGCTGCACTGTTCTGGGAGAAGGAGGGGATCCAGTGAAGCACGGATGAAGAGCCCATTTGAGGGGGTATCGACACCCGCGGCCATGGGGGGAACACAGTTTCTGGGTTAACAATTTCAGAGACAGCATTGCCAGTTCCACGTGCTCTGCTCTGCTAACAGGAGTGCTTTATAACAAAGCACTCTCTACCTGTTGCAGCACTTGTCAGGAAAGGATATCCTATTAATATTTTAAACTCCAGGGCTGGAAGAGGGTCCCTGAGGTGGTTCATTCATCTGCAGGCAGGAACTGCAGTCTGAGGCTTTCATCTGACTCCAGCAGGCCCATAAACATGGCCCCTCTCTGTACACATGGGTAATTGGGGGCTACTGAGCCAGGAGAACTTGAATTACAGGCACAGAGCACAGGCAGAGCACTCATTCCTGAAAAACCACTGGCTCCTAAAATATCCCGAGCTTGTTTGCAAGCCTGAAAATTGCTGGCCAAGGGCAAGTAAGGCAGAATGCAGGAACAGGCTGGAGAAATGGAAACCCAGAGAACCTTGGTTATGTCAGAAGGGTTTGCAGAGTGGGGCTGCATGGATAATGGAAAGCCAGCTGCTCCCACCCTCCTCTCCTCATAACCCAATATTATAAACACCATTTCACTACAGCAACGAACATTTCACTTGCTAATTACCTCCCTCATCACCAGCGTGGCTGCACTGAGGTTGCAGCTTTGAACTCACACCAATCTGCTTTAATCTTCCAGGCTGCGATGGAGGGCAGGGAGGGGGACCAGGGTAGAGCTTTGAAGCACAAGTGCCCACACCCCATTTGCAGCATCCCAAGTTTTCTAGGGGATGGTCACATTCCTCTCATCCACAAACACACACAAATCCTGTCCCCGAGCACCAATCCCTTCATCACACATCCTCTGTGGCAATCGGAGGTGCCATACTGGTGCCAGTGAGGGTTCCACAGCCCTTTGCTGCTCCCCTGCCCCTCAGTGCACCCACAGACCCTCGCTGCTAACCCCTCTGCATCCCAGGAAAACACAGATGGAATGTTTCCATCTGTTTGATGTGCTGAAACGAATAAAATGGGCTTGAAGCCTGGATCACACCAGCTGGTTATTTTGTAGGTGTATATAAATTACAGCAATTACAGGGGTTGGGTTTTAATTGCTTTATAAAATGCCTGTCAATACCCCAAACCTCCACCTTCTCTCCTGAAATACAAATAGGTGATTTCTCTACAACTGGGGAGACAAGTGAGACAAAGTGATAAAAAGGCCTTGAGCAGGAGTCACTGGGAAGAAGGGCCTGGGTCACCCAGGAACAGCAGGGCCAGAGAGGGAAGTGCCCAGGCACCTTGGGACAGGGGCTGAACCTCCCCCATGCCAAGTGTCAAGGGACCCACAGGACCAAACCCTCCCATGACTCCAGCAGAGAGCTCAACACCTGCACCCCTTTACCTGTCAGTCACCAGATACACAATACATCCATTCCCACCCTGCCAGAGGAGAGTAATCACACAACACTGACCTGCAAGTACCAGTGCCCATGTTTGCTCAGTTACAGGCACAATGAGCACCAACTCCTTTTCCTCCAAATACCATGAACTAAACATGGATTTATTTCTCTGTTTGAAGAAGGCATCAAGGTTGCAGGCTCAAGACAACTTCAGGAACTATAAATACGTGGTCTCCTACTAGTCCCTGTGCTTCATCAAACACAACCTTGCCTGTGCCTGGCCACAGGTGCTCACCATGGCCAGTCCCCAGCCCATCCACCAGTCTGGCAGCTGGTTCACTCTGAGAAACGCTGTCAGCCTTGTGGCTTTAACCAGCTGAGAGATGGAACAGAGCAGGCTCTGAGCCCCAAGCAGGTGGCCAAAGATAGACTCCCTACACATCACACAGACCTGAGGGGGGTCCAAGTCCCCAGGGGTTTGGGCCACACAAGCCTCAGATCTCCTCCAGTGGCATGAACTTGTGGGTGTGGGATGGGAGGACCTGGAGAACCCTGGAGCTGGGGAAAGCCCTAGGGACAGGAATGCAGGGGTGGTGGGTGGCTGCTGCCATCCCTCAGCACTGCTCAGGGGCAAGAGACTCAGCCTGGCATGATGGCACAGAGGGTGTCCTTTGGCTCTGCCTTTGCCCAGAGAGCTTTCTGCATTTATCCTCGTGGGAAGGCAGCCGAAACTGGAGAGTGATACTTCCAGCGATTTACTCAGGGCTTTTCTCACTGCCCCTGTTCATCTATAATCACTTCCAATAATGGAGGCAAATCCCTGCCCCGATCCTCCTGCGTACCACAAACACGTATCGTGTGCATCCACAAACCCATGTGCAGGCACACAGGTACCAAGTCAAACCCACTCCAAAATGCTCCCTGCATGCCCAAGTGGCAGGAAAACCAGTTCCTGGAAGCCAGCAGCATTCACCAGCCTCACCTGGACAGGCAGGGGATGAGCCCCTGCAGCGGCCATCGGGGATTGCTGCCATGCTGAGGATGCATAGTCAAGCCCTTGGGGCTGAGGATGTGCTGCCAGGTCCCAGCACGGGGCACAGTTCTTGCTGGGTGTCCTCTGACTTGTTTTGGAGCAGCACAGAGAAGCCAGATGTCACCAGGACATTGCCCAGGGCATCAGGAGTCTGCCATGGAGCTCCTAAGGGAGCTGCTCATTTTTTAGAACCACAACACTGTTGATAGCATGAGACAGCTGTAATCGCACTGGAGCCGTGGGAACCTCCACCCATGCCCCTGTTCCTTCCAGAACACCGCTCTGCACTGAGCTCCTGCCCCAGGCACCCACTGTGGGGATGATGGAATTGATGTGGTTTGTCTCAGGAATGCTGGGGCAGCTTTCTGGGGAAGCAGCAGCTGGACAGGGTAACCTGCAGGTAGCTCCTACCAGGGTCGTTCCAACCCCATCTTCTCTGGGGGGATTTTGGAGCAGGACAGTGACAGTGGGGTTGGTACAGCATCCTCTCACTCCACTGGCAGCTGCCTCTGCACTGCCAAACTGAAATCACAGAAGTTTGGAAGGGACCATAAAGCTCATCTCATACAACCCCTTGCCATGGGCAGGGACACCTTCCACTGTCCCAGGCTGCTCCAAGCCCTGTCCAACGTGACCTTGGACACTTCCAAGGCATTGACAGAACTGCACAGGTCAGGCTCCTCTCAGTGGCCACAGCAAGTCCAGAGCCTGGCATTGCTCCCGTGCCAGCAGATGGTCCCACTCCCACCTCCCATGGCTGCACAGAGGGCTGAACATGGCACTGCTCACTGCCAGCCCTGGCAGCAGCACATACAGGTGATTCAAACTGGAAGAGGGGAAATTTAGGTTAGGTATATGGAAGACATTCTTCCCTTTCACCATTCTCTGGGTGCCCAGAGCAGCTGTGGCTGCCCCTGAATCCCTGGAAGTGTCCAAGGCCAGACTGGACAGGGCTTGGAGCAACCTGGGATAGTGGAAGGTGTCCCTCCTCAGGAAAAGGGGTACAACAAGATGAGCTTAAGGTCTCCTTTAAGCCAAACCATTCTGTGATTCCATAATTCTATGTTTAGAATAAATTCCCACCACCAAGAAAAAAAACAACTTTGGGGAAAAATATGCAAAGCCAGTCACCTACTGGGCTTTGCTCAGAGAATGTCCCTAGACAACAGGACATGTGACAAAGGGACAGGACTGAGCTGCCATGTGTGACATTAATGCATTTTAAGTCACTTTGGAGCCAAACAGACTGAGTAAGAGCTGAAACCTCTGCCAGCATTCAGGGCTGCTGTTGCCCCACTGGCAGAGCTGACCTAGAACCCAAGCAGCTCTGCACAGCATGGGCGTGGGGGGCTCTGATGGTGCTGAAGAGTCAAGAGCCAGAGCCTGAGCCAGGCAAAGGGGCTCTGGCAGCGACCCCGACATGGAGGGGATGGGGACCAGGGGGAGGTACTCAACCAACACACCTGAGGGTGCGGTAACATGCCCCATGTCCCTATATCAGTGTGAGCAATAAAAGAGCAGCTCCAAATCCATTAATCAGGTTTAATCCCTGATGATCTATTAGGCTTAAACTCTGACTTGCTCTTTCTACACTTACTTCAGTTGGGAAGCAGCACTGGAAGGAAGTTCCCTATGGGGAGCAGGGCTGGGGATGCAGGTGGCACAGGGGTAGGTTTGTCACAGCCAGGGCCCCCAGCCACATCCACCCTGAGCCCTGTGGTGGGAGTCACCCATGCTACCTGGGCACACAGTGCTCCAGCCATGTCCCCAGCGCCCAGCTTGGGGGTGGCCCCAGTCCCTCCCCTTCACCTCACAGAAAGCACAGGGTAATCCCAGCCTGGCAAGACCTAAGGCTGGATACTGCTGACAGTGGGGTAAATCCACCACTTCAGTGGCCACGCTCCAGTTTGTAAATGGGATGAAAGAAAGGAAGGAACTGTCAAGAGCCCACAGCAGCAGCTGTGCTGGGCTGAGCAGGGACTGGGGGAGCAGGCAGGCAGGTGGGATCCATGCTCCTCCTCACAGCATTCCCGCGTGGGCTGCATCAGTACAAACTGTGTCTTGTGTTTCCTTGGGAATTTAAATTGAGGGGAGAAAAACTAAAGCAGAAAAACTCGAGCAAACAGGGTGAGCTGAGTATGGGATTTGCAGCCGCTCTGAGTATGGGATTTGCAGCTGCTGCACGTGCTGCTGCCGAATCAGCACATCCTGGATTTGTGTCTTGTCGGCTCTTCTGCAGCTTCTTCTCATGGGCTGATCCAACCAGCATCACCCAAATCTGCCTGCTTTTGGGAAGCAAACCTTGTGCCACACGAGCTAAAAGTACACTGTCATGCAGCTGCCTCACCCATGGGTCAGTGTGGCTCAAACCCACACTCCTATGGGACACCATTACTAGTGCTACACATCTGTGGTGGCTCCAGCATTTAATGATGCCTGCAGAGCTTCTCCTTTTCTAGGATGCATCTCAACTGAAGAAATGAGAGGGACAGAAATGGCTGCAGGTAAAACTTGCTCCATCACCTGCTGATGGAGTGACCTAGGGTCCCACTCACCTCCTTCCAATGCCTCCTCACTCTTTGGCCTCTTGTTACACAGGAACGTGACCAAATGTTCCTGCTCCTACAGACAACTGAGGGCTGGGGAGTGCCGCTAGTTCTCCTGTAAATCAAAGGTGTCCTGGGGAAAAGTCACAAGGGGGAAAAGTCACACAAATTACTTTAATGTTGTTGTTTCTCCAAAGACGCTGATTAGTTGCAGACTTGGTCTGAGCATTGTCTTGGCAAGGTTTGTGTCTGGCTGCCTGGTGCAGCTCCAGGGTGCACATTCCCTGTTCCTCGTTTAATCCGTCCCTGTGCTACTTAACAGCAGTAGGGGCTTTGCTTCCAAAAATATTCCTCCAGGCAAAATACCGTAAGAGCCCTAACACCTGGAAGTCCTTGGCTGTCCTCCTCAGCGCAGGGAGAACAGAAATGGCTGGTGGTGGGAGAGAATCTCTGCCGCCGGAGCTCGGCCACGCACGCACGTCTCCCACAGAACGAGCTGTTCCTTGGCACACACCGGGCTGTTGTGGCAATCAACAGGTAACCAGGGCGACACCACACCACAGCGCCAACGCCAGGAGTAGATGGATTTCATTCCCTCACCAGCAATGCTGGGGGCACAGACACGGGGACACTGCTCCTGCAGGCTCCGCTCATCCCGGCAGGCAGGGCTGCCCGCCCCGATGGATCAGACGGCTTTGTGCGCACGCAGTTTATCACAAGACTGTGTTTTTATGGTCTCTCTGTCTCCCAGCAGGAGGCTCCGGCGTGTCTGTCAAAGCTTGTTACCCCCTACACCAAATTCTACTTCTTAAAACAGGCAGAGGATGAACAAAACTTGGCATAATAAATGGAGTTTTCCCACACTGATGTTCTTAGCATTCCCAGCTGCAAGGTCACTGAGCAAAAGTATTCGTCCTCACCAAATCTTCCAGTTTTAACCCTTTCCTCCCAACAGCCGGTTTCCTGGCTATGAGAAAAGGGATGGGAATAAGGCAGCTGACACCCTCCCTGTTAGGGGGTGACCAGACCTTCTCCTACATCGTAAGTGTGCGGCTCCACCAGGAAGTCTGCACAAGGCAGAAGCCTGGCAAAGCACAGCACATTTCTGCAGTTCCTGGAACTGGAAGGGAAGACCAGGAGCTACCCAAAGACAAGTTCAGCTTCCACACTTCCACCAAATACACTTCCAGCAGAGGCTGGTTCCCTTCATTCCTGTGACAGGGCACAGCACAGGATGTTTGGGTGTTCCCTTTCCTGCAGCCTTCCTTATCAACCAAGACATTTTGGGACAGATCTTGACACCCACTTCCAGGCCATGCAGAGGCAGGACATGTGGCAGGTCAGCACGCGGGCCGCAGCCCCCCCAGCAGTCAGAGGGCACGTGTGAGGCACACGGCTGCTGCAGCACCAGGCATCCTCCCAGCCCAGGGTGGGGAACTCCTGTGAACAAGGCAGGTGGCAGCAGCTCCCACAGGACACCCAACAGACTGCAGAGGACATTTTAATGCCAGCCTGCACTGCCTGCTGCCTCAATGGGTATGATGGGGCCAGCAGCACCCAAGGCAGCTGTTTGCATCTGGGCAGGTCCCCCAGTTCCCCAAGCACTCACCAGAATCCGTGAATCCAGAATGGTTTGGGTTGGGAGGGACCTTAAAGCTCATCCAGTTCCACCCCCTGCCATGGGCAGGGACACCTCCCACTAGATGAGGTTGCTCTAAGCCCCTGGCCTTGAACACTTCCAGGGATGGGGCAGCCTCTGGGCATCACAGAGGTTCAAACTGGCAGAAATGTGTACGGCTGATTCAGGTCCTTCAGTCTTTACATCCTTCAATCTCCCCAAAGCCATTCTACTCCACTTGCATATTATCCTGGTTTTCTGTACCATTACAGAAGTATTGAAAATGGTTTAAATATTTTATTAAATTAATCCTCAATGTGATAAGCCAGTTTTTTTTCCTGAAGTCATCTGAGCATGATATGCTTGGCAGAGCTGTCCTAGTTAAACATCGAGATTTTACTCCTCAGCTCAGGCCGTGTGTTTTTCAGCTTAAAAGAATGTGATTTTCAGACATCTTATTAAATGTGCTACATTTGCTATAAAAAATTCCCAAACTACAGTGAGCCTGGAGCGTATTTGTGCATTTCCAACTATTTTTATTTATTCCTTTAAAAAGATAGAGTGCATGGAAAAGATTTCCAGTGCACCAAACAATGCCTTTTTTCCAGGAATTTTTCTCTAGGGATTAATTCCTGGTTCCTTCCAAATTAGGAGTTATAGAGGGGTCATTTTCTGATGCTCTGCTGTAGAACCACCACAACTGCACAGCCTGAGGGGCAGAAGGCCTGGGGAACAGCTCCCCATTTCCCCTCTCTGAGTTCACTGCAGGATAGGTGATGGTGAGCAAAAGAAGCCAGTGCTGGCAGCAGCCCCAGAGCTCCCCACCAGCCATGGTCCCTCCCACGGGCCCCAGAAAACCCCAGAGCTCATTTTGGGAGGAACCCAGGAAGCAGCTCTGTTGTCCCCAATGGAGCTGAATGTCACTGGAATTCCTGCTTCTCTGAAAAATCCCTTCTGTCAGAAAAGTAAGCCATTAACAATGATCTTATTTTATTCTGGCACAGTGATGAAACCACAAAAATTGAGGAAAGAGAGAAAAAATCTGAAAGGAGACGCTGCAGATGTCCACCTGCTCCTTCAGTCTCAACCTTCCAGCCTTCCATCCTCTCAGGTTTCTGTCTCTCCTGTGCAGCAAAAGGGAGTAATTTGTCACCCCTTTGGGTCACTGTGGCCTTGGGGATGATGCTCAAAGCCCTCCGTGCACAGGAGGATCGCTCTGAGGAGGCTGCAAGGGTTCCTTCCACCTCTTGGGGTTCCTGCTGCTGGACCTGCAGGATCCAGGTGCTGGCAGCAGTGCAGATCCTTCCCAAGATCCTCAATGTCCTAAGGACACCCAGGTGAACAAATCCCTGCTGCACATCCCGCCAGATCTGGGGTCCGCAAGACCCCCAAGGGTGGACGGCTCACAGGGTCCCATGCCCAGAGAGCTCCACCAGCACCACTTCAGGGAGAGCAGCCCAGCAAGCCCTGGGGTACGGTCAAGCAGGAGTCACCCACAACCCTGGGAAGACAGAGATTCCAAAGGACAGGCACAACACACAGCCTGAAACACAGAGCAACAGTCTCAGGCATGGGGAAGGACTGGAAACCAGAACACACCACATGCCTGGAGGGGCTGTCATAAGGCAGAGGGATAACCAGAGGACAAACCAACAACACCACAGCTCAAGGAGACATCAGACCATGAGACATCTTGAGAGCCCCACATTTGAGGACTGACTGTCAGGCATAAGCCAGCACCCTGGCACTGCTGGCTCTGAAGCCAAAGTGAACAAAACCCTTTCAAAGTATAAAAGACAGATGATGCTTCATTCCATAAATATGTATGTCTTCTTGGAAGAGCTGACTGGTGGAAAGAAGATGCATCTTTTGAATGAGTTCTATGAATACATGGTAGGCAAAGAACACCATCAAAGTTTTCCTCAAAAGAGAGGAGTGGAGAGGAAAGGAGAGGAGGGCAAGTAAAAGGAAGGAAGGACAGAGCAGGGAAAGGCAGGGCAGGGCAGGGCAAGACACTAACTCCAGTGAGCAGCAGTCTCCAGGGCTGCTCTAAGGACACTGCAATCATGTTAACTGCTCTTGCTGCAGGTAACTGTCTGGCTGGGAAGAGCCCTTTGGAATACTCTCAGGGTGTGTGAGAATTCAGAGATGGAATTTCCAGGGAAAAAGCCTGGCACATACTGATGTGAGGTACACAGGTGTGTCTGAATAGCAGGAGATTCAGTGTCACCAACAATTACTAAAGGCAGAAGAGGACAAACTACCTGAAAGAGCATTAACAAGCATTTTTTCCATTAAAATTTCCTCCTCATCTTCTGGGGCTCTCAGTGTGATTCAGAACCAGGAGAGTTTCATTAGGCAAAGCCCTGTGACACGGGGACGTGTTCTCAGGAGCCATGGAACCATCCCGTGGGCACCTGTGACACCTGGCTCAGAGCATGGCTGGGGTTCCACAGGCTCCGACAGCCTTTCCTAGCAGCATTATAATCTCAGGGGCACAAACACCCATCTGAGATTGCTAAAGGAAATCTGGGACTTGGCAAGTCATTTATGCAAATTCCTATCGGCACTTAATAAACAGCCAAGCTTCTGTGGCAGAAATGAAGAGATGCAATTCAAAGGGAATGCAATGAGCTGGGAGTTTAGTGCTAGAGAGAAACTCATGGAAGATTCATACATTCCCAAAGAACATCTGGTTCCATTCAACATCAAAAAAAGCTACTTTGCGATTTTCACCAGATAATGCGTTTATCAAAGATTTACTAATCACTTCATTCAATTCCTATCTCACCTCCCAAACCAAATTAGCAAAATTTAAGCACAAAAGAAGGAAGAATTCTGAAGGAGGTACCTGTTCCCCTCCTCCTCACTTTCTGGGCTGCACATCAAGATTGAGATCTGGCTGCTCCCAAACAAAATGGGAAACACATAAAGTGGCTTCTAAACAGAATTCACGCCTAATTCACACCTAAACACCGGGAAGAAATGGTTTGAATTACAAATACAAAATTAGCTGGAGTGTGAAGTGAAAGCTCCTGCGTTTTAAATTATGGCAGGAGTCATAGGAGATCATTCTGCAGAGATCAGCCAGACCTGGCACCAGAGGTCAGTGACAAGTGACAGGGGTGACACAAAGCCTGGCTTGTGCTGTGAGCATGACACAGGATTCGGCTTTACTGAGCCAAAACACTGCAAAACACAGTTTTCACCTAAAATGTTACACTGCAGAACACGGTTTTAATCTAAAATACTAACTGGCAATAAATGCATAAATTATTTCTGCAAATGGTTCAGGCTCCAGCCTGCCTGTTTGTCCCAGACTGAGGTTTGTTTGGTGTCTCATCCTCCTCATGCTTCTACTGCCTTTATCAGCACCTCACTGTTACCTGCCATGGCACCGGCACCCAGCTCCTGTCCCTATGGATTAATTTTCAGTTCCTCCATCTGGGTAGAGCTGGGTAGAGGCAGAGCCTGAAATCAGACAATCCATGCTGGAAGGGATGAGAGCTGGAAGTGGATGGGGAATGAGGGCCAAGGAGGAGGAGGAGGAAGACGAAGAGGTTTTGCTGGGTGACAATGTCCAAGGATGGGGAGGGACCACCCAATAGGAAAAGCTCAGTAAGAAACCCAAAGAGATGAAAACCACTCTGCCTATATTAATCTCTGGGGCTGTGACACCCATCTCTGGGGCTACAACAGCCACCTCTGGGCTATGACAGCATTTCTGGGGCTGAAACACCTGTCTGAAAGGTGTGACACCCATCTCTGGGCTGAAACACCCACCTCCAAGGCTGTGACACCCATCCCATCTCCGGGGTGCATCCCACCTGCAGGAACTGAGTTGGGCAGCCAGAAGTACCACAGCCACCTGCCCCAGGGAGCCCCCTCCAAGCCCCCTCCCAGCATGACACAGGGCAAGCGAGTCATTGCCAAGACTCCCGAATATTACCTCCTCTGCCCTCCTTTTCCATAGCCTTCCCCCCCGAGCCCGCTCCCCATCAGGGGCGTGTGCTGGAAAAGGGCCCTGAGCTGGCTGCCAGTGCCCGATAACCGAACACCGAGCCTGCGCCCGGGAGCCTTCCGCTCCCAGCGTGCCCTGAAAATTCATCTTCCAGCTCCGAGATCAAACAAGCTGATCAAATGCTCCAGCAGCTGCGTTTTAATTCCCTGTTGATCCAGCTCCTGCGCACACTCGGGAGCCTTCCTCGCTCCTTCCCCATCTCTGCAGCAGCAGGCGGAGGAGCTGGGGCCGCGGCACAGGCGGCCGAGGCAGAACAGCAGGCCGGAGAGCGTCAGGAATCACACGCATCTCTTCACCTGTCTCATATTGAAGGATTCCTCTCAGTTTAAAACCGTTTCCAGGCAAAATACCAGAGAAGCTCCTGCAGATGCCAGAGCAAAGATCCACCTGCTTTATTTTAGGGGGCAGGATCTTCCAAGGATTCCCTCTCTTCTGAGGGAGAGTCTGATGGACAGGAAACCCCCAAAACGGGGGAGATTTCCCAGAGAAACATCCCTTGCATTTGGTGGCATCACTCTCAAAAGCTTGGGCACGTGGGGACAGTTTGCTAATGAGGATTGCAGCGATTAGGAGCATCAAATTATCTTCTGCAGCACACAACAAACAATGCTAATGGTGGGATAATGTCAGGCGGAATCACAGTGGATTGGAACAGCACTGATAGCACATGTTAAGCAGACATATAATTACAACTGTGGCGCCTCGATAATATTAATAACGCTGCTAATTAGACTGATATAAATAGCAAGATTAATTGTCACAAAACTTCAGTGTCAGGGTTGAAAGGCAGCTGCAAACCTTGCTCTTGTGTCAGCACCCAGGCACCAGGGCCGTAAGAGACAGCACCCAGCACTGATGGTACCCAGAGTTTCCTGGCTGCACCTGGCAGCACCTGATCCCGATGGAGGGAGATGGCATGAGGTGGGCAGCAGCAGCAGGAAGACACAGCCCAGCACTGAGCAATACAAAGATGCCTGAACATCCCAAAGATGCCTGAACACCCTGAGGACAGCCAGGATGATCCTGGAGCATGTCCCCACGCAGCCATGGCAACCTTATTTTTTCTGGATTGACAAGGGAACAGCCTGTCTGAAGGAAACAACCTGCTACTTTCCCTTAATACCTTGAAGACAAAGGAGAGTAGCATTGGGAGCCATTGATGACTGTTCTTCCACTGGGGCCTTGCTACATTCCTGCCCAAGTGAGCACAAAGACCCTCCAAGGATGGTTTAGAAACCCACATCCCACTGCTGGGAAAGGCAGGACAGGAGCAAATGAGGACAATGAAGCCCAATGTGCCCCTTGGCAGACCTCCCCTCTCATCCACAGCTGACTCCTGCTGTGAGAGGCTGGCATGGAGCAGCACCAGGCATGGGCTGGAGGGTGACACCACAACCCAGGTCTCCCTTCCTCACCTCCCCTGGCAGAAGAACAAATTTGGATGGAAAAAGTGGAGCAGCTGGCCAGAAGGGGTGGGTCCCTTCCAACTCGGGATATTCTGTGATCCTATGAGGTGTAAACCCTGTGGAGACTGCTGCATAAATAACCTCCTCCCCAACTCCTGCTTTGGGTGGGATGTGCCTGCACTGAACCAACTTTTCCACCTTCTCAGCACCAGCACGGTGTGAGAGCTGCCGGGGGCACGCTCATCCCCGCGTTCAGCCGGGCCATCCCACACTTCCCGGGGAACCTGCCCTGAGTTTCTCCCTGGCTGGCCGGGAGCCACGCCGAGGGGAGTGGGAGCTGCTCGGCTGGGTGAGCGCTGCGGGTGCTCCGGGCTCCCTGCCCCAGCACCTGGCTGCGGGGGCAGCAGGCAGGATCCTGGGAACGCGGGGAGCTGGCACGGGGAGCACTCCCCGCTCCCGGCCCAGCCATGCCTGGGCTGGCAGGTCTCCGTGTGGGCGCTGCCAAAGCACGCAGCAGGACGCAAACCCCTGGGCTTCTCTGGGAAGTAGAACCAACACACCAACAGCTGCCTGGGACGGGGCTTATTTTGGCTGATTTGTTGCTTATGTAAAGCCAAGGTAAGACTGTTCAAACCAGCGCTGGAGATGCTGAGATAGATGCACTGGGTACAAACTGAGCCTCGGGGTAAATGTACCAATGCTGGAGAAGGCTTTAACCCCTTGTGCGTATGCAAGCAGAGAGTCCCAGTCCTCCTGCCTTTATCCCTTTGCTCTTTTGCTTCTGGAAAAGTAAACAAAATGCCTAAACCTACCAAAAAGTCACCAAAGTCATCACCAAAGTCATCACCAAGCAATGGCACACATAGCATTTTCGGAGTTTCTTCTGTGGCCAGAGCCTTGCTGCTGCCTGGGGACTCCTTTTGCCCTTGCAATGCACGGAGTGCTAGAGGGGACTCGGCAGAGATGTGGAAGGGACACTGAACTTCCAAAGCCTTTGCATCCCAGACTCCCACCAGACCAAGTGTCACCGGGGCTGCCACAGGAATCCTGGGCCAGCAAAGCCTGTGCACTTCCCCCTGCACAGCCAGGGCACCACGGGTGACTCCGATGGGCTGAGGCCCACACCAGCCCAGGGGTCTGAGCCCACGGCCTCCTCCAGCACATCCCAACACGCTCCTGGGCCGCCCCAACACAACGCCCGTGCCAGCTTATCCAGCAGATCTTGGGCACCAGCCCCATGGATTACTCAAGCTCCAATGCGTTATGGCAATGGGCACGAGAGAAAATGCCTGAACAGGTTTTCCCTCCTGGAGCAAACAGCCCTGCCTGCCGTGGCTGCCCTGGGGCTGGGGACAGTGGCACTGCTGGCAGGTGCCCCAAGGCGCCCGAAGGCAGCGGGTCTGAGCAGTGCAGAGGGAGCCCGTGTGCCCAGCCCTGTTGCCCTCCTCAGACCCCCAAAACCATGACCATGTGCCAGCCAGCGGCGCCGAGCACCCCAGGAGCTCCCCAGCCCATGCCATGCTGCTGCCTAAGTCTCTCAACAGACCACCTCCAGGAACGAGACTGGGAACCAACCCAAGGCAGACTTTCCCAAAAGTTACAACATCTGGGAAGCGAGGAGGGGAGGGACCACTGGAGCCTTCGTGGTGAGCACAGGGTAAGTGCTCATGCCAAAACCTGCTCCAGCTGCTTCAAACTTGGCTAAAGCTGCACCCAGTGAAGTGCAAAACTCCCATCAGCCTTGTTACTTTTCCAGAAAAACCCCATCAATTTCTGATAAAAGGAAAAGTCTCCTTCCCTCCTCTGCACTAGGAAGGAAACAGGATACAGCCAGTGAAGGGGAGCCTCAAGCATTGTAGGCAGGACCCCAGGGCCACCCATGGACCTTTGGCAGAGGTTGATAAGGGGGCAGTGTCACTGTCACCCCGTCCTCACAATTGCAGACCACCTCCACATGCACAAGGTTTCCCAGCATGGACCAAGAGCATCCAGCTGTTTCCCTGGGAGAGCCCTGGTTCAGGCTGGAGCCACCATCACTGGCATGCAGCAGCAAGACAAGGGCTCTCAAGGGACAAGCAGCAGGCCCCAGGCGGCCCCCGACCCTGGGTCCCCTGCCAGCCCCTGCCCACCAACCCTGGCTGCCCAGCACAGGCCTTTCATTCCATCCCAGTGAGTCAGAGCCTGGGGGAGTCATGAGGCTGGCTGGAAAATCCCAAGAGTTTCAGAAAATAAACAAACACCTTGTGGGTTTGCTTTGGTTTTTTTTCCCCCCCCAAGCCTTTGGAGTGGATTTGAG
This sequence comes from Onychostruthus taczanowskii, assembly GCF_017590055.1. Taxonomy (NCBI): domain Eukaryota; kingdom Metazoa; phylum Chordata; class Aves; order Passeriformes; family Passeridae; genus Onychostruthus; species Onychostruthus taczanowskii. Next base: position 317,752 of record NW_024506002.1, on the reverse strand, counting down.
TCAACGTTTGAGCTTCTCTCCGAAGTCTCAGCATAACACACATACCAGCCCTGGGATGCTTGATTCCACATGATTTTGATTTCACATCCCCTCTCCTCCCAAAGGAGCGGCTTCCCAAATTCCCTGGGATAGCTGGGATGGAGCTTGAACCAGAGACACCCTTCAGTGCAGTAAGTCCCACTGGGGCCTGGCTTGGTGGGCAGCAGACCGGCATCATCAGCACAGGGAGCTGCACAGAGCACCCCAGCTACTTGGGGTCTTGGCCTGACTCCCAGCTCCCAATGGGGGAGAGAATCTGGGAACCCCAAAGGCCCCTGCAGCAGCTCCCTACGAAGTTCCGCAGTGGAGCAACACCTCAGGAAGTTTATGCACATGGAAGGAACAACAGGAATTCCCACATCCAGGAAAATCGCAGCCTCACCTCTTTGCGCCCTTTGCCACCACACCAGGAGCTCAGCTGCATCAGCCAAAACACTTGGGCCATTCTCTGCAGCAGATCCTGAGTTATTATAATGAAAGGCTGACATAGGAATCCTGCTCCCAACCCCTTCCCTGCCCACTCCTCCTGCTCAGTCCTGGCCTCAGCAGCCCCTTTCCTGCTCATCCACCGATGGGTCAAAAGGCTCTTTCAACATTTAACGGTGTCAAGGCACAAGAGTAACCCTCCCACACTGATCTCCCTGGCAGACCCCAACCCTGAGGGTCACCCACTGAACCTTGATCTAATTTGCTTTTCTTTCCTTTCTTCCCACCATTAGTCTCCTCATCTTTCTTTAGAGACTATCTTTGCCAATGGGAACTTTTTGTTCCCTCTGACGCCACAGATTTATGTGCTGGCAGGGCTGCTGCGAGCAACAGCTTCCATGAGAGGCCTTGGCCTGGGCTCTGGAACAGCCCCATTAGAATTTAATTTCTATTTTTTTTGTTTTACAACAGTTAAAAAGTAGCTTTTGAGCACTAAATAACTCACCACAGATCATATACTAGAGATGTGCAGGACCCCTTCACTAACCCAAGGTTACACAAAGCTCAGCCGTGGGCAACTTGAACAATAAACTCCCTGGCTGGGCATGACTTGGATTTAAATGATTCCAAAACCGTCACGTTTATTGCTCTCTATTCTCCTTAATTTTCCCTGCTCTCCCTGTGCCTCAGCCCAGCTGTGAATGGAGCTCAGTGCCAGGGCTGCCTCTCAGGCGGGACCCCCAGGCATCCCCTGCTCTGCTCTGCTCACACCCAGCTCAGATGAAAAGATGGGAAACCCCCCAGCCTGGCCCCTGCAGCCCAACCTAGGTGAAGGTGGGGCTGAAGAACAGCCCCTCCTACCTTCCTGCTGCCCAGAATGGGAAGGGTGTGCTTCTCTTCCTCAAGGCTCAGGTCCCATACAGAATGGGCTTTGTCCCTGAGGCTGTGTTAGAAGCACGGAACAGCTGGGAGGGCACGGGTGAGCGATGAACAAGGTGAAGATGCTGGCTGATGGCTGGAGTCGATCTTAAAGGTCTTTTCCAACCTTAAGGAGTCCATGATTCAGTGTCTCAAACCCCGCAGTCATTCTTGGGCCAGAGTTTTGACCCAAATGCACCACTCACACCACGCCCCTCAGAGCAGAGCCATCACCCAGGAGCTGCTCATGCATTGCATTAATTAATCCTGAGGAGAATATAAAATAACTCAGCATCAGTCTGAGACACAACCCCCATCTGGCACAGCCTCCAACCAGAACCAAGAAACAAAGTAAGAGAGAATAACAAAAAAAAAAAAAAAAAAAAAAAAAAAAAAAAAGAAAAAAAAAAAAAAAAAAAAAAAAAAAAAAAAGAAAAAAAAGGAAGAGAAAAAGTGGGAAGAAAATGGATTAATTCCAGAGTTCAGGGAGTGACATGTTTAATTGCTAATGTGGCTTTGGGATTATTCTTTTTTAAGACTTTTTTACCAGCCCAGCTGGTGTCATTCTCTAATACCCAGCAAGCAGCAAACAGATTGTGGGAGATGAGTTGCACTCTCGCTGCGCTTTCTGCTAATAAATAAATAAATAAATAAATTCAGATCAAAGGAGTGAAAAAAAAACCCTTCTGGTATTTTTTTTCCCTTCTGTTTCCCAACTGGTCCCAAACATATTTCCTGCTGGGACTGACAAGGAACACTGTGAAATTCAGAATCACAGCTTTAAGAACCGAGTGGCGTCAAATGAAACGGAAATGCTGGGTTTGAACAAGGAAGGAAGGAAAGGGGTGAGCAAACACGGTCCTGGGCAGAGGCCTGGCCTTCCCAAGGCAGGGGCATTGCAAGGGGTCAAGGGGGTCCATGCTATGGGTGGAGGCCTCAGCCTCCCTGGGACCAGCCCCAGGCTGTGCCATCCTCCTTCACCCTCTTCCCAGTCCTAAACTTTAACACTGATTTTTTTCCAGTGGCTACACTATCACTGTGTGGGAAGGGAAACAAGAAATTTCCCTCTCATTTCACCAGGAAAACAGATAAAAATGAGCTCTGGACAATAATTTCTCTTCTTCCAGGGCATAACAACCACGCTACACCTGAGGTAGACTGCAGGGCTCAGAGATGGTGATGAGGAGAAGGAGGAACACAGATGCCCAAACTGCGGGTCCTGGCAGCACCTGCCACCCCCAAAACCGCCGGCAGAGCCGTGGGGCTGTACTGCTGGGAATGCTGCCTGCAGGGTGGGCTTCCCCTGAGGGGTGCTTGGGAGACGTGCCCAAGGAAAGCACAAACATAGAGAAAACCAAGAAATAAATAATCAGCACTTTGTCTCGAGTGAAGCATCAGCCATGGACCAACACCAGATTCTTCCCTGAGCACTGCTCTGGTCCCCAGCAACTGGCATTTGTTGGCATTAGCAAGCCCAGCATGGCCTGTGGGCATGCTCCCAGGGGAAGGGAGAGGGCATTCCCAAGGGAATGCTCTGACCCCTCAGGTGAGAGGCTGTTCCCAAGAGAAATGCTCTGACCCCTTGGGTGGAGAAGCTGGCACATCGCAGCGCACACCCGGGACTGGGCAAACCATGCTCAGTGGGAGACTTCAGCCTCGCACACATCACCTGCAGCCCGGCACTGCTAAAAATTCACCCTTTTGTCTCGTGACTTGTGAGATTAAAGCAAAACCCCAGGGCTCCTCCAGCTCCAATGGAATAGCAGCAGCCCCCTCCAAGCCCGTGGCGCTGTGAAGCAGCCCACAGCAGCTGTGATTCTCCCCTGCCTCCGATGCACTGCTCAGGGCTGGCACTCCAAAGGTGCAGGAAGCCCAGGAGCATCCCAGGAGCAATCTGCCTCTGGGATGGCATCCAAGCAGGGGCTTGCCAAGGCCCACAGCAGTGTGATGCCATGTGGAAGCCTCACCACAGATACACACAGGCTGTGGGAGTGGGCAGAGCCTGACCTTGCCTGGTGAGAAGACACTGCATGCCATGCCCTGCTCCATGGCCCCTGGAGATGGGCTGAGTCTTTGGTTTACTCATTTTGCCTGTGTCCCACTACTTCCTCCTGAGCCTCCTGAGCTGGAGGGTTGGAGGGGGTGGCTGTGACAGTAGGAATTGCAACCCCTTGGCTTTTGCCAGTAGATTGATGTTCCCAAGGGGCTGGGGAAGAGATGTCACTGCATCCTTTTCTCCAGCCCTGCCACTGGAGGACAATACCTCATGGTATTGTCCTTTACTGATGCCTGAGTCTCTGGGATGAGAATGCAATGAAAGCCACAACACATGCCCCACCTCCATCTCTGCAATGCATAAATAACCTGCTCTGTCCTCACCTGGCACATTCCAAACAAAACCAGTACGTTTATGTTGCAAACAGCATTCCTAAAACACATTTCTAAACCCCCCCCTGCTCCAGCTGCTTTCTCCTTAACACCCTCTCTAAGCATTCTTCCCTTTTCCAGCCTGCATGGCTTCCTGCTGGATCTGACTGTCAGGAGTCTGCTAACAAAGCCACTGCTGTTGGAAGCAGATGTGGCTGAAAAGAAATTCAGACTCTCCTGCCTTTAACCTAGTCATTAGTCCCCTAGAACATCAACGTTCTTGACTGCACCATGGGCTCACAGCTTCCCAGCATCCTGGCCCAGCTTTATGCCTGCAGATGCCATCAGGGAATAGCCAGCTTTCAACTTCTGCACCCAATAAACACACAATCCTCCATCCAGTCTTAATAAAAAATAGTTCCGTGCACCAGTTATCCAGGAAAAACACCATTTTGAGAAGTATGGAAATACTCAGGGTGAGTTATTTTGAGATGAAACTTTACAAACACACTTCAGAAAGAGGTATGGGTTTTGTCAGGCATCATGCTGCAGCTCCATTACCCCTGAACCACTTGGAAACCTCTCCTTCTCCATAGTACTGGGAGAGCTTCAGGCAGGACACGGCTCCTTCCTCGGCAGGCCAAAGAAGGGGCTTGTTTTTCTCATGTTTTCCATTATAGGCTGGATTTTTATGGATCACTCTACCACAAGCATCTGACTCCAGCCAGGACACAAAGCTGCAGTGAGCACATCCATCAGGCTCTCTTGTCTCTCGACCTTTAGTTTCCAATTACCATCATCATAAAAATAAACAAACAAAGCCAAAGAACTCATGCTGAAAGACAACCCGTGCATGTTTTCTTTTGGATACCGGATGTCTGGTTCCCAAAAGCCCTTTGGAGAAACAAGGGAGGAATCTGGATTTATCATTTTGGCACATCCTGCATGACACACACCTTTTTGCACGTTAGTTGCTGAGCTTATCCCATAAACCAGAGATGCCCACAAGAGCACAAAGGGGTTCAGCTGGCTCACAACTATTTGGCTGCACATTGTGATGATTTTGAACACTAAAATGCACAAATCCCAGCCTTTCACAAGCAGATGTGAATGCTTGGAAAAGCTGGAGTGCTCAGAATGGGCTCCAGAAGGCCTGTGCTCAGGGGAGGTGGCAGGGTGCAGGGGATAGCAGGATGCAATTTTATCCAACAGCTTTCTCAGGAGGAAAAGGTGTTTCCTGCTGGGACATCCCACCTGATTCCCTGGCCACTGTGGCTGCTTGCACCTCTGGCCATGGGGCAGGGGCCCGTCCAGCACAGGTCTCTCCATCCTGGAGCACATTTGGTGAAGATCCACATGCACAGAGCTGATGGGGTCAGAGCCAAGGGGAGCTCATGCTGGTGGTGGTGTTTGATATCCCGCCCAAGAACACTGCTGGACATGTTTCCATCCAAGTAAAATATTCTCCCAAACCAACCAAATGAAGGGAAGGCAACCAGCAGGACCAGGCAATGCCTAATCCATGCCACAGAGGCTAAGATGATTGGAAACATCCCTGCTCCCCATATCTGAGACTCTGTTTGCTCCACACAGCAGAGCCAAGGACATTGATCAGTGCCCCAAAGGGCCTGGCTCGCACAGACACTGTGAACACCCACAGCCAGGCCTAACCCTGCTGGGCATGGCCAGAGCCCCGCACAGGGACGGGCAGGTCAGGGGGACTGAGCCTCATTAGTGTAACGAGTCAGCAGCAACTCCCATGGTGCCATGGCAGTGCTGCCACGCAGCCTGGCTTCCCACCTCCTGACACAGCGTTCTACCTCACACCTACAGACTTTACATCCATTGCACGTCACGCAGCACGGCAGGGGCACGACACCTGCAACAACAGGGCTCTCCAGCTGCTCCAGACGTGCCCTCCTCCGACCACACAGCCAAGAGCTCAGAAGCAGTATCAGAGGTGCAAGAACTTGTTTATCTGGAAGTCAGCTCAGAAAATTTTGGGGACACACCTCTGCTTTCCTCATCACAGACCTACCTGTTTGTTGATAGAGATCAAACCCAGGTGGGCTGATCTGCTGCTGTTCACAGAATCCTTTGGGGTGGAAAAGACCTTTGAGGTCAAATGAAAGGTCACAGCTCCCATGGGGAGCAGAATCTGTCAGCTCCACAGTAGCCAACAAGCACCCTTCAGCAAGAGGATAGTTTCCCTGGAGATCTTGAAAGCACAAAACAGGAGCTGGGACACTCGGTAGAACCAGCCTACAGCTGGTAAGGTAACCCCCTCCCCCTCCTTCTCAAGGTCCCTGAGATCCATCTCCACTCCTGACACAGGAGGATTTATCAGCAGATGTGCTGCTACTGCATATTGATTTCTCCAAAAAGGCACATCAAACTACTTCAATTGGATATTCAAAGTTGTTTTTAAAAAAAACAAAAAACCAACACATCAGCCGTCAAGGTAAAATCACTTAATTACACCTGTCAGGTGTTTCACAGGCTAATGTGATAATAATAGCAATATTCAGTATCAGAGAGCAAGGTTTTGAGCCTTCTGAGAAATTCATCTGACACTCAACTGCACGTAGCTGACTTTCCAAATTACTCAAAGCCACTGAATATTGCTGGGACCCATTTTTCAGGGACACACATGCCACGAATCACCAAGCAGAGCCTGAGAAGAGCCAGCATCACCCCCAGTGCTCAGCCAGCAGCATCAGCTGAGCTCTGCTCATTCCCACTCTTGAATATTCATTGTACCCAAATGCAATATATCCTGAATATTAAACAAAAGCTACTCAGGGCAGGAATATCAATCCCTCAGCAAAGCTGCTGGTTGTTTGGGGAACGGAGGGCTGCCAGCTGTGGGGAGAGGGGCAGCATTGCTGCTCCTCCATCTCCCAGGGAGGTGGTGCAGGCAGAGGAGGGCTGGTGGCCTTGCAGCAGCCACCCTGCATGCAGCCCAGGAGATGCAAGGCACCCGGCCCCTGGGCACAGCCCACTCCACCCAGCCCTGCAGCCCACTGCTGCCCAGCCTCAAAGTAGGGCTACGCTCTCCAAAACTGCTGGCTATGCATTTTTTAAAAGCACAAATGGACTTTGTTTCCCCCAAATGAGGTGTTCACAGGGTGGCACCTTCCAACATAAGCAGCTCGAGACCCCTTGTCCCATCCCACTGAGCTCGGCCCAGCACAGTCTGCCTTCAGGTAGGGCTTGTCACTGACATGGCTGAAGTGACAGGAGCAGAAAGAGGGAAAAACCCAAACGAAATAGAAAATGCAGCAGCTGCAAATTCTCCAGAAACGCAGCCATTGGATGGGGAAGGATGGAGACTCAACCCTCCACAGCCCCTCTGTGCAAGAGGGTTGCCTGAAAGGGAGGCCTTTCCGAGCAGCTCAACAACCTGCAGAAGGGAAAGGTAGACAGGTAACCACACCCTGCTGCAGAAACACGAGGTCTTTGATCAAAGAAGGTGACACCTGTTATTTAAAAAGAACCTCACCTGCAAACTATCTATCTTTCTCCCTCCAGAGAGCCTGGACTCCAGTTCTGGGCTGCCATCTCCTAGGACACAGAGGCTAGAGATGAATCCTCCAGCCTCACCCCAAACATAGAGCCACCAAGGGATTTTCACACAGTTTTATGCTTTCATTTTCCAGCTCAGGCTGCTCCTGAGATAGCAACACTGAAATCATCTTGGATATGAAGTAGGTTTGCAAAAAGTGAGAGATTAATCTAATCAAAGCAGTTTGCAGCTCTGCTACCTCAATATCCATAATAGCTTAGTTATTAATAAGGTAAAAAAGGAACACTCTCCCTAAAAGAAGATTTCTGGGAAGCAAAGCAAATTATCAAAGATCCCAGCCCTCAGTGCTGGTTCCTGGCCCCCGTGACCTCCAAACAATCAAAATTTAAGCAGGGATGAGGATGATCTTCTGGGTGCTCAGTGCCAGCTGAGGGCAGCGATGGGATGAGAACCCTGTGGTGGGGACCCTGGTGAGTGGCACAGGTCTCCCTGCTCAGGGAGGTCACTTGATAACAAAGCAGCTCTGAGATAACATTAAAAACACCCAGAGCTGTTGAGAAGCTCATGGCTGAGCTGGGGGCACCCAAAGGCCCCTTGTCCCCACAGCTGAGGCTGTGGCACCTGAGGGGACACGTGTCCCCTCCTCAGGTCCCCACAGCAGTGGGGGGTCCCAGCCTCCACCACCACCGACCTGGAGTGAGCCTTGGCTGAGGCTGCATCCCCTTCTCTCCCCTTCTGGAAATAAAGCAGCCAAAGCATCCCCAATTCAGGGCTCAGGTGCCAACAGCTCAGACACCAGCAGAACTCTGCTCCTACTGTGAACTGCCCCATCTGTTCTGTGGGAGTCTCATCAGTCACAACTGCAGCCCTTGTCCTCAGCTGACTCTTCTTGGTGTGAAATAGAGATATACACACCAAAATTCCTCTGAGCCCCATGGCAGTGCAGTAAATTATAAATCGAGCAGCAATCTGTGACTCACCCTGCACTAGTGGGAACACACTTTAAGCTCCCAGGTGGAACAAGTCCCATGGGGAAGCGTGATGGAGGGTTTTCCTCAATTTTCTACCCTACCAGTCTCCTAAAAGCATTGGAATCACTACTGCTCCCTGCACAATTTGTCAGCACAGGGAGGCTTTGTTAATCCTGGTCTCACTCCCACAGCCCCACGGGAGGCAATGCTGCTCTGACAGGTAACAGAGGATGGGTTTTCCACCTGGCTCATGGCTCTTTCTCCAGCAGAGAGCAGATGTGTTACAAAACACCACACTTCTCTTTCTTTTGCATATTTCCAGCCTGTCAATCTACAGAAGACACAGTACCAGCAAAGGAAAAGCCTCCTCAGAGCTGGCTCTCTGGCTCTTTAAAGGGAGCAGAGCTCATGGAAAAGCTGGCCAGTAATTAAGGCAAAATCCTTTCGTCAAATACTCCTTCCACCAGAAATCGTGGATGGGGGAGCCAGCTGGAGCTCTGCAGACAGAGCTGTTCTTGCTGTATCCCCCAGTGCAACAGAGCTGTCCTTGCTGTATCCCCCAGTGCAACAGAGCTGTTCTTGCTGTATCCCCCAGTGCAACAGAGCTGTCCTTGCTGTATCCCCCAGTGCAACAGAGCTGTCCTTGCTGTATCCCCCAGTGCAACAGAGCTGTTCTTGCTGTATCCCTCAGTGTAACCCTGCCCCAGCACGGCAGCAGCACTGCAGCACGGGCAGGACCCAGGCAGGCACTGCAGAGAGGATGCCAATTACAAATTTCAAGCAATCTGAATTTATAATAGGCTGAGATTTCACTCGGCAGATAATGCACTGCTGTCCTGGGCACTCGCTGTATCTAGGTCAGGCCATTAGTTCTGCTCTTAATCTACACACAGTTTTAATTTCATCTTTAACGTCGACTTCCAGCTAGTGCTCAACATCTCAACCCCTCCCACACCCACGGAGAGGGAAAACAAGCAGCACCATCCTGATGTATGCTCCCAGCCATGCTCACACAGTGGGAGCATGCACTGCCTGCTGCACTGGGGAATCAGAGAACCATGGAATGGTATCTGCATCTGACAACCCTTGACATGAACCTTCCCAGGGACAGAGAATGTCACCGCATCCATCCCAGCTTCAGAAAGCTCTTGGACATGATCCAGCACTCCATCCTCTGCCCCATCCTGCCTGGCATCCATGGGATCCCTGCTTAAATCCAGAAAACTGCTCACACCAGCTGGAATTGTAATTTACGACATAAACAAATGGAGTTGAAGATGCACAAAATAAACCCATCACATGCATTAAAGGGATTAAAGATGGTTCCTAAAACATCTGGAGGTGTGTAAAACAGTATGTACGGATCACTGCAGAGCATCCACAGGGAAGTCAGGCTGCTGGCACACGCTGGAGACTTTAGATGTAAAACCAGCTTGGAAGAAAGGGGAGCACTGGGAGAAGGTTTCTCATTTACACACACTAGTCCAGTTTCAGGCACTCAGCTCTTCTAGAGACAAAAAAAATTCCCCACCAAAGATTTCTGTGGAAAGCACAGCCCTTCTGACAACAGGAAGTTACTCACTTCAAAACCCAATTTTTCATCAAAAAAATCTAACTTGAAAGGCGTTCCCAGCTCACTCAGGATGCGGGATCAAAGCCAGGGATTAAGTGCATCTGCTGACTGCTGGCTGCCTGAGAGCATTGCAGAGCTCCAAGAGCAGCCACCAAGCGCAGCAGTGACGTCCTGAGGAGGGGACAGAGGGGCAGAGCCCTGCCTGGGCACAGGACATGGGGCAGGCCCATGGGAGGCAGCAGCAGCTGCTCCACTGGCCACAGATTCCCAGGCAGCAGCATCCTCTCAGCACATATTTAAGGATTTCAAGTATTTCAGGTACTTGCAAGGATTTACACTGCTGCCAAGGAGCACACAGTGGTCAGAGCTTGGACTGAGGCCACGTAAGGAGAAGGCATAAGATGCCAAAACAAATACTGGCTCTGTTGGTGAAGCCCAGCATCAATCCTGAGCAATTTCTGCAGTGGAGCAGAGTGTCAGGAAAAGAGACACCCAAAACCAGCCCCACCAATGCACAGCCAGAGGCAGGGATGTGCCGGAGGACGAACCAGAAGAAGGATGCACAGGTAGCTGTGGCCACCCTCACCCCTGCTCCCCCAGCAGCTCCAGCCCTGCAGAGACTGAGGAGCTGGGCAGGATGAGCGGCACAGGAAGAACGCTTTCAGCAGTGCAGAGCTTCTGTCCATGGCCAAAATCACTTCGGACTCTTATTTAAAAGGGAAAAGTGCTCTGGCAACCTGCTAGGCTTTCTCAAAAGGATTTGCCTGGCTGGCACAGGCTGGATCAGGGAGGACTATTCCAGTGTTTTAATTTCTCTGCCCAGGTTTTATTGCATGCAAACATACATGGTCACTGCTTTTGAAGGTTTCCAATTTGCTAATTGAGACATTTCCTCATGGAAAAAGAATGTCCTGGACTATGGACAGGGCTGCTGGCGCAGCTCTGCACACCGGGGAAGCCTAGGTGAGGATGATGAGATGGGAGACAGGCAGGCAAAGCAAGCCTCCCCAGGCCCCATTTGGCAGCACTAACCCAAAGCCAAACCTGGTGGCTGGAATATGAAGAAGGAACACTCAGGACATCCCATCCCATTCCTCATGCCATTATGGGTGTTTAGTCACAGCACTGGGCACCTCGCAGCAAGTTCAGGAAAGTCTGGAGACAGGAAGGTGGGAAACCAGCCCAAGAAACTGGACATCTAGGAAGATTTCTTTCCAGGCACCAGTTTGTTTAAAAACAACGAGGAAAAAATAATCTGGTCTGCACAAAAAACCCCCAAGTGTTCTGTGTTTTTGCTGGAGCATTGAAGTATTCCTTCTGCCCTCAAAATACACGAGAGCGGAGAGAGTGGCTTTGTTCTGAACATGAACAGGTCAAAGATCCCAGAAAAGCACTTTTGGGGCAGAACGGGCCTGGAACATGAAGGGAGAAAGGCCAGAGGAACCAGCAGCTTAGAAAGGCATAAGCAGGGTTCTAATGGGAACATGACTGCTGCCAGAGCCACACCCCACCAGCACGACCTCAGATGGGACTTGCAGTAGGTTTTTTTCATTAAAAAAAAAAAGGAATGAAAAGTGTTGTGCAGGCTTATTCAGAATTCATGGGGGGGTGGAGAAGGAATTCAAACTTCATATAGGTCAGACATCATCCACACAGGTTCACATCACATTCACTTCAACCTCAGCTCCTACATAAAGACTGAGCTTCAGAGCGCTCTGGAGGAATCCTCCATCCTTACCTTGAGCTTCTCGAAGCGATCGCTGAGCGACGCCACTTGGTGGTCGCGGTGGCGGCCCACCAGTTTACATAAGGCACAGATGAGCTGGTCATCAGCGACACAGTACATGTTCACCTTCTCGTTCTCGTGCTCCAGGCACGTCAGTCCGCGGAAGTGCGCGTCGGGCACGGGCTCCACCAGCCGGTGGCTGGTGAAGGGCTTCTTGTTGGGGTGGGTGGCCCGCAGGCAGCGGTCGCAGTAGGACACCTCGCAGGTGATGCAGGTCTTGACGGCGTCGCGGGGCGGATCCTGCTCGCAGAACTGGCAGGCGATCCTCTCGCCGGCCACAGACATGGTAGGGCTGTGGCGGTAGGTCCTCTCGCGGCGGCTCTCGCTGGGGGAGTTGGGGCCGCTCAGAGACGCCTTCTGGAAGCGGTCGATGATGTTCTGCAGGGTCACATTCCTCTTGAGGCCCTCCAGGCCCCGGTGGTTGAGGGAGATGACATAGCGGCAGGTCGGGCACTGGAAGGCGGTGATGGGCTCGATGGACTCGCTGGAGGAGCAGCTGGACACCAGAATGCGGTGGGCACAGCTGAAGCAGAGGCTGTGGGCACAGGGCAGCAGGAGGGGGTCCTCGAATAACTCCAGACAGATTGGGCAGGTCAATTCTGACTCCAGTGTTTCCATCTTTAGTTAACACAATCCTGATTCAGCATCAAAAACCAGGGAAGATGGTCAGGAACCTGCAAGGAAGGAGAGCAGAGATGTGAGACTACAGCTGCACTCCTCCAGCAGCAGGTGCCTGGGGTGGTCGGACACATTACCCACGCAACACCCTGACACACTTTGCATTCTGACGCTGTCAACTCCAGCCCTGCCAGGCCCCTGCAAGCACAGGCTGCAGCTATCTCACCACACACGGAGCAGAGCCTGGAGTTGCAGTGGGACAGGAGCCGTATGGAGGGGAGGGGAGAGGAGGAGCAGCAGGTCCTCTCACCCCTTCCAGACCAGCCAGGGCAGGACCTGGACCATAAGGCTGGAGACAAAACCAGGAGAAACCACATGATTTCATGTTTGTGTTGGTGTGCGCTGCCAAGACTGGGGCGTGGCCGTGCTGGCGTTCCATGCAGAAGGGCTGCTCTGCATGGCACAGATAAACCTCTTAACATCCCCTCCAGCAGCTCCAGGCCTACTTCTGGTGAAGGAGAAAAGGCAAATCATGTCGTGGAAACTCTGAGCAGAGCAGGATGGGAGCTCTTAACATCCCATCGTGCTCCCTGCTTTTCCTGGCCATTGCATTTTGGAGCAGGGTGGGGAGGGCATAGCAGAGAAATTATAGTTGGCAAAGTTCCACTACTGGCTGTCCTCCGCTGCACTCCACAACAGCCAGGGATACCTAAATCAACTCCAGCTGAAGGCAAACAAGCTGTATTTTTAGCTCCCTTCCCTTGCACGAGGCTGGAAAACAGTTCCCAGCAGGCAACTCAACCTGCTGCTCCCAACTCTGGTTTGCAGAGCACCAGGAGCTGTACCTCAAGTGCTACCCAGCCTCTGCCAGCATCCCAGCACATTCCCAGTCATGCAGTGATGTGGAACCAGACCCAGCCTCTCCTTTCTCACCCACCACCAGTGCACAAATGGTACCTCCCGATTTCCTCAGCCACAGCAAGGCAGGATCCGAGTGATGCTCACTGTGGTGTCCCTCATCGCGGGCATAAGGAGAGCCCTGTTCAGTCACAGCCACAGGGACCCCTCACCCTGGCACTGTGGCAGGAACTGCCCCTGTGGGGCCCAGCCCAGCCTTGTTTTCACCCCTGGAACACCCTGGTGTGGTGCACAGGTTCTGCTTGGGGAGAAGATGAAAAACCCTTCCCTGGAAGGGTGGGCAGGCCCTGGCACAGGTTGCCCAGAGAAGCTGTGACTGCCCCTGGATCCCTGGCAGTGTTCTAGGCCAGGTTGGAGGGCACTTGAAGCAACCTGACATAGTGGAAAGTGTCCCTGCCCATGGCAGGAAATTGGATGAGCTTTAAGGTCCTTCCCAAACTAGAATGGGATTCTATGAAAAAGGGCTGTAACCAAACTGTAGGGGGATAACCCAGCAGCAGGAGAGGGTCTGGCTGCTGGAAGCCCTGGGCTGCTGCTAGCACCTGCAAATGGCAAATTACACAGGTGCCAAGTGGAACATGCCCACCCCATCCCATGAACACATCAGCTCCATCACTCCCACCCCACTGCACCATCTCTTCCCCATTGTCTGAAACAGGATATGCAAGTGCCTGGAGGAAACCCTGAGCTCTTCCCTGCACCAGCTCAAGGGGCTTATAAAACAAATCCCTTGGATATTTTCATACATTCATGCTGAAGCAGCTCCTGCTGGCCAAATGCAGCCCTGTACACACATACAGACATTTAAAATTATTTTTTTTTTCCCCAAGAGAGACAGTGGAGAAGTCGCTGGATCCAAACAAGCAGAGAAGCATGAGGGCTCCCAGCAGCTTCCTCTGCACAGCCCATGGAGGGTTTCTGAAGCCTCAGAGCTGCTGCAGCCATGGGAAAGCAGCGGGGAGGAAGCGCTCGTGGCCCTGTGCCTGCTGGCCGTTCGGACTGTCCTGGATCCAGTGGGCTCCCCACGCTGCAGGCCTGGCAGGAGGAGGCGTCCCAATACACCCCCAGTGCTCCAGGCACCTCCCAGCACTTGGGCTGGCAAACCTCCCGTGCCGGTCCCTCCCGGTGCCAGAGCTGCAGACACAGAGGCTGCCGGGCCCAAGAGCCCCACACCCTGCTGTGCGAGCCCAGCTGGGGGGCACAGCCCCTCCTGCCTCCCCACATCACTCACAGGTTCTCTCAGGTCAGCAAAGACGAAAAAAAAAAAAAGTACAAGAACAGGATTTGTTTCATAGCCTGACCAATACTGGGAAAATAATTTAAAAATCAGGATTGGCTAAAAGGCTTCCCAACACCTTGTCAGAGCCAGTTGTCCCACGGAACAGCATCTCACACTCCCATATCCAACTTCAGGCTTCACATGCAGCTTCATTGCTATCCAAGGGAAAACAATGCAAAAAGTTTAAACAGCCTTTAGTTTTGTAACTGAGGGACGTTTGTACATTAATCTTGTTTTCCTTGCTGGGACAAGAGCTTTTACCTGTGACACATCCAAGAGGAGCCTCAGGCTGGGACAGAAGCAGGAGCCCTCTCAGAAGTGTGGAGGAGGCACAGGAGCCTGCTCCAAGGCAGTTCAGCAGCAGGGACACGAGCCTGCCTGGAGGTGCCGGTGCCCTGCTGGAGGTGCAGGAGCCCCCTCGGAGGAGGGAGACGAGCCCTGCTCCAAGATGCTACACCTGGCAAAGCAGCCATGCTGCCATCAGAGCCTCTCACTTTGATGTTCTCTTTCATGTCCAGGACTGACACAGCTCAAGGAATAGTTGATTAGATTAAAATCTGCTTTCTTTAGAGTCATTAACTCCCTAAATATAAAAGTTATAAAATACTAACAACTGTTTATAGACAACCCCATGTCCTTTGTGCCCAAGAGTCAATGGCCCTGTCCACGCTGGCCTCTAATGACAATGTGCAGCACCAGCAGGTTAACAACACATGACATCCAACCAAACATTTTTCTGTGTTGATCTGAGCTTTGCCCAAAACTGAGGAAAAAGGGGAGGGGATGGGAAATCAATGACTAACAGAAGAGATTGGCAAGGCCAGCAAACCCCAGGCGGGGCAGAGCCCAGGATGATGCAGGGCCAGTGCAGAGCCAGTGCCAGGTCTGCTGGGACACAGTGACCGCTGCTTTTACTTCCAGCCCAGATGGTCTCCAAACCCTTGGCCAGCCTGGAGCAGCAGGAGCATGGTGAGGGTGCACGGGTTACCCTTGGCAAGTTACACCAAGGGTTCTTGGATACAAAGGTTCCCCCACCTCTTCTCCCAAATTATTATTTTCACAGTATCAAAGCACTTCATAACTGCCTCAAGTTCACGGGTTTGACAGGAGAGCTGCAGAGGTTTGGCACCAAGGGAAGAAGGAAGGAGAGACATGGAAGGAGGGATGCTGCCCACACCACCCCATCCATACCTGGGAGGGGGACATCCTAGTGTACCTCACCTGAGGCCACAGGCAGCCAATCCAAAAATCATGCTTTCCCCTTGAGCAGCATCCATTTTTACCCATGTTTTCCAAGTCCACATAAAATTCCCTCTGGTCTCTCCCAGCACCAACCACACCAGGCTATCTAGATGTGTTCAGGCAAATGTTAATTCTGCAGGTTGGTATTTTCCACACCAAATATGATTATTTATTTCCCCTTCCCCTTTTTATCCCTCTTTTTTTCTTAACTTCCCCTCCCCCTCAAAAAAGCTCCAGCCGAGATTGCTCAGCCCCTTCCAAGAATGAGGCTTTAGAAAAGCTATGCTGCTCCACCCGTGCATTAACGAAAAAAGTAATAAAATATGGCAACCCTTTCCTTAATTGGAACAGTGACAGCAGGATACAAAATCTGGGCAGCAGTTGTCTCCATCCTTTTTGTTGTCCTCGGGAAAATTAGTTCAAACCGGGATCAGTGTTGAGGGGAGGACAGCACAGCCCGTGCAGCAGCCGCATCTCGTTCGTCTCACTCCTGAGGAGCCCAGCGCAGCCCCCACGGCAGCAGGGACCCGTTCTGCAGCTCGAGGGGGAGACGTCCCCCCTGCACTTCCCCAGCTCTGTCAATGACCCTGCACTCCTGCCAGCTCAGCCGTCCCAACCAACTTGCCTGAATCTGCCCTTGGGATGGGCCTGTCCAGGAGAAAACAGGGTCCTAGGTGGGAACACAGCCCCAGCTGCATAATCAGCAACAGCTTCTGACCTAAGGAAGGCACCCCAGAGAGAGGGAAGGCCTCCAGGCTCCTCCAGCCAATTCACATCCACCGTTACTTATTTTTTCTGGGCTTTATTTCCATCAGCTGTGCATATTTAACACCAAATTTAAAGCTCAAAGCTGCAGCCAGCACGCAGCATCCCTCAGCCAGGCCAGCACAGAGCACCCCTTGGCCACATCATCTCCTCTGCTCCTCCCTCTCAGAACACCTGAACACATCAAACAGAACTTGGCCCTTCCTCCCACCACTCCCACGGTAATAAGTCCACAGATTTGTCTGAGGCTTTCTGAAAATCCCAATGATCTGTCTCCCAGCTGCCCTTCCCAATCACTTTATTGCCATACTAGAAAAAGAACACAGCCTGCTGCAGTTAAACTGGATTCCCCTATAAAAGCCTGTGTTGCTGTCCCTAATCCATCAAACTGAAACAACATTTCCATACCAGCTTTAATTATTTTCCCAGCCAATTTGCTTAGTACTAAAGCAAGGTTGCTCCACATCATTTCCACTGCTCTCCCTGTATCTCTTAAATGAAAGACAGAGCCAGGAGGCTGGGTTCCCATGCAGCAATTCACTTCAATGAGAGACCCCTGTGTGCTGGCAGTTCAGTTGCTTCACTCTTAAAACGTCCAGAAGAGCCACCAGAGCCCAGCAGGCACTGGCCATTTGTGCTCTTTAACTCTTCCATTTGCACAGCACCTTATTCCCTCTGGGAATTTCACCTTCATTGTGAAAGGCAGCTTCACTGATGGGATAAGACCATTTTGCTCCATCACAAAACCCCCTTACTCCTGGAATGTCTCCTGTCAGGCTCCAAGGTTGGGAAGGGCTGTCTTGGGTTTCCTGCATGGGACAAGGATGCTCCAGCTAAAGCCTACAAGGTCTCCACCTCATTCACCTCCATGATGTCAGAGAGCCAAGCACTAAACAAAGATCCTTTGTTTGCTCTCCAGTGATATCCTGGTTCAAGGGAAAATTTGGCCTTTTTCTACCAACAGTGCCCAGGAAGGTGACAGCTGATGGAGTGCTTACACAGGACCTCAGCACAGCATGTGTCCACCAAGGGCTCCCAGGGAACGTGGCATTTTGGAGCCCTTGAGCTGCAGGGTGGATCAGGAAGGATCCCTGCAGTTTGCTCCCTGGCTCCTGCACCCATAAGGCAGAAATCATGCCATGTGGATTCCTCATCAGCTGGAGGGGTTTGAAGACACCCCAGGCAGCAATGGCACACACTGTTCTCTGGGACATGATGGGGCAATTCCCACTGACACCATGTGGGAACCTTTCCCTGCCATCTTCATCAGTGGCCTGGGGGTTGACAGGACACAAAAGGCCCAGGGCACCTCTCCAGCCCCTCCACTGTGGCAGGTCCCTGCAGCACAGCACAGTTGCTTCCAATTCCTGGGGAAGACAGCAGTTCTCCAGCGTCCCCAGCACTTCCCTCCCTAATCCATGAAACCTGGGACTGCAGCAGTCTCAGGCTCTGGTAGGTCACAACCCATGGCAGCCCTCTTTCCCACACACTGCATATGTCTGTCCATCCATCCATCCATCCATCCATCCACCCATCCATCCCCCCTGCAATGAAACTCACAGTCCCTGCCTCTCTGCCAGCAGCTGCCCCCACAGCTCAGGGGCTGAAACCTCAGCTGAAGCCAGGGGGTCCCAGTGATGCCGAGGGCTGGAAGGGAGGGGCCGTGGCGCTGCCAGGGACAGCTGCAGGCATGTGCCTTATAGCAGGAGCAGACCCACCTTCCCAAGGCCGTTGCAAAACTGAGTGACCCCCTTCCAGCCTGGCCCTTGAGAAAAGTAGCTGGGGACCGGGCATGCCACCAAAGTGGCACATCTAGCACTCGCACAGCCGTGCCATCCCACTGCCCACCCCCCCTGCAAATCGTCCCTCCCATCCCACCACAGGACTCCATTGCTCCCCTCCCTTACCTCTCCTGCAGCTCTGTGCTCTCCTGCCACCTTGCTCTGCCAGCCTCTCCAGCTGATGCTGTACAGCAGGCGAGCAGACCTAGCAGCTTCTGAAAACAGCCCCGCTCCCAGCTGGCTTCTGCCAGACCGCACATGGCAGCAGCCTTTTGATCTGAGCCTTTCTCCAGGCACACCCCGTGGCTCCGCATCCTTCCCCTCTTCCTCAGCCACTGCCTGCAATGCGGCTCCAGCCCAGCCTCATCCCTACCACAGCCACCAGCCCCTGGCCCAGCAAGGATGAGCTGCAGTGGCAGCTGGTGCTCTGGAATAACCTTTGGGCTCCAGAGCAAGTCACGGCTCTTATCCCCCAGATGGACGCTGCAGAGATCATCCAGCTTGCACAGAGGTCTGCCTTGCTGAGGAGGAGTGCACTGCAAGGAAAACCCCTTGGTCTTTCCAGAGGCTGGAGCAGCAGCAGCCAGCTCCTGCGCTCACAGCCCCAGTGCTGTACTAGGGGACCAGCATCCTTCAGAGTCTGCACCCCACGAGGCACACCAGGGTTATCCCCACTCCAGTGCTTCCTGGAGGACACCAAGCGCAGGACACTGGCACAACTCACCCACAGAGGAGCAGAGTTCAAAGAGGTACAGAGACATGACCATAGTGAAGGCAAGGCTGGGCTCATGGCAAAGCCCACCATGGAAAAAAGCTGGGAAACGCAGACCCAGAGCTGGGAAGGTTCCGGTGCTGCATGACCAAGCGAGGGGCCAGTGCACACCAGCGAGGAGCTGGCCCCACACCAATGCTCTCCAGGGCCCCTCCTGCTGTGCAAAAGCCAAAGCTCTGCTGCAGGGATGTTTTCTGGGGAATGGAAGAACAACAGATCCTCAACCAATGAAGGGGGGGTTCCCCTGCACAGCACAGTCCCACCCCAGCAAAGGCACAGAGCCCAGGAGGGGCATCCCACCATGGTGCCCCCAACCTCTGCACCACCTGACTCATGCTGGCAAGGGAGAAAACTGAATGGGGCCAAGGGAGCAAGAAGGACTCCAGAGGGGACAGGAGCTGCTCTCTGAACCAAAGGCTCTGTCACATCCCTGCTGGCCCAGGGCTGCCGTGTGTCTGATGGAGCTCCGGGGAGCACATGCAACCCCGGCACCACAGCAGCCCCCAGCCCGTGGGAACACACGCTGCCGATGCCATCGGTTCAGTCCCACATTGCTGCCCGGTGGGGCTGCAGGAAGGCGGCAGTTCCGACCCCCGGGCAGATCCCGGCCTCCCTGCACGGAGGCTGCGCAGCCAGCCCGGAGCCTTGTCGCTGTCCCGGCCCAGCGCCCTCTCCAACCTCCCCGCCCCAAAGCGACAGATCGGCAGCACTTGCCAGAGATACCACAGGGCCGGGAAATCCAAGGGCCATTGTGCTGCTCTGTGAAAGGTTAAATATATCTGCACAGCTCCTTAGGCTGCATTCCTGGGAGGCTGAAAGGATAAACAACACTTCCTGCAGGAACTGGAGACAATGGGGGGATAATTAGTGCTAATGCCCAGTGCAGAAACAAAGCAGGTAGCAGATATTTTGGACTTTTCCACCCATCTCCTTCCCTCTGCCCCTCACCCCGCAATGCTGAGGAAGAGGCACTCAGACTGGCATAACTGGGCTCCCGGGCCAGCTAAAAGAGATTAATGATTTAAAAGGAGGAAAGCTGCCGCTGTTGAGGGTTCAGCCTGGGGCTTCACCATTCCAGCCTTCCAGGCGCACGAGCACCATTCTCGGAGACACGTTTCTCCCAGAGCCAGCCCAGCTCAAGCTGGGCCCATACACGAGGGTCCCAGCAGAGGAGGTCTGGAGATGGAGCCGTGCCCATGCCCCGCTGCCGGCACAGCCCAGCCAGCGATGCCAGCGCTGCTCCGGGTCGGCCACGAGCAGACCGCAAGGAGAGCTCCCGCAGGAAGGGACCCACGGGAGCCCCACGCCTCCCTCCGCAGCCAGCCGGAGATCTGCCCTTCCTAGTTACCTCCTCTTCATCACAGTGATGGCCCAACTAGCGCTTGTTTTCAAACTACAGCAATTTTTAATCCTTTTTCCTACCCCAGTCCCTTGGGAGTGCTCCACAGACCAGCCACATTTCCCAGTCCTCCTCCCGGTGCTGCCGAATGACAGAGCGACCCAGTGCTCCCTGGACACTTTTCCAGCGCATTACACAGGTCATTTAAAGCCTTTCAAGACAAAATGCTCCCACGCCCTGAGGTGACTCAAAGCCATTAGCATCTCTTTGGGGAGGCCTCTCCACTGCTGCACAGGAGCACTTTTGCCCGTCATCTCAAAATAAAATACATTTATAAACGAAAAAGCACCAATTCCCCTTGGCTCAGCCTCCCCCTGCAATATCCCCTGGCAAGGGGCTGGATCTCTAGAGAGAGGAGGAGGAGGCTCCAGCACACAGAACGGACAGGTATGGCAGAGCCACTGGCTGTCCCCATGTCTCATGGTCTGCTCTGAATGTCACCGACACCCACAGTGGTGTCCTTCACACTTTATGAAGCACATCAAAGGATGCTCCATCAGCAATACCTCACTGCATCCTCTGGGACCAGCCCCAGACTCACTCCCCCAGCCACCCAGGAACAGTTTCCTTAGCCAAGGGCACCAGCACAGCCACTGCAGGACATGGATCCCCATGGCTCATGCCAGGATGGGGACTTAACTGCTGAAGGCAGGCACGGAGCTCACAGAGCCAGGGTAGAACCATGAAGCTCACCACATGGATCAGCCTGTGGCAATGGACCAGGGAACAACCCTGAACCCAGCACAGGCTGCATCCCAGAGCACATTAAATCGAAGTCCACTATCCCCATCCAGCTGGGTGGAGGACTTGGACCATGCTGGTTCCCTCCATAACCCCTGTTCCTGGCCAGCTTGACTCCACCACACTGCATCTCTCCAAAGCTTTCTTCCCTGCTCTGAGGGGCAGCCAAGGTAATTTTGGCAGCATGCAGGAGCTGTGGATCTGCCCGCCATCCCACTCAGCTCTGCTCAGCTGCAATTCAGGACATGAAGCAGGTAACTACAAAGGTAATTTCCTCCTGCCATCCCTGCTCCCTCCCTGTGGGCTGCTGGAGGAGGCAGAGGCTTCTGGCTGGCGACAAGAGGCAGGGCACAGACAATACCTGCTCTCACACACTGATAAGTTCTTTAATGATCTGAAAGGAGCCCAAAACGTTCAGAATTTTGCATTTATCATGATCACAGATGATTCCAGAACCTCCTTGGGGGTTTGACACACCAAGGTGCCTCCAAGAGCACCTGACACTCTTGATTCCCCATGGGAAATGGCTGTGGCTCCACAGACAGGCAAAACACACACCTGCTGAGGAATGACACAAATTCCTGGATGCAAATTCCCGTGGTGCTGGAGGGAGCACAGCACTCTGCAGGGTCACTCCAGGACTGACCACAATGGTGGCCAGAAGCTTGGGAAAGTATTGCAGGAGCAACAGAGTCAAAAAAAAATCCGCCTTAAAAAATTAATAGTATGTGTATAGATATATATTCAGCCTGGCAGGCCCATGGTCTGCCTCATCCAAGTGCTGGAGCACTGAGCAGCACCACAGCCAGCAGTGCCAGCATCACAGTGTCACAGTGGGTCCCAGCATCAGCCCAACAGTGCGGGTGGCAGCCTGAGCCAGTACAGCATCCAGCCAAAACCCCAGCCTGCTCCGTAGAGAAGTGTTGAGCCATGGTCACCATGCAGATCAAACACACTCCTCCCCCCAGGAGGCCCAGGGGGCAGTGAAAGAGAGCTGCTGCCCACAGCCCCACGCCCTGAGCTCCAAGGCTGGTGCTACTGCCCCAGCCCACCCCTGCTCTGGGTTACTGACCATCCTTGAGATCACCTTTCCCTGCCTCACTGGATTCAGTCCTGTTATACAACCAGGTTCGTGGGGTTCTTTGAGGATCATCCACAAAATGCATTAAGCTACTCTGTGTCTCTTTGAAAAAGAAAGCTAATTTATTCCTCAATATTGCTGCTGTGGTGTCAGAGGATGTTGCAGGCTGCACCCTGGACAGCTGGCACATTGTCACCTCCCCTGTGCCGCCACAGAACCCCACTCCAGCCAGGCCTCTGCCTCCTGCCTGAATGCAATTTTTCCCCTTCAGTCAACCAACTCAAAATTGGGTTTGTGTAGTAGTTGATTTCCTGCATCTGCAAAACGAGAAATAGCCTGAGCGATTCATTTCTCTCTAAGACACAAATCTCAGTTATAAACACAATAATGACATTCTGCAGAGGCATGGAGCCCTTTCATTTTGGGATCCCACAGAAAGTGTGTGAAGCTGGGGAATCCCTGACACAGCTGGCACACAGACCTGCTGTATGTGTTCCTGCACGGATGCAGCACGAGTCCCTTGGATCTGCCCTCAGAGTCTCAGTGATGCAGCAAGTTTCCACTTATCTCTCACACTGGCTTTTCACAAGCCTGTGGGTCTTCCTTCTCTAACAGCCTCTAGCAAAGTCACCAGATAGTGAGATCTGTAAAATACAGTTCTGAGACCTGAGAGCTTGCAGCATCCAACTGCAACATCTGTAAAAAAATCTCAGAAAAATCAAAAACTCCAACTCCTCCAAACAAAAAAAAACCAACAACAACAACAAAAAAAACCCCAAAAAACACAACTCTCCCCTCCTCTCCCTCTCCCACATTTCCCTTCAGTCACTCTACTCAGAGTGAAAAACTTGGAAGCTGTTTAACCCACACAGTGACAGCAGCATCCCCATTCATTCACAGGCCGCTCTGGCTGAGATTCCATTCCAACCGGATCCCATCCGCACCCTTTTCCTGTCCAAGGGCGGAAATCCCATGGGAAATGCCCAAAAGGAAGCAACCCAGATGCCACCACCCAGTCGGGAAGACCTGGTGGCGGCGTTGGGCTCCTGCAGCAGCTCCTCACTGGGACCTCACAGGCAGCCTCCCCTTCAGCAAAAAACAGTTTCCATCACAATCACCACCACAAGCCTTTTCCACTGTGATTTAAGAGACTCCCCCGATTCAGCACAGTCCAAAATGCTCCTGGACCATGCCAGGGCAGCCTTGGCTGAGGTGGCAGCAGACACAGAACACGCCGGGCTTGCCCACACACCCGGGGACCTGATGGCACTTGCAGTGGGGCAGTGTCCCCTCCCCAGTCTCGGGCTCTGGGAGCAGTCGCTGGTGTAGCACCAGGGGACATTTGGGACAGCCCACATCCCCTGTGAGCAAACACTCACAGAAGAAAGGGACATCATTTAGCGGGAGGGAAAGGGGGACAGGGACATGACATTTAGGTTGGACATCAGGAAATGTTTTTTCACCCAGCAAGTGACTGAAAACTGGAACAGTCCCCCCACTGAAGTGGTGATGACCCCTGGGGCTGCCAGAGCTCATAAAGCACTTGGACAACGCTTTCAGGCAGATGATGAGATTCTTGGGGTGTCTGTGCAGGGCCAGGAATTTGACTTACTGATCCTGATGGGTCCCTTCCAACTCAGCCTATTCCATGATTCCATGAGAGGGATGACAGCAGCACTGAAACACAGGGAGCTCCCCCAGCAGAGAGATGTCCCCTGCCCTCCTGGCACCCAGGCACTTCAGGTTTGTTTGCTGGGGGAGGAAGCCAAGCCCACAGTGACACAGAGATCAGTGAGCTGCATGGAGGCTGACTGGCACCACAGAGCTGAGACTGCATGAAAAGAAGATAAAAAGTGGTCTAGCCTGAGCACCCCACCATCATCCCAGATTTTTGTCACCCAGCCCCATTCCCATACTGGAGCAGGCCTGGGGGCCAGCAACCTGCTCCTGTTCTTGCTGTGTTAAAAGGCATTACCAGGGGCTGGGGGCTGCCTTCCCCACAGCAGTGAGCTGGCAGCCCCAGAAAACAAGGGCAAAGATGTCCCCATCCTGGCCACAGGACCCACCTGGCCCCAGGGCAGGAGGCCAGAGCAAGGCAGAGTGATGGACTGCCAGCAAGCACAACTGGCTGTTTCCTGAGAACGGGCAGCACATCCAGAGGCACAAAAAGGGCAGTTCTGCCACTGGCCATGCTCCCTAGGCCAGGGGCTGGGACAAAGACAGGGAAAGGGCACATGTTGAAGCCACCACATCCTGCCAGCATCGGCAGGGCCCCACCACTGGCACTCCAAAAGCCAGGGCTGCAGCATGCCCAGCTCTGCTCCGCATTCTCCCAAGGATGACACAGCCACAAGCTCCGTGCCTCTCCCTGCACCCAAGGATGAGAGGCACATCCAGGGCCGCTGGCACAAAGATCCAGCCCAGTGTTTCCAGCACTGTGTAGGAACACACGCCCAGGATCCAATGGGTGAGATGTTCCCTGCACACCACTGGAGCCCCCCACCCTTGCACAGCACAAGGCGCCTTTCAGAGCCACACAGAGACACCATTCTCCTGCTGGTGACCTCCTTGCCCTGGCATTTTTGGGACCCAGGCTCCACAGCAGCGAGTGACGGCGTTGGAAGCAGCAGCCTGAGGCTGGTCATCAGCATCCCCACAAGGGTGCTCGCTGCTCACAGGGGCTGCCAGGGCTGCCCGTTCGCACAAGATGACGGTACAGCCAGGCATTCATTAGGCTGCAACACACACTCACTTTCCAGGCAAAGAACACTAAAAACAAGGGAAAGCAGCAACACAGCTCCAGCCTCCCCAAGGCTTCGGTCCCTCTCCAGAAGTGAGCTCAGGGGAGCAGCCACAGATGCTCTCACCCCAATGTGGGGAGCACCAGCCTCAGAGCGGTTCCAAGCAGGCTAAGGTGGATTTGTTACAGAAGGCGTTTGTAATCGGCAGCAGCAACTCCTTCCAGAGGAACAAAATAATCACACTGCTCATCAGCTTCCTTTAATGAACGAGCTGTGCAGCCTGCAGAGACAGTTCTGGTTCTAGCATCTCTGATGGGACAGCCTAGGTCTCTCCAGTGACCAGCCTTCAGGATGCACCAACCCCTTAAAGTCAGGGGTTGACCCAAGAGCTAAAAGGCTCAAGGTGCTCCTCCCCACTACAGAAGCCCCAGCCAACAGTTCAGAAACCCACAGAGAGCCCAGGGAGTCGCAGAGTGGGTTTGGAAACACCTATCCATCCCTGGAGGGGAGCATGAGGCAACATAATACTGGCTTTAAAAGTAAGTCATTTATCAATCTCACATGGTCCCAGGGCCAATCCCACTCTGCTCACAAACTGGCACACACACTGACAGACACCCCTGAGCCATCCATGCCTGTACCTCAGAGGCCAGCACAGCTCACCCGGTGCACGCTTTGCAAGGCAGGGATTTACTGCAGCTCCATTTCTTTTGCAAAGCAGCACTTCCAAACCAGGCAGGACGTGGGCCATGCACAGGCACGGCCTCCCAGCCGCCATGGAAGGCTGCACAGGGCACAGACCCAGCTTGGATCGCAGCAGCCAGCACATCCAGGGCTCTGTAGCCACCTGCCTGAACCGAGACAGCTGTTGCTGGCATCAATTCATCCTTCCTCCTTGTATTGCTATTGCACTTACTGTATTTTCCCAGGAGCATCCTCAGGGAACATCCCCTCGGTGCGAGAGTATTCCAGCACTGCCGCCTGGGCCAGCCTCCCTCCTTCCCTCCCTCTGTACTATGGCTGGTTTTACTACCCCTTGGTCAGGGGCACAAGCCAAGCCTTGAGTCTGCTCCTCGATGGTGAAACGCAGCAGAGACAACCTCAGCACAGAGACCATGACACCCGGGGGAGTGGAGGCAGCCCTGCACAGCCCCTCCAGCACAGACCAAGGGTCACTGCCTGCTGCAGCCGGGGTACAGGAGGGAAGGGCACCGCAGAAGGGTCTAGGAGCAGCTCGAGCCCGTACTCAACGCCTCCCCGGCAGGCCCACAGGTCGGTGGCACCTCCCGGATTTGCCAGACACTGCCCGATGATGCCCCCCTGGCACCTGGGAGCCAACAGTGCCCTGTGCTCCGCCAGGCACCGCTGCCAGCTCCCACCCGGCTGCGGCAGCTCCTCCGGCAGAGCCGGTCTCCTTGAAGCTGCCTTCTGACAACAAAAGCTGAGCCGAAACCTCCGGGCTGGCTGGGGAGACCTGGGCGGCAGCCAGAAAGGGCAGGAGCCATTAACGCCGGCGTGTCCGGACTTGAGGGAATGACGGAGCAAGCAGAGCCATCTGCCCTCGCCGGAAACTCCGCAGACCGCTGGGCAGAACGGCCCTTCACCGCACTCCAGCCCTCGCCAGCTGCGCTCCAGCCCTCGCCAGCTGTGCACACAGGGGCAATAAACCTGCGGCTGCGATGTTTTTTGAGGCAAAACGGGAAAATAAAGCGCGAGAAAGAGGTGACACTTGGGCACGTTTTCCAGCAGCTGCAGAGATCGTCGGCGCAAGCAAAACACGCTCCGCTGCCAGCAGTGACACCCCAAAGTGCGGGCAGTAGCCCGGAAACGTCCCCCGGCCCCCAGTGCCCCGGGGGGCAGCGCTGGCAGACCTCCCACACGTGGCCGTGTCTCTCCTCTGCGGCTTCCGAAGCGCCGGTCACGGAGCCCGCTACCATTAACTTCCATGGCCCTGGAGTTCATCACATTCCAGCCGCGCCGGGGGAAGGGGTGTGGGGGGGCCCAGCAGGATCAGGGCAGCACCGGCCCCGCACCGGCTCTGCGGCAGCGACGACAGCCCGGCTCCACAAACCGCCGGGAGCTGGCACGGGGCTGGGCGGCGAGAGGGGATACGACAGTCTGCAGCGTAAAACCCGGGGCGAGGGGGAACGGCGGGGGCGCGCGGGATCCCTAAAGCCGCGGGCGGGGAGCCGGCGAGTTCGTATCCGCTCCGCCGGTAACGCACCGCTGCTCCCCCAGGACGGCTCTCGGCGAACCGGGTGAACGGGAAGGCCGCGGGAAGCCCCGAGCGGGGACAGGCCACCCGGGTCTCCCCGCCAAGCGGCGGGAGGTGACGGAGCCGGCTGGTAGACGCACTCCGCAACGGAGAGAGGCGATCGGGAGCCGGGGGAAAGCCGGCAACGGTTCCCGGGAAGGGCGGCAGTCCCCCGCCCCGGCACTTGCTGCAAACCCGCGGGAAAGGCCGCGCCGGGGCCCCGACGGCCGGTTCGGTGCTTCCTCCCGCGCCGGTACCTACCAGTGGGTCGCGGCATTCCCTCCCCGACTCGGTGCCGCCTCCCGCCCCGATGCCGGTACCTACCGGCGGCCCGCGGGAGCCCCCCCGGCCCGCCCTTGGCCCCGCCCCGCCGCAGGTGAGGCCGCGGCAGCGGCGCCGGGAGCGCGCCGGGGCTCGGGCGGCACCGCGCGGGGCGTGGGGACAGCGCGCGCCCCTCCGGGGTCGGGGCAGTGCGTGTTCCGTGCGCTGCGGACACTGTGCTCGCTTGGGGCGGGGACAGTGCATGTTCCCGTGGGGTGGGGGGCACTCGGTGTTCCTGTGGGTTTCGAGGCAGTGTGGGTCCTTATGGGGTGGGGGGCAGTGCGTGTCCCATGGGATGGGGGACACCGTGTGCTTCTGTGGGGTGGGGGGCAGCGTGTGTCCCTATGAGATGTGGGGAACTGTGTGTTCCCGTGCGATGGATGGCACTATGTCCGTGTGTTTATGGTGAGACTTGGTACCTTGACAGCAGGTCTTTCAACACATTTATTTTTTTCAAAGTGAAAAATGAATTAAATGTGGTTTTAACCGCCTGGTTCAGCATCACAAAGGGACGTCCCACCCAGTGTTCTCCATACAACAAACCAGCTCTGGGTGAGGTTGGATTATGATGTGCAAAGTGCACATACGTATGTATCCACAGCAATAACATCAAAGGGAAACATGGGAGGGGAAACCCAGAACTGTAATTTATTCCTTGGTAATATGGGGACATGTGGCACAGGTTATTTATATTTGAAGGCTGTCCAGAGTGTAAAATGAGCCATCTTTTAAAAATAAACCTGAGGAAAAATACCTCCAGGGTCCTGGTGCATCTGAAGGCGAGGGCAGGCGAGCTGCCGGCAGGTGCTGGAGGAGGCTCTGCGAGCCGGGACCAGCGGGCGCCTCCTCTGTGCCCTGAGCCCATCATCACTGCACACAGCAGGCACCGTGCTGGTCCGGGCAGACCCCTGTCCTGCTGGGGCTCTCCAGTGGGACAGGACACATGCAAGGCCGCTGGGCAGCCAAGGCTGCCTCAAGCACCATGACTGGCCTGGTGCTCACCTGGTTCACTGTGCAGAGGGATCACAAATGCTTGCTTCCAGCAGGGTCTGACAACAGTGGAGTTAATATGCACCATGTTGTTTGCATTAAACCCCATCTCTGCTTTTCTAGCAGTGAAAGCACAGCCCAAGCAGCTGTGGCCAAATCACAGAATCTAGAGCTGTCCTGGGACCTGCCTTTGTCTATGTACCTGAGCAGAGCAATGTGAGGTGAGTGGACAGCCTGACCAGAGCCCTGTCCTCTGACCCTTGGACAGGCAGGAAATTAAAGCTACTTTTCCAAATTGAGAGCCACCCGTAGCCCACAGCAGGTAGCCAGGGGTGGGCTCAGGCTCTGAGCAGAGCCAGAGCCTGTGGCTGGGCAAGAGCAGAGGTGTGCAGCCCCCAGACATGGCACATTGGGCTGCAGGGAACTGAGACCAGTGACAATGAGCAGTTGGCTGGAGGTCACAACAAAGTCCCACCACCAAGGGTCGCTGAGTGACAACCTGACTGCCCAGCACTCGCTGAAGCACTGGAGTGCAGATACCAGTGGCAGCTCAGCCCTGATCTCTGAGAGCATCAGCCTTCTTCCCACAGCAGGTCTTTCAGGGACACAAAGCCAAAAAGCCCAGATGGTGGCACTGTGCAGTGGTGGCCAGCTCCATAGTGTGCCCATATCCCTCCACCTCCCAGTTCCAGTGCCAGCCTCACTGCAGAATGAGCAGGGCCAGGGAACAGCTGCAGGGGTGGCACAGCAGAGATTAGCCTCTGTTTCCTCTGCACACTGGGAACCAGCTCGTGGGGCTGGAGCAGCTGCTGGGATGCCCCAGTGGAGATCAGCCCCTGTGCCCCTCTGCTCTGCAGGATGTGGCTGTTGCTGGCACTCCCAAGCTGAGGGGCTGTGGTGGGTGTGCACAGCTGTGGCAGCTGTCTCTGAACAGACCCAATGCCAAGGCCAGAGTGGGCTGGGACCCACCAGACCATAGCTCAGAGACACAGTATATTTAAGTCTCTCAGACAGTTTTCCTCATGGATCACTGCAGATGCCAGCCTCCCTCGAGGCCTGGTGGGTGCTGGATTAGCTGGGATCCTGCATTAATCGGCAGAGGTGGCAGAGGTGACCTTGGGCAAATATTTACAATTACTGTGATGTTGTGTCTGTGCATGTACTCAAAACACAGAAGGGGTAGGTTTCAAATGGCACTTTAATGAGCTGCAGGGCAGCAGAATGGTAGAGCTTCTCACGCTGATGTGCTGAGTAGTTCAGGGTTGGGAGATCGTCTTCGTCTGCCCACAAAGGCGTGTTATTGTCAGAGTGGCACATGCTCAGCAGCCCTTCTAGGACCTGTGCATTTTGAAGAGGAACCATCTCGGTTTCTGCATCACACGTCTCTGAGTGTCTTGCTTGGAGTCAGGGAATTGTGATTTTCCCGCCTAAGGCTGATCTGCACTCACATCCACGTTTCACAGACAGGAATGGAAACACTTGAGTTGTGCCGTGTGCCTGGGATGCCGACTGAATAAATAACATGAGGTTATAAAGCAGGATTCCCCCTCAAAAATTTGTTCTTCCAGTGGAAAGCACAGAGGAAAAAAATCCTTTTAAGTTCTGCATCCCTCTTCCCGCTCCTTCTGAAGAGCAGGCAGGCAGTGTGGAGATGCTGAGGGCTGGATTGATGAATCCCCGCAGAAGAATTTCTTCTCGATTCTTTTCTACATTTTGATGTTTTCATTTCTCCAGTTCTCATTAGCACCTCCTTTATCCCCAGTTCTTCCCCAAAGGCATTCTGCTCTCGTTCCCTCCTGCTGCGAAGGGAGCGGCAGAGCAGGGATAGAAGTGGATGCTGTGCACCATCTCATGTTGAGGCCTGGAATTTCAGAGCCTGATATCAGCTCCAGCTCTCTCCCATGGTGAGGGAGGTGGAGTACTCATCTGTGCTGGAATTTACTCTGCTGGATAACAGCGATGCCTCATCTCACACAAGGGCTCAGTGGCAGTGTTAAGACCTTTGTTAAGGCCCTGTGGTCTGACAGACCTACCAAAGTCCCAGCAGCCAGATGAGCTGTTCCACAGGCTCTGAGGGCTGATTTCTGAAGAGGAAAGTCTGTTTTCCCAAGTCCATCCATTTTCTGCATTCAAACCAACCCTGGATGCTCCCCAATCCAGTCCAGCTCTTTCAGAAGGGTCAGAAGATTTTTGTGTCACCTTGTTTGTGAGCAATCCCCTGCTCTGCCTCCCCTCCCCAGGATCCTCAAGAGGGAAAGGAGGCAGGCTTCGATAGGTGAGAACTATCCAGCCAGGTTTCCAGTCATCTCCTGCACATCTCTTACTGCCAATGCCATTTGTGCTCTCCCATGCCCAGCTCAGTAGCAGATTTGGTCACAAAGACCTGTTGTGCCAAGGA
The DNA here is from genome assembly GCF_017590055.1 of Onychostruthus taczanowskii. Lineage (NCBI taxonomy): Eukaryota > Metazoa > Chordata > Aves > Passeriformes > Passeridae > Onychostruthus > Onychostruthus taczanowskii. The sequence goes on along the minus strand of NW_024506002.1, from coordinate 286,846 downwards.
AAAGGCTCCTGAGTCCCTCAGGTGAGGCTGAGGGACATACAGATGGATGACATGCTGTCTGTACTTTTCCCTGGCATCTTTGGGCTGTGGGTCCCCCCTGTCACATATTCATGTTGGCAAAACATGCCTGATGCTTGCGGAGCTCAGGGATCAGTGTTACACACCTGTAATTCTGCATTCTGCACGACATCCCATGCGCAAAGCCAGCTGTGGTGGCTGCCCGTGCACGGCAAAGGGGCCCAAGCCCATCCAGCCTTGCACCCAAGTGTTGTGGCGGGCAGGGGTGGTGCAGTGCCGCGACCTTCCTAGAGAAGTGTCTTTGAAAAGGCGTCCTGGGTGCACAGGCACGTCTTGCTCTAGCCCAGTGGTTTCAGCCACGAGCGACGCAGAAGGAAGGGACGGAGTCTTCCTACAGGGCTCCACAGAAGGTCTTTATTGAGCTCTTACCGGAGAGGGGTCCAGGCACCAAGAACTCACTCAGGAAGAGAGAGCAGGGGTTTCTATAGGGATAGCGAGGCAGGCGTGGAGCAGAACGTCAGAATGAGCAATGAGGGCACAGGAGCAGAACTAAGGGGAAGGGCCAATGGGATACATGGAATCAACATACAGCAACAATGCATTCTGGAGGAAGCTTTTTTCCCTCGCCATGACCACGAGGTTGTTGCTTAAGGGTTGTCCCTCCAGGGGAGTGGAGTAAGCTTTTTCCCAGCTGGTTTACCAGCCTCCATACCCAAGAATACAATTTTGACCCCTAAACAATCAATTGAGTAGGAAATAAAACAAGAAGGAAGTACAGAAGTTACTCCCAAGGTCACGCACTGCAGAGCGCAGCACTGCACTCAGTAGGACGTGCACTGCAAGGAGCAGGGCAGCGCTGCTGGAGTGTTCCCCACGGACTTGATTTCAGGCTGCTGGATCTGCTCAATGGAGCATGCAAGGGGAGGATTGGCTCTCAAAGCACAGAGATTTCTAATGCGGTTTTATGAGAATTTCTCCTTCCTCTGACGTACTTCCAAAGCTGCGTTTGAGAATGTCCCTTTGTACACACACATCCCTGTGATAGCACAAAGGGAAAAGGAGGTTGCACCACACCTGCATTCACCAGGTCCTAGCCGAGGATGGCTCAGGCTGCTGTCACGGGGCTCCTACAATCACCACACTGGCTTGGGAAATGCTTCAGGTAACCCCTGTGCTGTGCAAAAGAGAGGCCAGCTCTCAGCAGCCAAAGCAGCCTTCCTCAACCCCAGCCAGCTCCTGACACCAGCAGGGCTGCCCCGGCTCACCACGCTGCAAGGAGCATTCCCCCTCCCCAGCTCACGGCACGCACACACTCAGGGCAGCCCTTCCATGTTCACATGAACCTCCTGCTTTCTTTGAGCCTCACACACTGACAGGTAACAGGTATAGTTTTTTCACCCCAGCATTAGGCTATCTTAGCAATTAAACAAAGCAAATATGCACTTAGTAGGACCTAGGTCAGGCTTATAACCAGAAAAAAGCAATATGCTCACTCCAGAGCACTCAAAATTTCCTCAACAGTCATCATCTGCCCTCAAAGGATAACAAAGACTTTCCAAAAAGGAAAGATGTGCTCTCTCAGCTCATATATTCCCCTACCCCCTTGCCTGCAGCACCCAGCAAGTGATTCCTCCTCCCTGTTCACACCTCATCAGCTGGAAGTCGAGAGAAAAAATGAATGCTGAGCTTGAGGGAATTTAAGGAGAGACAAATGACAGCAGATTCTCCCTTGGGATTCACAGTAGCACCTCTGGGTAGGAGCATGTGCTGGGCAGGGAACTGTGAAGACAGGACTGAGGTTTGCCAGAGCAGGATCCCTGTTTTGGCTGAGCAGGTGCCCATGCCTATGTGTGGGATGCATGAGGCGGTCCTGAGCCCGCTGCCCACGCTCAGTAAATAACTCATGTTCCTAAACAGCGCTGTCTTTGTTACTAAGGCAGAGAAGGGGCAAAAGACTCATTGAGGGCATTTACTGAATCACGCTGTGAAACAGAGCTGCGAGGTCTCAGACATCTCCGTGGCCTGGCTGCCCACGGTCTCTCCCCAGAGGTGGCACAGGCAGAGCGGCTGCCCAGGCACAGGCGTGGGGATGGCGAGACTGCAGCGGGCGAAGCCCAGATGTTTATCTGGGCAACAGGAGCCGGCAGGCCTCCTCCTGGGAGGCACCTTAGGAACAGCTGAAACCCAGGGAGAGAGCTGGACACAACCCTGGTTAGGGAGCTGGTTTCTCTCCAGCCTGGAGAGAGGCCAAGAGCTTTCAGGCAGCCTGGAGAGTGGAGCTGGCCTCACCGTGTCCCACTGTGGCAGCCAGTCAGATGAGACTGAGGCAGGCCATGCAGAATAGAACAAAATGCAAATCAGAGCGAGAGAAGCTCATCTCGAGAATAACGTGATGTGCTGCTGTTCAGTGAGAGGAGCTGGGAGAGCAACTGATGCTGCAAGCACAGCAAGCGAGGCTGCACGAGGTGACAGGGACACTGACGGATGTGGCTGAGCCTGGCGGGAGAAGACCCTACCCGTGAGTATGGCTGCCACCTCACGACAGGTTGTCAGCCCTCAGGTCCACATGCGAGGTTCAAGTGAAGCCTCCCTGAGCTCCAGCCCCTTCTTCTCTGCACCCCTTCCCCAGCCAGCTGTGACTCCCCGGTGTCAGGAGAGGAATTCCCTGTGGAACAGGCACTGGCCTAGCAGGTCCAACAGGGTGCACTGCCTGCTGCTCCGCTCCTCCCTCGGCAGGCGTGGGGCTCGGGAGCAGAGCCGTGTGTGCTGGCTCCAAATTAAAGTGATGTTCAGGCTTGATGGGAAATTGAAGTCTGGAGGAGGAAGAAGAGGAGGTGGAGGATTGGAACCGTGCACATGTGTACACACACACTGACTGTCTTGCCCCCTCCATTGCTGCTGGGGCTGGTGAAGGGAAGGGACGTCCCATATGGGAGCTAAAACCATGTAGAGAAGCTGAAAAGCTGTGATAAGGCTTCAAAATTTCAGCTGCTTCCCATAGCAGAGGCCATGGTGACACCAGTCCAGCCCATGAAAACTTGCGTGGGCAGCTGACTTTGAGTGGGAAAAGCTTCCTTCACCTAACACAGGTCTGGCACAAGAGCTGAGCTGGGAGTTATCACCCAGCAGTTCAGAGGGGAAACACAATTCACTCAGCTCATTAGGAGAGTGATTAGTTACTCAAACCACTTACTGAGGATTGTGGTGAGATCTCCACCACCCGCTCTGAACACCCACCAGCCTATGCTTCATTCCCAGAGAGATGGGACCCAGAGCTGAGCTGATCAGGGTGGTGAGCTGCCTGGTCATCCCAGCTGCCCCCAGTCTCTGGGGATGGTCCATTCAGCTGACATGGCAAAACAAAAATATTGTTCTTTTGGATGGAGATAAAAGGTAAAAACTTCACATCTAACGGCTCAGAAGTGTTGTTACGGAGGTGGTTTATCTCCTTGTTTTCCAGAGAGGCTCCTGCTTGACCAAACCACTGTGCAGCTGTCCAAGGATCTCAGTCTTCAGCCGGTACCAAATTCCTGCGAGCAGGGCACTCACACTTGTTTTTTTTTTATTTTTAAAGCTCCAGCAGGATTGTCTTACCTCACTATCTACTTAAAGTAAGGCAAGTTTCTTGCCTTCCTTGAAACTCACAGATGCAAAGAGAATGTCAGTATAAGGTTTTAAGGAGATCTGATGTTTCTTTGATGGAAGTAGACTTCCCAACACTGTCCCTTCATGCTGGTCGCATCCCGAGGTTTGTGCAGCTGCTTTGCTGCTGCTGGAAAAGTTGGTCTCACTCTCACACAGCTCATTATTGTAATTGCAGCTCTCATGAGAAACGTGCTCCTTCACCAGCACATCCATCCTAATGGCTCCTGCCTCACTGCCAAGGATAGATCATCACAAATCAGGGCTATGAGGACTTTTGGAGAGCACTTCTGCTTCAGGTGTTTCACCCTTTCAGTGAAGAAGCCCTCTGAGACACCCATCAGCCAACTGAGACTTGTGTTTGGGGAACACATTGCTGGCTCGACAGAGTGAGGAAAAAACCGCTTTCAATTCATTTTCATAGTGAGCAGGACATTCAGAACCAGGCTGCCTGGCACCCCCTCCAGCAGGCAGCCCCAGGGAGTACCTGGCTCAGTCCTCACAGGTGCTGAGTGCACTGGGTGAGGTTTTTCAACTTTATAGCCACTCACAAATGTTTACAGGTCTGAAAAGAGTATTTCCACCTACTCAGGAGGGCAGGAAAGCTGGCTCAGTGCACGGGATACTGCTTTCTTGGGGGGATGTTGCTGTTGGAAGGGGTTGGTGCTCGGTGGGCTGGGCAGAGCTCAGCACCTCCCCAGGCATTCTGCAGGAGACGAGGGCAGGGGAGATGTTGGGAACCCCAAGGTGCTGCTGTGGGCTGCAGTGGGCAGGGGAGCTCCAGGGCTGCCCATAGCCTTTGCAGGGCATACAGAGTGCCCCATGCTCCCAGAGCTTGCCTGTCCTGATGGGAGCAGCAGCAAAACCCAGAAGAGTCCTGAGGGACTGTGTGTGTGCTGAGCCCAAGCACAAACCACGGATGGGAGTCTGAGGTGATGGAGCTGAGCTGACGTGTGCTTTGGCCTCATCCTCAGCCTTCATCCCCATCCCCACGTGCAGAGATATGGGGCTTGGGGAGCAGAGCCCAGGAGTCACCTTAGTGGGACCTTGTCAGAACACAGGACCCAACCCTGTGCTGAGCACAGCAGGGATGAGCACAGTGGATGCTTGCAGGAGAAGGTCAGGCCAAAGGTGGCCTCACCCCCTCCATGTCACCAGTGGGATTTGCCCCAGCAGGACTCCCCCAGAGGCCCTGTGGATGCACTCAGACACCTGCAGAGCAGTGCCGCACAGCCCTGCCCCTGCCTGCACCAGAATCAGCCCTGGCTGGGTTCCCACCCACTGCTGCCATTATCTCTGGCTGGGATCAGGTGGTGCCAAACCCTTTTTGGGTGAGAGGCATCTCTCCTGGCTTTGCACCACAGCAGGAGCCATGCTGGGAAGCAGGCAGGACGAGGGCAGTGCCCCTCACCGCTGCCCCTGGGCCGTGGTGCCTGCCCTGCCCCGTCCGGCTGCGCGGGACACCAGAGGGATGCAGTGGATGGCCACAGAACCAGCCGTGCAGGGCCACCCGAGGCCAGCCCAGCCGCCACTGTCCCTGCGCAGGCTCTGGATCTCCCTGCACACAGAAGAGCAGGTTGTCTGCCCTGCTCCACAGGAACCAAGAACTGGGGCTTTCCAAAGACCTCAAGGGGCACGGAACTCTGCCCTGCAAGCCAGGACATCAGTGATAGCCCCACGCTACTCCCAGGAGTGATTGTCCTTCCCACTGACTCATTCCCACAGGCACAGATAGATTTAAGTCCTTCCAAACTTAGCAAGAGTCATGGAGGGTTTTCCAAAAAATCATTCATCAAAACTTCTGCAGATAATTATGAGTTTGTTGCTCATTTATTAGCACCAGGCTGTAATTACTTGTTATCCAGATGATTTGCTACACAGATCATGTGGTGTTGAGTAGGTCAGATGAGAACAAGGCTCAGATTAGGATTTTTAAGTGTGTTTTCCCAGGGAAGTCCACAATGCATCCCTAAATGCTGCTGTGCTGTCAACGGCACATCTGTGGGAAGGCAGAGGCAGACATGGTGACTTTGGGATAGCTGTGGATTAGCCTTTTTAGATAATTTTGCTCTGTTTTATCCAGCTATAGCAATGTGGCTGCAGGGGCATTGCCTTGTGTTTTCCAGGTGTGTCACACATGCATCCCTGTGACGCTTTGCCTGTACCCAGCCAGTACCTTTTCAAGGCATTTTGCTGTTCAGTGGCCAGGTGCAGCACATAAGTGGCCATGCAAGAGCACTTGGCCAAAGCCCTGCCCCTGTGACCCTGTGGTGACACTGTCTTCAGCCACGTTTCTGCATTCTTGGGACCAGCCCTGCTGCCAAAGCTCCCAGCCCTGGGGCCGTGGCTGTGCCATTGGGGTGTGCAGGCAGTGCTGCCTGTTTTTAGAGGGGAAGGATGCTATGGTGCTGGAACTACTCAGGAACACAGGCAGCAGATCCTTTTGGCAACAGCTGCCCTTGCTGGCTCTGTTTGGACATTATGGCTGCCATAAAGAGCCTGTCTTGTTGCCCACACCCCCCACAGCAGAGGCAGAGCAGGAGCTGCCTCTCCAGCTCAGTGGGGAACGGAAATCCCAGGAGCTGTCAGGGCTTTCAGGAGCTCTCATATGGCAGGTGAAGCTCAGCTGGTGATGCTGTTTTGTGTCAGGGCCAGTACCAATGGAGGCAGAGCCCAGGCTGCCCTGGGCAGGACATTCCCTGTGAGAGCTATACAAGATCCCCCTTTATTGTGGGGATGGGTAATGCCATCTGCTCAGTGTGCCTGGAGTCCCTCTGCATGGCTTTGGCTGGGCTGGCTGGGCTTGGCAGCACAATCTATCCCAGCACTGGAGTGGGAGAGGGGCTTCCTCACATGCAGTGAATCACCTGCAGAACCCAGGGAGTTCTGGGCTGCCTTTGAAGCACTGGTTCATCTCTTTTTTCAGCATTCTGTGGGGGAGCTGAACATCCCACATACCCCAGACCAAAGGTGGTTTGAGGGGAGCCAAGGTGGGATCACTGCCTGGCTTTGTGTGGGGCAAGTCAGGATAAGCTCTAGCACCTCCCAGCCCCAAAACTGGCGTCAGCCTGCTGCCCACAATAATTTTGCTCCTGGAAACCACCCTCGTGGCTGGCCACATTCACCCCAGCTCCTCTGATCCCTAGCACATCTGGTCCCTCTGTGGTGAATCGTGTCCCTCCCCTCCCTTCCCAGCTCTGTGTGTGGGGGGCTGTGGGGCTCAGAGGGTCTCCAGCAACCCTACACCATAAACAGCAGTGGGCACTCTTTGCCTTCAGCGCAGCAGGTGTCTGTGTGGCCTCCTGAAGGGCACATTAACCTCTGGGAATGATGCCAAGCATGAAGAGTGAGCCACACATCCCAGCGTAGGAGTTAACTTCAGTGTCTGTGGCTCCATCAGGGCTCATCACTCTGCTCTCCACAGCATCTTCCTCCTCCTGCTCTCCTCTGGGCAGAGGATGCTCCACAGCCTGTTCCAGAGGCAGCACATGTGACCACACACGCTGTTTCATCCCCTGTGTGCAGCTACCCGGCCAGGAGCTGTGGTCTCATTTGAATGGCTTGCCTTCAGCAGTTAAAATCCTTTGGCCAAAATCCTCAACTCCTCAAAAGGCTGGAGGGCAGCTGTGAGATTCCCTGAGGAGCCTCAGCATGGGCAGGAACAGAGAACTATGCCACAAGACCAGCTTGGGGAACAGGAACCCGTGTTGTTCAAAGGCTCTGAGGAATCAGCTCAGTCACTTGGAAAAGGGGACCAAGAGAATGGACCACCTCCCACAGCTGCTGGATGGGGTCCCCAAGTGCAGCCCCTGTGCCTGTGGATAACAAGGATTGTCACCACTCCTCACCCTTTTGGTCATACCATACTGGTTGCACGTGGTGGAGAGGTCCCTGCTGTGGGACACCTCTCCGAAAAACAGTGAGGGTGATGCCAAGATCTCTTTGGAATTTTTTTTTTAGAGCCACCAGAAATACATGGCAAGATGATATACTTCCCCATGGCAGCTACCTGAGAGGCACATCTTCTGGCTCTCTCCTGGTGGCAGACAGGGATACTGCCTCCCCACAGAGTCAAGAGCCCTGCACGTGTCCTACACAGTCCAGAGATGTTCAGCAGGACTAGGGGTGTGCCAGTACCACCTCTGGGAGTTGTACTGCAACTTAGAAATGAACAAAACCAGACCAACACCAAAGAACACTCACCAAACAGGAGGCTTTAGGGACCTCTGGGGTGAAGTACGAGGCATTAATCACCACTGGCTCTTCCCATGCTGGTTCTGTGCAGACTTTGGGCCTGGCAGAGTGTGGGCATCTCCTGCCAGTACCACCAGCCACCTCATATGAGGTCCTGGCTTCATGAGGGGATGAGGCAGACCCGCTGGGGCAAAGAAACTTCAATTATTTATTTTTTGGATACATCTTTCATTTGTTATTGCTATACCCATTTCCCAGTGGCTGCTGCCTTGGAGAGGGAAACACTCCTTGCTGTTCCAGGCATTTTTCACAGGGTTAGGTTATTCTGATTTCAGGTTTCCATCCAGATTTCTGGTTTTAGATAAGAACTAACAAGCTGCTTGTCTGGGCCTGGCTGGAAGTGCCCAAGACGAGCAACCACAGGCTTTTACACCTTACTCCCAGTGCAAAAACACACTGTCCCAGAGCAGGGTGTCGGGAGCAATGTGACCTCCCTCCCTGCAGCTGGACACAAGGTCAATGACAACACACAGGTGATTAAGTGATGGGCCACTTGCTTGCTAATGAACTTGCCTGTGGTGCAGTGAGTGCTCTGGGACACACACACCTGCTCAGTGTGCCAGACATTGCTCTGCTGGTACTCACAGGTCTGTTCTGTATTCATATCCTGTGGGTGCAGCATGGGACTGTTGGGTCTCTTCCATACCCACAGTGTAAACAGGCTCGAAGCTGATCTCTGCAAGTGTTCTGACACCTTTTGACCAAAACACTTCCCCTTCAAGGAAATGCAGAAGAGGCATAAAATGAGCCCTCTGGAAATTTGGAGAGCTGGTGGTGCACATCACACATCCCCACAGCCCATGGCACGGGGAAGGCAGGAGCAGGACACAATTTATGTCTTTGTGTCAGCTCAGGTGTGCTGGGATGGCAAAGACCCTCCTGCCCCTCCTGGCCAGTGCTGGCTGCATCACGTGGAGCACAGATCTCAGTTGGACTGGCTCCATCACTAACCACAGGCATGCAAGTCAGAGTTAGCACAATTAAAAAGAGAAACCCTTCACCTGTCTCAGGGCACTCCTGGGGAAAAGATGGGTCAGAGACAGGGGTCAGCATGACTCCTGAGCCCGGGTCCAGCTGGGTGCCAGCAATGTCCTGCTGTGTCTGTCAGTTCTTGAGTGCCAAAATACAGAGGTGTCTGGGCTAACAACTCAGGCAGAGACAGGAAGCTGTCAAGAAGTGAAGCAGGAGGATTTCCAGCTCAACTGGGCACCTTGGGGAATCTTCCATTAATGTCTTTAAAAGAGATGCGTCAATGGTTCTTTCACTGTCTCTTTATTTTTCTCTTCTTTCTTTGGAAAGAACTGAAACATTCTGGGATTAAAATCCTTGCAAAGTCCCTTTCCACCCTGCAGCTTTAAAGCTGATCTGTCTGCACAAAGTCCTCCCTCCAGTGTGATTCACTGGGACAAAACTCTCTGTGGAGCAGTTCTTTCCCAAACAAGGACTCACAATGGAAACTTCTCCCAGCACACCTAGGCTCAAGCCTTGAGCCAAAGGCGGAATCAATTCAGCAGGGACTGAGCACATCCATGAATGCCCTGGCATGCTGGGCTCCCTGGACTGCTCTCTCCCAACAGGAAGACACTACTGAGGAACCAAGAGGTCTTAATACTCCTCCAAGGTCTTTGTGAACTTGCACTTCATGCTCACAGCAAGGAGAGATCAACACCCCCATTTGGGGCACTGTGAGGTAGGGGATGCCCAGTGCGGAGCCCTGCTGGGCTCAGCCTGTGTGTATGAGCAGTGCGAGGTTGGGATTCAATAACCCCCCCTCATCAACATGCTGCTTCTTTCACCAGCTCATGCAGTTTGTTCTGGGGGAGCTAAAAATAGGGCAGTGAGCAGCTTTTGATAGAACAAAAAAATTAAGCAAAAATGCTGGGTTTTGTTTCTGTTGAAAAGCATTTTTGAATGTCCTCGTGGCTGTGTCAGAAATGATAGACAGTGAGTGGGCTTCAACAGAAAAGTTTGACCCCCAAGGAAGATGTGTGGGGCAGGCGGGGCAGGCTCCAGCTCTCTGTGGAGTCTCGGCCAGAAGCCATAGCACAGGGACCGTGTCAGGCACTGCCCTGAGACCCCAGGACAGGAGCAGGGGCCACCGTCACAGCCAGCGCTGCACAGAGAGCTCCCTCCGCAGTGCTGAGGCAGCACAGTGTGCCCTGAATAATTGAGAATAATGAAGGAATTTCTGCAAATCAAAGCACTTTTTTCTGATAACCTGCAGACAGAATCACTGCCTGAATTCATCAAACAAATCACTGGTCCTGATGTGCTTTCTCATCTCTGATACTCTTCCTGAACCTGTTCAGCACTGGTTCAGAGACACTGAAGGAGCCTTTCCGGGGCACCTCAGTGCCCATCTCAGAGCTCACTGTGACAAGATTTATCGCGGCAGTTTCCAGCCGGGCTGCCATGGCCGGGACAGCTCAGGGAGGCTCAGCACAGCGGCCGAACTCCCAAGCCATTCCCAGCTGCAGGCAGCCAAGCAAGCTTAAGTGATTTCAGCTCCTAGTGATTATCAGCGCTCTGTGATATCAGCTCTTTAGCTTGCTTGGGCCGCAGCAGCAGACACAGGAAGGGGGAGGAGAAGCGCTGTATGAGGTTCCGCAGGATTCTTTATTAGGGTCTTCCACGAAGGTTCTCAGTGACAGCTCTTCTGCCGAACCAGGCAGAATTAGGGGTTTTTATACCCTACAGGGGTTTTGGAAATTGTCCAATAGTAAGGGTCAGGGGAAAGTGACCTATAGGCTTACAGAGAGATAAGCAGGATCCAAAAGGCGGAAGAGAGGGGCTTCTAAGGCCCAGTCATCATGACTTGGCATTTCCTAGCTCAGGCTTCTGACCTCCAAGGAGGCCTTGCAGGCCCTGGGCTTGCTGCAAAGACTGACATATTCCTCTGCTCCTCTGGATCCCTGCTCCTCTCTGCAGCTTCTTCTCACAGTAGTGATGCTCTTTCACAGGACTCCAGCTCACGTGGATCTTCAGCTTGGTCTGACAGTGATCCTTCTTTCCAGTCCTCAGCATTCCTACTGCTCCCATCCTATGCATCCAAGTCAGTTTAATTTAGAAGACAACTCTGGAAGTGGATCCCAGCACCAGGATGAGCTACTGTGTTCCCCCATGCCAATGAGCCCTCCGGAAAGCTGTGTGACATGGGTTACTGAAATGACAGAGCTGGTCAATGCAGCTGCCACACAAGAGTGCAGATTTAAAAGTTGAAAAGCCTCAGGGACTTAGGGAAAGAATGAAAAAAAAAAAAGAACATTCATACAAAATAATTCTCTGACTTTCACATCACCCCCCTGGCCCCATGAGCCGTGGGCAGTTCTGTTCTGCATCATGAACTAATAGCTCAACCTTTTTCAGCTAAAGTTGAAACAGTCTGGAGCTAGAGAATTGTCAGAAGTGTGTCTGAAGCGATGTGTGCCCAGCTCCTCATCTCGTCCACTGCTGTTGGTTATGAAACATCTTCAGTTACCTGCTCTACCCTGCCAGGCGCTGCTCTCAGACCTGTGTGGGGCTGTGCAGGCAGTGCCTGCCCGGGGGCTCCACACTGGCACACAGCAGATTGTCTCCATGTCATCCAGCCCTGACACCTGCCCATGGCCACAGTGACCTGGGACATGCCACCATTTGATTCAGTTCTAAGGCACAGATCAAGCCGGGGCCCCACTGATTCACATGTGGCCAGTAAGGGTTGTAGCTTTGAGGACCAGGCAAAACCAGGTTCCAAAAATCTCTGCAAGGCAGGTGATCTCCAAAACCCCCATTATCCATATGCCTCTGGGGACAGAGAGTCATGGAATGGTTTGGTTTGGAAGAGACCCTAAAGCTCATCTCATTCCACCCCTGGCATGGGCAGGGACACCTTCCACTATCCCCGGTTATCGAAGCCCTGTCCAACCTGGCCTTGGACATTTCCAGGGATCCAGGGGCAGCCACAGCTTCTCTGGGCAACCTGTGCCAGGGCCTGCCCACCCTCACAGGCAACAATTTCTTCCATATATCCAACCTAAATTTTCCCTCTTTCCATTTTGATGCAGCACTCCCTTCCTCAGGGATGAGAGAGGGATTGACTGTACCAGTCTGGGGAGGAAACCTCCTACACCTGAGCATCCTGCTGTGTGTGTACCAGGGCACTGGACATGGCGAGCCACAGGGAATGGCAGGGAGCCTTCCAGAAGCATCATAGATGGTGGCTAGCCTGGGTTCCCCCAGTTATCCCAATTTCCCACAAGTAAAAACAAGAAGCTGACAAGACCTCAAGGACTGTATCCCCTGACAGCAGCAGCTCAGCTGGGCACAGCTGCCTGAGCTCAGCCGAGCATGCTCTGAGTCATCCCAGAGATCACCCTGCGGTCGGAACCCTGGGAATAAAACCCTTGTGGGATCTGGCTGCTGAACAAACACACACTTTGGCAATCCTGTTGGCTGAACTTTGCCTTCACACTTCAGCCCCCGTGCTGGCAGGGCTGGGTTGTGTCCATCTGTCCTGCAGCTCTACCTCACAGCACATAACCTAAAGGGACCAGAGAAAACCCGTTTCCAGAAACAGCTTCCAAAAGCAGACACGGGGCGAGGGCACTGTCTCCTGTCCATCTCCCACAGCATGCTCCTCTCTGACATTCCTGAGTAGTCCCCAGCGGTTTCAGACACAACCCCCACAGCATTAACCTCTGGGGTTTTTTTCACAGCTCATGCACCCCTCAGTGAAATGGGCAAAGGAGATAAAACCAGAAAGAGAAGTTTCCAGTTTTTAATTTTTTTCCCCAAAATTTTGCCCATTCATTCTGGGCATAGGGCCAGAAAGCAATAAAATCTGTTCTGTTTAGAAACAGCTTAGAAACATATAAATAACAGCAGTTTGGGGTGGCAAGAGCTGCAAATACAGCGACTTGTAAGTTCTTGAGTTTATTAATATCTGAAGGGGATAACGAGAGCTTTATAATGTCTAATTGAATTAAACACTCCAATTTGGGGATGTAAAATTTGCCATCATGAGCCATAATTATATACCTTCCTGGCATTGTTGTTGTTTCTCTATGAGTGAAAAAAATATGAGGAAGTGGTGTTTTAATTGATGTAATAAATGAATTCGTGCCCATTGCTCAATGATTTATAGGTCTGGGGAGGGCAACTGTGACTGGGGCTGCTTGGGCAGGGTGTGCAGGAAGAGAAGGGGTTCCCTGGCACCCCCATTTCCAATCTCCTTTGGCCAGCAGGGAAACTGCCTTCAGGACTCAGGCCTGACTAGCTGTGGTAGCCTCTCTTGTACTAATTGAAGCAAGATCTAATTTTTAGCCAGGCCGGGACAAAGGCCCTCATTAGTGGGTTGTGAATGTTTCAAGCCCTTGGAAGCTCTCACTGGAGTGCACGAAAGGAGGGCAGCCCCAGGAGAGGGGAAAACACATGAATATTTGCGAGGAGGACAGGGGAGCTAATGCCACCAGGGCTGAGGGACTCAGCCATCTGTTCCCAAAGAAAGCTCCCACCACCATGACCAGACACAGCTGGGCTGGCACGTGGCACTAGGAGCCAGAGCAATATCTCACGGCAGTAGGGAATAGGAAGGGCTGTGAGTCTGCTGGGCAGTCTGCGTGGAAGGCCAAATCTCTGCCAGGGGCAATACCAGAAGAGAGCAGACCCACTGCAATTAAAAACATTTTCTCCTCCATCCAGGTCTTTTATTTCAATCCAGGTTCTTTGGAAATAAACACACATCAAAGGCAAAAATCAGGAGTGCTGGCCTTGGCTCTGCTGCTCACCCACGCTGGGTTTGTTTCCCTCTGCACTGGTCCCTGGCACAGCGAGATGGAGGATGTGGAGCTGCTGTGTCAGGCTGGCCATCCCACGCCTCTGCACTGTGGGCCAGGGCTGGGCAGGGAGCCTCAGGAACCATGCACAAAGAGCCCACTGGAAATGCTGCCACTGTCTCCAGATTACATGTCCCTGGTTTAGAGGAACACTTGGTATCAGAGAACTGAAGTCAGAGTTCAAAAACCAGTCCTTTACAGGTGCTGCTGTGATCCTGGAAGTGATCCCTCTCCACTAGAATACAGGGGAGCTGGCTCCTTGTTTCCCAAGGCACAGCAGCTGCTTTGCAGCATAATGCCAGTCCCCAGGGTTAAAACAAAAAAGATTTAATTCTAATTCCAGTGTCTGGTTTCTGATTATGTTTCTGCTGACTCCTTTTAGGTCACCATCCTGGTAACACCTCCCTTTCCAAGGCAGATCTATTCTTCACACCTAATGCCCTCACTGAATTCTCTGAGAAAATACAAACATTGGGAACATGTCAGGAATTCCACAGTGCCATGGGCCCCAGCATGGCTGCACTGTCAGAGCAGGAGCAGAATGAGGATGGGGGGCAGCTCTCGGTCAGGGCTGCTGGCGTCACCTTGTGTCTGGGAGACAAACCCGGTCACCCCACACCCAGCTGAGCAGACACTTTGTTCAGGTAACAAATAGCTTGTTTTCTTTTGGCTGCTTGAGGTCCCTGGTTGTGCCATCCAGGGACCCAGCTCAGGGCAGGGTGGGCTCTAGGAAAGAAGGGTCAATATTTGCCACTTTGCCTCAAACCTTCCCCAGCCCTGACTGAATCTTTGGAGCTGCAAAAGAAGATAGACAATTAAACCACATATGGATTATGTCAACCATAAAATAGAATCAAATTTAAATTAGAGTTGCTCACATGATGAGTGGGTAACTGGTGACTGGTATCAACCACAAACAATCAGGGGAAGGATGCTGCTGGTAACAGATGGTGGGGACTTATATTTCCCCCTGTTTTCAGGCTGGATGTCTAAAAATGCAGACAGCAATACCCCAGGGTACAAATAACAATCCAGGGTAAAAATCCCATTATATAAATCATAGAATCATGGAATCACAGACTGGTTGGTTTGGGAGGGACCTTAAAGTTTATTCAGTTCCACCTCCCTGCAATGGGCAGGGACACTGTCTTCTAGACCAGGTTGCTCCAAGTCCTGTCCAACCTGGCCTTGGAGGCCAAGTTGCGGCCCCAGGCATGGGGCAGCCACAGCTTCAAATACCCAGGGTACAAACCCCAGGGTGCCAAAGCTTGCTGTGTGTGCCCCAAGGGTTGGCTCTGCCTCTGCCTGCAGCCCAGATTCAAAGCCTCCTGTCCCTTCCAGAATTCCCAGTGCGTTCACGTGCTGTCTGAAGGACACGCTGGGTGTCAGCTGGGCTGGAAAGCCCTGGGGTTATCACACTGGCCCCCAGCCCATGCCCCTGTTCCTCTTGGCACAGCTTGGCACAGATCTCCCGTGGGTCCAGGGTCAGTTTGAGGAATTTGTTCTTCTGCTGTGCCCAATCCTTTGTGATCTGCAGCAGGGGCAAAGCATTGTGAACTGGAGCAGGGACAAATCCAGCTGAGAAATAACCCAGAGGAAAAGAAAGGCAAGAAAGAAGGGTTATTTTTCAGCTGTCTGATTTCTCAGCTTGGTTCAATCTGTACTGGCTAGGTCCAAGGACAGGGAGGAGATGGGGACTGTGAGCAGGGCTTGTTCTGGACTGCCCCTGTTCTTCCCCTTCCTGGACTGCTCACAGCCCAGAGCCTGGAGCCCGGAGCTGCCCATGGGCTGGAGCTGAGCTGAACTCTAGCACAGGCTGTGAGCTAAGGGTCACCTCCATCCCTATCCATAGGGAGACACAGCTGTGAAGGAACTCAGTCACCTGGGCAGTTCATGGGTTACAGATGCCCAGTCCTGGTCATCTGTAACCTCCTCCCACCACATCACCTGGCAGTCATTCCTGGGGGGATCTGCAAGCAGATGTGCTGTGTGCTTCTGAGCAGAGACATTTTTGGCATTGACAGATACTGAATGGCCTCTCACAAGAGATGCTTGCTCCTTGCTCCTAACAAAAGTGATGGGATGTACAGTGTTAGGCAGCATTTGCCCACTGAGATCCCCAGCTGTGATGCTCAGTGGGAGCAGAGGTTTGCCGAGGACGCATGGCATGATTTAATGCACAAGAGGCCAGTGCAGGGCTTCCTCTCCACTCTGTCCCATCCTCTTCTACCTTCACCTGACATTGAAGTGGCTCATTGATCACTGATGGATATGGCTGGGGCATGTTAGCAGCTGAGCCTGGCAGCAAGAGCTGAGCTGCACAACATGCCCATCCTTCTGACCAGCATTCCCAGCATTCCCACCCCCAAACTTTGATTTTCTCAGCGCTGGTGGCTCTGATGTCAGTGACCAGCTTTGAGAGAGCAGCAGGAGAGAGAGACCATTTGTGCTACTGTGGCACAAAGAGCACGGCACAGCCCCAGGGCAGCTCTCTGCACCCTGAGCTCCTCTGCTGCCCACATCACTGCCTGTACCAATGGCACCAGCAGCACCAATTCAGTCTCCAGGCCTCCCCGAGCTGCCTTCCCTGATAGCACAGTGGACTGAGTTACCTGCCTCCAATCTCTGAATAAAAGGTCTTAAAGACCTTTGTGAGAGGGCATGATGTTACTGGGGGCCAGAGATGCACTTTTCATGTGTCAGCCCCTGTTGTGGTGCACCAGTTTGGTTGTTCTCTTGCACTGGGTGATTGGGAATTTGCACAGAATAGTTTTGTATTGCACTGTATAGCTTATGTTACATCATGTGGTTTGTTACCCCGTTTCCCCATCACATGGTCTTTCCCTCACCTGTCCAGGTACCACCTGGTGGTCTCTCCCCTGGGTTACCTCTCTCCTCGCCACTCCTCACTGGTGTCCATTGGCTGTGGATCTCTCCCTCTGTTCCCATCCCGGGGGGTATAAAAGCTCCTTTTTGCCAGAGAACACCCTCTTTTTCTCCCATGGGTTTGTCCACCTGATATGTGTCTTGGAATAAAGGACAACGTTTCCCACGTGGAGGAGAGCGCTTCTCTAATCTTTTACCTTCGTCTATGAAGTATCGTGTGGGCAAGGGTCTAGAGCTAGCCAGAGTGGGCCCCAACAGCCCAGGAAACACGTTTCTTCAAGCCCCTTCCCAGACCTGGCAGAGCCCTTCTCCTCAGGTCATGTGGGCTGCTTGTTCCTTCCTCCCAGGCAGGTTTTCTGGGAGCAGGGAGCAGTTCTGCCCCACGTACAGCTCCTTTGTTCTAGAGGAGGGGTTTCTAGGGAGTCTTGCTGTCCCTGAGCAAGGGTTTGTGCTTCTCCAGCCAAGGGGGCCCCATGGAGTTTCAGTGAGGAGACAGAACTGGGAGGTGAGCCTGAGAGCGGGGAGCAGGCGGTGGGAAAATGCTGACGGCAGCAGCCTGGAAGCAGGGATGCAGATGGTCAGCTGAGCCCCAGCACATCAATCCTGCCACACGCATCTGTGCTTTTGCAGACTGACCCGAGTCCTTCTGACAAGCCCACCCTCCTGTCACTAGCTTTTAAGCCTCTCCCAACCCCTCAGCATCTTGCCGTGCACAGGACAGGCACAGGCATCCTGGCTCCGGAGCAAAGGCAGGAGCAGCTGGATCCTCTTGCACAGAGTGGAGCTGCACCCACACCACTGGCCAGTCCTGCTCCCCTCTGGCTCCCCACCACACTGTACACCTGCCATGTTTCTATTGATGTTTGAAACTCCAGCAGCCTGAAATGCCCCCTGAAAATGCCTCTTTCCTTCCAGCTCGTGGATAGAGCACTTGGACAGCACTGAGTCAAGGAGAGGGTCCCCTTGCAATATGTCCCCTCAGTGTGATCCCCTCTGGCTCATAAGCAACCTCTACCAGCTGGGAAAGGTCTCATGGATTTGGTCTTTCGTACCCCAGTGGCACTGGGCTGGAAGCTTGGCTCTGGGCACATGGAAAGGAGCCCCTGGATCCTGTGGGAGCCCTGTTCTCCTGCACCCCAGTGCGGGGGACAGGTTCCATGGTGAGCTCTCTGAGTGCCTCGGGGCCGGTGGTTCTGTGCTGCAGGTGGGCTCTTTGCAGCACCAGTGCAGTTAGTTCTGCACCCCTCACTTTCAAGGCGTTGGTGATGAGCACATGTCCTCCTCTCCCCTAATCTTCCAGAGGCGGAAGTACATGTGTTCATCCTCTTAGCCACACTTGAGCACCAGAGGTTCTGCAAGTTCACAAGATGCTGGAGGAGTTCCATGGACACCCTCATTCCCAAGGCAGGGATGTAGAGGACAGCACAGCTCCAGGCACCACTCGGTGCCACTGTACCATTAATCCATGTCACACTTTCCTGAGCACAACCTGAGTCACTGGTCTGGCCCAAGGGCCCTGCTCTCCTGGGCACACAGGGAATCTGGTCTCCCATGGGTGCACTGGCCTTCACCTACCGCCTCTCACTGATGGGAACATGCAGCAAACCAGGGCACCAGAGGATCTGGGCTAGAAAATAAGCTGCAATGATTTATTTATTAACCTAGATCTGCAAAAGCAGGAAGAGAAGCTGCAAAAGCCAGAGAAAATCCTGCCCTTCCTCCCTGCTTCCCTGGGGGAAAGATCAAACACAGAAGCAAAGCCCAAGCACTTGGTTCAGGCCAGAGTTTTCCCCCGGACATCGTCACGGCCTCCATTCAATCTCCTGCCTGTCCACTCCCTGTGCCCTGATGCTGCAGCATTGGTGTGCAGCTGCAGCCCAAACAGACTGCGGAGGATTTGGTTAAAGCTGACTGGGCAAAGCAGAAAGGCAAGTTCTACTTCCAGTGTGTCCTGGCACTGGGTCCTTACAAGGTCACACCGGCACATCCCTGGGGGAAGGTGGCCCCAAATCCTTCAGCAGCAGTGGAGTGTTGCAGCATTCCAGGATTTTTGATAGTCAGGGCTCATGTAACTGCACAGGGCTGATGGATGCAGCTGCTGGCAGCTGTGGTCCTGCCCTTGCCCTATCCCCGGGCTTGCTAGCTCTT
Source organism: Onychostruthus taczanowskii (assembly GCF_017590055.1). Lineage (NCBI taxonomy): Eukaryota > Metazoa > Chordata > Aves > Passeriformes > Passeridae > Onychostruthus > Onychostruthus taczanowskii. Next base: position 268,085 of record NW_024506002.1, on the reverse strand, counting down.
TCTAAACCCTTTAGAGCTCACCCTGTGAGCTGCTGCTGCCAGTCCCGAGCCAGGCGCTCGCTCTGTGGCAAATGCCTTTTCCTCTTTGTGTCCATCCCTCAGCAACATCATTTTGCATATAAACCTTGAAGGAGGAAATGTAATCCCATAACTCTCAGAGCAAGTCCTGTTATTTGAAGAACTGAAAGGATGTAATTTATTTCCTTCTCAAAGACTGTTGTTCTACAGAAATGATGCGTATGTGACAGGACATCACAAGAAACAAGGACTCCAGAGAAGAAATCTGAGGGAAAGGTGGGTTCAGAAATATGAAATTATTTTTCAGAACAGAAGATTACTGCTGCAATCTGGGCAGTGCAGGGAAACAAAATGCTTAAAAGAATCCAAGAAATGTGTTCAGCATCAATACTACCTACTACATCTTGGCAAAAGAAGCAGGGAAAAGGAGACCTCTTCCAAGAGTCCCTTTGACAATGATCCATCAGATGCCTTACCTGGCAGGACTGGGAGGGACAGGGGCTGGACGATGGCACAAGTGACCATGGTGGGGCTGGTGGGACCCTCTGCCACGGCAGCAGCCACCAGTGAGCCCTGAGTTCCACCGCAGCCCTCGCACCACTCGGTTGGTTGGGAGTGGATGTGGCCGCAGCTGAAGCCGCAGAGAGAACGCACTGCCCAGCAGGAGCCAGTGAGGAGCTAAGGCAGCACACGTGTGCTTTCTGCTCTGTGCTCTGGAGGGAGCATCAAACAGTCATGTAAAGCAAGTGCTTTTGATGTTCTAAGCTAATCCCTTTCAAACAGAGGCTGGAGAGGGAAAAGCAGCACAGTGTTGGAGTGTCAGCAGACAAACCCCCCTCCCATCCTCTGGAAGCTGGCTTTCCAGAGCCAGCTTCTCCCTGCACCTCCTCATCTGTTGGAAACTGAGGAGACACTAGCTCTTCACCACCACATTCATACCAAAGCTTGGGCTGGGAGAAACATTTGTTTCTTCTTTGGGAGGAAACTAGAGTACATATTTAATGTATTTTGATGTGAAAAGCTGTTTTAAACCAAAATAATCTTCCAGAGAATTTGAGGCAGTGTATTTCTTTCCTCTTGAGCTGTTCTCATGAAAACTTAGGAGAAGTAGCACCACCCATGGCACAGACCTGGCTGGCAGAGAGCCACCTCATGGGGATATCCAAGTGCTGGGTGCTCTTAGAGGAGGCAGGGGACAGTGGACAGATGTGGTTCCACCATGGCCCTTCTGCCTCAGGAGCCACCAACAACCACTGACAGTGTTCTTTATGAGAAAATTAAGGAGAGTAACAGTCTTGCCCCCATATCATAATAGCTTTTCCTAATGCTAGAAAAAAAAAAACCTCCAAAACAAAGCTATTTCATGCTGTAATTACAGGTAATAAAAAGCTCTATGCTGACAGATACACAGCACCCCAGTACCTGCCTCTGTCAGCCTAGCCCCAGCAACACTGATCACCATAACAATCCCACAAGAACTGGTTATAAGGCTTTCCCTAACATACCTTGCTCTGCATCTGTTTCACTGCAGCCCCATCCAACCTGCCCTTGGACATTTCCAGGGATCCCGGGGCAGCCACAGCTGCTCTGGGCATGCAGTGCCAGGTCCTCAGCATCCTCACAGGGAAGAATTCCTTCCTGTGAGAAGATTATTCTGATCTGGCAGCAATGCCTTGAGATGGGGTGTTGGGGTGCCTGGCTTGTAGAGCACCTGCTGGCTGTTGGTGACCTGGGGCATCTCTGGAGCTCTTTAAGAGATCCTGTCCTTGAGGAGTACTGAGGAATATATTCTCGGACATAAGGAAAGTTCTCAGTATGTCCTTGCTTCTCCCTGCCAAAAGGAATAGGCTTGCTCTGCACAGTGCACAAGTGGGTGTGCCAGCACCAGTGCAGGCACCCAGCACCCCTGTTGCCACACAGCACCCCAGGTGCCAACACCACCCCTGGTGCCACACAGCACCCCAGGTGCCAACACCACCCCTGGTGCCACACAGCACCCCAGGTGCCATGCTGCCTGCCCCAGACTGTCCCCTGCAGTCCCACAGCTCCTTCCATTTGGTGTCCCTGTGTGCCAGAGTGCAGGGACAAGTGGGTTCCCTGGGAGCTGGTGCTGCTGGCGTCAGTTTTTCCTCCCACTCCAGACCTCTTCTGCTCTCCTGCCTACACCCACCTCTCTGCTGGCTCCCATTCACATCTGCATATCATGCATATTCATGACAGATGTAGATAATTAAATATTCATGTACACAGTCATTGAACTTGCAATTAATCTGGAACTTGCTGTTCTTCTTCTATCTCCCTCACCCCACAAGGAGCCACAGGAGGCTCTGGCTGCCAGAGGGTGCTGGGCTTCCAACTGCTGAGGGCTAAAGCCCAGAAGAGAGGAACCAGCACATCTCACCCCCTTACTGACCCACTTTTCCCAATCCATGCTGTTGTGCAAGAAGGAAGATGAGAAGAACCTTTAGCTACTCTTCTTGCTCCAGGGAGCCCATGGTGCCTGCTGGAAGCACAGAAACAGGGAAGCAAAATCCCCAGTACTGTAGGTGCAGGAACTTTTCCTCCAGTCACAGCCGGTCTTAGGGTAAAGCTGTCCCCACCTACCACCACTCTCTATGGAGGTACAAGTGGGTGCAGGGTGAGGGCTCTCACCAACGGACAGGATATTGCCAGGGTTTTACGGATGCTGTAGTTCCTGCACAAGCCCCACCCCAGACTCTCAGTATCCCAGCAGCTGGCTCCTGCTCCAGGGTGCTGAGGGGATGGAGCCACTGGAGCTCCTGGATAGAGCCCACTCCTCACTCCTGGGGCTCCCAGCTCGCTGCCATCTCAAAGCTGCTTCTGCAGCATTTCATCACATCTCCCACTGCTCCTGAAGACTCTCGCTATTCACCATGTGCTTATGGTGTGGCAGGAGCTTCTGCTTCATACCACAGCCAGCCTGACAACCCTCCCTGGAAAAGAGCTTGAAACAGCCAGAGACTGACAGAAATAGAACAAAGATGGGAAGGGGTCCTGAGGAAGGGGGGTTGGAAGTGAGCACAGGGCTGCGGAGATCCCCAAAACACTTGGTCAGCCTGTTGTGCCAGCACTCTGAGACAAGAGAGCCCAGCCTAACTGGTTCTGCAGCCACATCCCCCTGCACCCCACACAGCATCCTCCCTGGTCATGCACAGCATCACCCCCAGACACGCACAGCATCGTTGCTGGCCACACACAGCATCATGCTTGTACTTATCCCTGGACCCAAAGGGCCCCTCAGCCCTCACAGTCCTCGCCAGCACACTAGGGTGTGTCATCATCCCCAGGGTCCCAAACATTCCTTTTCACCCCAGACCTACATTAGAACAACACAAGTGACCCCTGATGACTGTGACACTTTGAACAGTTTCTGGAGGTGTTTTATTAGTAGTAGCCAACAAAAAATGTGGGTTGTGTTGCCTGACTGCTGGACACACTGATGTGCTGGCTGTGCTGGATCTCCCAGACAGCAAGAAATAGTTAAAACCATCAGAAATGTTTGTTAAAATTTCCTCTAGTAAATCTCTCTGTGTGTTTTGGGGGCAAGAATTGAGCCCCTCAGGGCCATCACAGGTGACCTAGAGCATCCTGTGTATAAATGGTAGATGCCTTGAAAACACTAGCAAAGCAATCCTGAGCATCTACTCACCTATAAAGCTTTTCCAGCAGCATTCACACCCTTCCCCAGGCCTTTTGTACTGTCAGTGGTATTCTCATGTACTGCTCTTCACTATACAGATGGCTTTTGAAAATCATCTCCTTGAAAATTCCTTGTTTAAAGCAGGAGAAAACATCTGGCAGCGACACAAATTGTTTGTGGACTGAAGATTGGAGGTAGTTCAGCTGAAAGGGAGTAAGGTGTTGAAAGGGCTTTTTGGGGAGGCCAGGCACAACTCAGAGCCCCCCAGCTCTCAGCACTGATGGTGACAGCTCTGCTGCCCCAGGGCACTGCCAGCTCTCTCTCCAGTTCCCCCCAACCACTGCCTGCTCCAGAGCTGGCTCTCACTCTTGGCAGTGCCCATCTGCCTTGTGGCAGAACTGATGAGTGCTGGTGGTTTTTCAAGGTAATAAAGTTGTTTTCTTCCTGTCACTCAAAATCACCCAGGGAGTAGGTTTTATATCAGCACACATGCAGGAGACCTAGTTCTGTGGGAAGAGCAACTCCAAACACATCACAGCTCCCGGCAGCGCAGGGCAGTGCTCTCCTGCTGCGCTCTGTGTTTTAGCTCTAATTATCTCGTCGGTGTTTGCTGCTGCTGGATAAAGACACTCATAGCAAACCCAGCATCTGGAATGGCAGAACTGGTTTGCAGAGCCCCAAGTCAGCCATGCTCTGCAGCAAGACACGCTTGTCCCTCTGCCCAGAGGCACATTCTTGTCCCTGGCACTGGCCATGGTGTGTCACAGCACAAATCACTCACAGATGTGTAGATATGGGTGTGAATGTGGATGCAAACCCTTCCCTGACTCCCATGCTGTCTGGTGAATAAGACCCCAGTGTGAGCCTCAAGTTGCCCGTCACACCCAGGGCAGTGACATGAGAGGGGTGCTCCCCACTTCCCTTCTGGAATGAGAATGGAGATGTACCCCAGGTCTCAAAGTGGGCTTGAGTGGTAGTTCCAGGCTTTCCCTGCATGTCAGGACTGGAGTGGCTCAGGCAAAGCCTGAGTAGGCTGTAGAAGGATTAACAGCATTTTGACAATGACAAGCCCCCACCCTTCCCTCCCTGTGCTCTGAAGGCAGCAGAAAACAACTGGGGTGCTGCTGGAATTTTGGGCTGTGAAGAAGAGATCCCAACCTGGTTTGCTGCAGAAGAAACAGGTAGTGGGGGACACAGCATGCCCCCCAGTCCTCTCTGCAGGTCCTTCACGGAGCCCCAAGCCTTCTACAGAGCTGAGAGGGGTTCGGTCACTTCACAGCCTTCAAGCAGCAATGGACACAGGCACAGCAGTGCACAAGGACGCACACCAGAATCCTGGTGAACCCCACCATCCTGAGGCAGTGACATCCCTACCTGGTACCCTCTGTAAACCAGATGAGGGCCTTGGGGCCACATTTACAGTGGACATGCCAATCTGAGGATTGTTCCACAACAGCTGTGCTACAGCCCCAGCTGTAAGGAGCTTCTTCTGGCATCCCAGAGTGTCTTGGTTTGAGAAGACAGGTTTCTGCTAAGGAAGGCAGGAGCTTCCCTTAAACAGAAAATGCAAACCCCCTCTCTCCAAATTATTATAATTTTGAAATTAAGGGGCTCATAGGCAAAGATATGGGAATAGGAATAACAGTTCTTTATTAGGGAAAAAATTAAAAGAAAATATAAATAAATAAATAAATAAATAAACTAAAAGAAATAAATTAAAATTTAAAATAATTAAAATAAAAATGCAGTAATATAAAACAACACTGACGGAATCAGAATATGACCTGATACCCTGTGGGACAAGCTGTTGGCAGCAGTCCCATTAAATGGTGGCTGCAGCCCTCCTGCAGTGCCAGCTGTGGTTCTGGTAGAGCTGGGATCCTGGAGAAGGGTGGAGTTTTCCTCTGAAAACTTCAGTGCTGGCATAGATGGGCCTGATCTTCCTCTGGGAATGCAGTGGAGAAGAAAGCTGCTCCTCTGGGGATGCAGTGGGAAAAGGCTGCCTGTAGCATTCCAAACCTCAGATTATATCCAGGAAGGAATGCTTGGCTCCTCCCCCTGGGCAGAGCTTCTCCCAATGGGATGATGTAATTTTATCAGCCATGCAGGGACACTCCCTGGCCATGAACAGCAGAGATTTCCTGCAGGGAGGATTGGTTGTGGAAGAGATAAAGAAAACTGCCCCACCTGGTTTTAACAGGTGGCCTAATTAACTGAGGATAACTGCCCCACATCTAAAACAGATGGCAATAGAATATACACCCCAGACACATCTTGCATTTCCAACATAAGATACAGAGTCACACCTCACCATAATGGTCCTTCCTGCTGGCATTGTTGAGTCCATTCTGCATGACTGCAAGCATGCTGCTGTGGGCTGCTCGGCTGAGCTGCCGCAAAGACATGAATGCAAATAAATCCACTCAGAGAGTGGAGGCTGAGGAGCAGGAGCTTCAGGGCTGGGGTTCCTTCCTCTTCATTGTAGTAACATGAACATCTGGCTTCAGCTGCAGCACCCACTGCTCTGAGCTGCTCCATGTTCTCTCTTGACTTGTGCAGATGCTGCTAACACAGGTCAGAGGATTTTCCTTGGCGAACATCTTGCACTATTTGTCATTGTTTATGCAGGCTCTGTCATTGTTGAGTCACAAATCGGTGGATGTTGGGTAACTCCCTGGGAACCTTCTGTAAATACTAATAAGGTGCTACAAGCAAATGGCACAGGAATCAGGGATGAGGCCACTTCTGGGAGCTGGCAGGACCAGGCACAACCTTAGGACCGGGGGCTGACAGAAGCTAGGGTCCCACCACAGGACCCCACCAGGAAGAGCCCACCACAGGCAACTGTACCTGCACAGTGCTGCAGCCATAATGATGTTACCATTGTGACATTAACCTCCTGATGTGGTCCTCCAGCTCTCCCAACACTGAAAAGAAATTTGCAAGTAGCATTTGCAGGGATTTACTGTCATGCATAAATGCTGAGGCTCTTTGCAAAGAGAGTGGGTACACCGCCCTCAGTGAGGACAGCATGAGTCTGAGCTTGCTTGGACAGGAGGAGAGAAGGCTCACAGCCACACTGAACAAAGACCTGATGAGGATGTGGGCTTGGGGCACCTGCATACCCCTCCTGAAGCCTATGCTATCCAGAGAATCTCCTTCCCACCTTGAATCAGGCCATGCCCAGAGTCTGGTGATTCAGAGGGGTTATGAGCATCAAGCCACCCTTGCCCAAACTGGTCTCAGCAGGAACCAATGCAATGCAGAGTGGGGTATCACATCAATTGATGCTTTGGCTACAAGCTCTGAAGCACAAATAGGTCCGTTTGTGGCCCTCCTTGTCATCGTCACCAGCCGATGTGTGAGGAGCACACAACCCCCACTGACCGAGCCTTCCAGACAGTGCAGTGCCCACAGTGCCCTCATCTTCCCCACCAGACCAGGCTGGCCTTGGCAAGATGCTCTCAGAGCCAAACCAAACTCCGTTTGTGGAATGGTAATGCTGCTCTGGTGGGTGTTTAGACATTTCCAGACTTAGTTTGGTGTTGCGTTTCTTTTTTTTTAATTTTCTTTTACTTATAGATTTTTTTCCCCTAAGTTGCTAAGAAACTACTGGGTACTTATGGATACTTATGGGTACTTAAAAAAGACAAAAGATTGTGTCTGAAGTCACAAGAAGAATAGAGCATCTGACTATACATTTTTTTTCTCTGAAAGTTTCTCTCCGAGGGACAAAGATAGCATGAGAATGGGGGGCAGGTAAAAAAACAACAGTTGGGGCCGCTGCTCTCTTGCTCTTTGGGATCAGAGGAGGATGGCCAGGCTGTCGCTTACTGCGGGGAGAATTCACTGGCACTGCTGGAGCTCAGCCCTGAGGGACCAGTCACCATCTGCTCGTGTGCCCCAGCGATCCCAAACCTTGTGTGCCCGGTATTTCCGAACCTCATGTGCCCCAGGAATCCCAAACCTCGTGTGCCCGGCAATCCCGAAACTTGTGTGCCCCAGTGTTATGAATAAGGGGGTAATTCGTGCTGGAAATGTAAGATTATTAATGTAATATCAAATAAAGCTTTAAGATCATGACAGCAAAGGGAAAGGGTGATTGTCACACAGGACAGCCCCCAAGGAGGAGGTGCATCATTAACATGCGAAGAAAACCCAGCCCGCACAGGAGATGGGCACTCCCCGATGGCATGAACGAGAAAACGCCCAGTGATGATGGCCCATGGAGATGTCCACCTCAGACAGACAGGACCATCAAGGACACACATCTGAATGCAGGATTCCAGGAACTGGAGACAGATACACATCAATTCCCGAACGAGGCTTTGTCCAGCACAGAACAGAGAATAGACACAGCATGAATATGAAGGACTCCAGGAGGGGACAAAGGGACTCTGCCGCGAGCAAGAAAAAGAGTATAAAAATCGAAGTCTGCCAGGCCTCGGTGGTGAACTGGGGGATTCGGTGCGATAGAGGCCGGATCATCATCCACCCGCTCCGATCCCGGGCTCGGTGCTACTTTTTGATTGCTGGTGGTCGGGACTCTATATCGGTCTCGAATAATTTTAATTTTTATTTTCTAGCTAATTGGCTGGATCCATTTTTACCTATAACACCCAGCAATCTTGAACCTCATGTGCCCTGGGAATCCCGAACCTCGTGTGCCTGGCAATCCCGAACCTCGTGTGCCCTGGCAATCCCGAACCTCGTGTGCCCTGGCAATCCCGAACCTCGTGTGCCCTGGCAATCCCGAACCTCGTGTGCCCTGGCAATCCCGAACCTCGTGTGCCCTGGCAATCCCGAACCTCGTGTGCCCTGGCAATCCCGAACCTCGTGTGCCCTGGGAATCGCGAACCTCATGTGCCTGGCAATCCCGAACCTCGTGTGCCCTGGGAATCCCGAACCTCATGTGCCTGGCAATCCCGAACCTCGTGTGCCCTGGGAATCCCGAACCTCATGTGCCTGGCAATCCCGAACCTCGTGTGCCCTGGGAATCCCGAACCTCATGTGCCCAGCAATCCTGAACCTCGTGTGCCCTGGGAATCCTGAACCTCACCCCTCCCTGCCCTGCTCGGAGCTGCGCCAGCGCTGCCCCGCCTCAGCTGTTTCTTTGCTCTTGCTCTAGTTTTCTCCACGCTGCAGCCGGCACTGTCCTGGAGTTCCAGCTACCATTGTGGAACTTCTAATACATCTCATCCACCACCCCGAGATTTTTTTGCTCATTCCTGCTGGCTGTGACAGTAACTGCACCAGAGGGGAAAGTGCCGGCAGCCAAGAAGGCTTTTACTCGGTCCCCAGTTCTGTTTGTTGTTAATGTCATAGTTATTGTAGTTTTGTTTGCCTTGTTATATACATACTAGTAAAGAACTATTATCCCTATCCTCATATCTTTACCTAAGAGCCCCTAAATTTCAAAATTATAATAAATCAGAGAGAGGGGTTTTACGTTCTCTATTCCAAGGGAGGTTCCTGCCTTCCCTCATAGACACTTGTCTTTCAAACTAACACATGTGGCTTAGAAATGAATATTTATTATTAATTCTATTTTTTCTCTGGTGCCATGGTAAATCACAGGATAAATCACTGCTACTTGGTGATAAAGGGTTCAGGAGCCAATCTTCAGCTTTGCCTGAGATTTATTCCCATTTGAAAACAAAGATCCTGACAAAAGAGACAGATTTCCTGGCATGGAAATAACTCTGCTTAATTAGTGAGATGATTCATGTTTTCAATCACGGTTTATAGCAGGCCCTTTACAGTCAGCCATAAAGCAGGAGACTGCAGGTCTGCCAGGCCCTCAAAAACAACCCATCTGTGTTCCCTGTGGTGCAGGCAGTGGCACATGCAGCTCTTCAGGGATGGGGTCACCATGCCAAGGGGCCCAGCACCTGGACACCTTCACCAGAGCCACCCACAGCCCCTTCCCAGCGGGTCTGAAGCATGGGAGAGACAGACACACGCTCCCCCCTGCCTTCTCCTCCCATGCCTCAGGCCTGGTGTCAGCTCTAGCAGGGAATTCTCTCCCTTCCTCATTCAGCCCTGGGCTGCTCCTGGTTGGAGCTTTGCCCTCCAGGTCTCATTCTCTGGCTCCCAGCCTCCCTGCAGCCAGCCTCAAGGGGCTCTGCCAAGTGCCACTGCTGTCCCTTGGTGGTCATTTGGCTCAGAGGTGTACAGAGCAGGTGGAGGCTGGCTGCCCCTCTATGTTTTTCCCAATGAGATCATAATCAGGACACCCTAGGACTGAAGGGCTGGGCAGAGTGCTCTGAGCATCCCCAAGCTGAGCAGATGCTGCTGGAGAAGCTCCTCCAAGCTCCCATGGCCATGGGAGTCATTGCAGTGGTGCTGGGGATCTTAGGGAGGCCAGTTATGAGAAAGCAAATCCACTCTAAAGTGGGAGAAAAGGTTATTGCAAGGTTGACAAATGATGCATGAGGCAATGTCATGCTGAGCCAGTCCCTGGAAACAGGGACACTGCTGTGGAGCCTGTCCCTGGGATGTGGTGCTAGGATGTGAGTCCAGCCCTGTGGGACCAGCTGGGACAGAGGCCAAACTCAGCCCTATTTTCCTCCTGCTCAGCTGAGCTGGAGCAAGAGCCAGCCTGGCAAGGAGGGTAAGTGAGGTACCAGCCCTGCACAGGGCCACCAGCCCCACACAGGACCACCAGGCTCTGACTGGGCTTCCAGCCACACTCACAGCTAGGGCTGTCTAGACTGTCCCAGGAGCCAGAGACTGCCTTGCTCTCTGCACCTCCAGCAGCACAGCCCAGGCATTAACTCAGAAATGAAACAGAGGTGGCCAAGGCCCATAAAATTAATTAGCTCTCGCTTTAAATTAAGCATCTCAAATGAGTGTTTCATGGACATTTAATTAAAAGCCTGAAAGTTACACTGTAAAGGATGGCTGGAGCAGTGCCTCAGGATGGGGTGAGGGTGCAGTGCTGGGACCTGCTGCCGAGTCCTGGCTGTGCTCAGGCGTCCAACTGGCAGCACGAGCTGGTGTCTCTCTCCTGGCATCATCGGCTCCTTCCTCCTAAGCCTGTCCCTGAGGGGCATGTGCCCCCAGAGCTGGACACAGCTGGGGCACACAGCTCTGCAGGGGTGACACCAATAGCGAGGGACTGCTCTGGGACAGAAGTGATTGGGAGTCTGCCCCAATGCTTCAGCGTGGCCCTTGACACCCTCCTCAGCACCAGAAGATGTGGGAGAGCCAAGAGGAGTCCTGGACTGGGAAGGCATACCCAGAGCGTGCACTAACATCACCAGGGGCAAGAGGGACCAGGCTGACTCTGCTCAATGTGTCAGGTCCATCAGCATCACCTGAGGCCCTTGTGTGGGATACACCTGATGCTGAGTGTGCCTTGGTTATGCACCAGCAATTAATGGACAAAACAATCTGTGTTGAACAAACCTTGACCAAAGGCAGCCCTCACCCAGTAAGATGTCTGCTGTCACCTCAGGTCCATGTCCTTATGCTCTGCCAGTAAATCCCCTCCAGGTCAGCCTTAGCAGGACTTCACATGGACACAGGAGTGTCCCAGACAGCAGCAGCCAAAGCTCATGGTGCCAGCACACTGCTGAAACTTGATGCTAATGGAAAGGAAGTAGTGGACAAGAAAAAGCAGGTTATTCACACCCCTGATGAGCCCTGAGGATGCTTGGCAGTATATCCAAGCAAGAGCCATTTCTGATGGTAGAGCTGAATTCTGCCCTTCTTCCTCACTCCTGTCTCTGGACCCTCAGGGAATTTAGAATGGGTTTATGTCAGCCCACAGGAGCACAGTGCAGAAAAATCACCTTGATTTCCCAGCCAGGTGCCCTCCTCCCCAGGTACCCCCCTTCCCAGGAACACCACAAAGCACTCAAAGGGGTGCTAAAGATCAGGGTGCCAAGGGATTTCCTTCTCTGGGAAATTGCAAGGGCTTAAAACCCAGCAGGTTTGAAATACAGGAGCAGAGACCTGGGAACAAGGTTCCTGTGAGTAACAGCAGTGCTGAGTCCAGACACAGCCCTGGGATAGCCACAGCCCTAGTACCAGTCTGCGTGTGGGAACTCCATCCTCCCATGGAGACAATTATCCACCTGTGAGCCACCCCCATTCCGTGCTGTCCCTGGAGTGCCCACTCCCAAACAGCCTTCCAAGGGCAGGACACTGCCAATGAACATACAGCCCCGCTCAGCTGAGGTTTGTCCTTTATTTGGTGTCAGATTGTGATCTGAGGTCGCTCATTGTTTAAACTGAGGCCTTGCAAGATGTCTAGCACAAGCCAGGCTGCAGCAGACAAGCAGGACTGCTTCTCCCCCAGGGAGCAAACAGGGAGCAGGCAGGATGTCCTTCCAGGGAGAGGGACTGGGACCAGGGCTGTCCTTCCAGGGACCAGGGCTGTCCTTCCCTGCCCATGCTGACCACCACCAGCTCACACATCTCCCAAAGCTGTGCTCAAGGAAAGAAGTTCTCTGGGGTCAGGAAGGTCATTTGTGCCCCCCCACCTTGGGGGGCACTACCTTGGACAGGCACCCTTGTGCTGCTGAGGCCAGCCTGGCAGCACAGCAGCAAGGGAGGCTGTTACACAGCATGCCGAATGGAAAGGGCTGAGCATGAGGTTTAGCACACGATGTTGACACCAAAAGCACCCTCCAAGGCCTCCCAAGACCCCAACTTCTAAGGAGCTCCACTCTGTCTCCTGGGGTTTGGCTCCTCAGATGGAACCCCACCCTGGTGATGAGCTGGGGGCTGGGGAGAGAGAGAGGCTCCTTTGAAGTCATCCTGGGGAATCCATCAGGGCACAACCATCACAAGGCTTTCCTCTGTTACAGAAACTAGATGCTTATGATCCCACTTGTAACATTTCTCCCACAAGACCACTGGTGCTTGAGCCGTGCTGTTTCTTGTCATTCTGGTTTTTGAAGAGGAGCTTGAATTTGAATAATGAGTCTTTGACAGGAAAGCGTCCTACCTTGTCTTCTCTCTTTGTGCTGAGACTATTCCTGTCCCTGAGGAAACCCAGCCTGGATGTTGGAGAGTGAGACAGGCTGTGCTCAGGAACACAAGTCCAATCACTTGAGGTGCAGGTGCTCCCCTCTTTGTGCACTCACCTACACCACAGAGGGATCCCAGCAGCCCTTACTCATAAAGGCCACACAAATAAGACAGCCCCAAAGGGCATTGTTACATGTCCATGTCTCACCATCATGTAATGACTAATTTACCTTAATTACATTAAACTTATAGCACACTTTTACGTCATTCCAAAGTTATTTATGCTGTTTATTCTTTTGCTCTGCCCCAGCCTTCTGATGAGCAATTCCCAGCTGGCTGAATAGTAGCCCATCACAGCACAGCCTGTGCTACCTGGTTTACTTCGCCCTGGAATTTGTAATTCCCATACTGCTAACAATGTGCCAATCCCATCAGTGCCCCAGTTACCTCATCAGCACTTTGGGGGTGTTTGTGAATCCCACACAGCTGCAGCCAGGTTGGACTCTGCCAGCTCTTCCACCCACCACCTTCCTGCATCCACTCCTGTACCTGGTTCCCATGGGGAAGTGTTAGAAGTGACATTCTCCCTAAGCCACTCAGACTCATGAGCCCATTAATTCCTCTCTGAGGCTTAGGGACATTGCCCAAGAAAGAGAGCTACAGCAGCTCACAGAGTCCAAGCAGGATCAGAAATCCAGGTGGGAACAAGAAGCCCTTTGCAAAGATCCAGTGGCTCACAGAGTTCCTCCCTTGCTGCTTTCCTCCCCACCATCTCCCTGGGACAGTCTTCCTGTTTTCAAAAGCATGGGAACAAGGGATTCTGCTGCCAGCAGGACCAAACTTGCCGTGCTGGCCTGGATCCTTCTTGTCATTGCTGTCCTCAGCTACAGCTGCCCTGAGTGCTTTTCCCAACCCTTCTCAGTTGTGAGAGCACCTCATCATCCCCGAACCGTCTCTGGGACATTTCAATGGATGCAAAGAGCCTTCATTCTCTCATCCAAAGAGCCCTCTGCAGCTGAACCAGGAGCATCCTTCATTCGTTGGAAGCATTTCCAGAGGAGCTCCATGTTCTCCTGAGTTCCTGCAGCCAACAGCCTGGAACGTGATTTTCTCTTGCCAAGTCCAGAAGTACCAGAGAGGTGTGAAACACCTGGATCAGACTGGGGTGTCTTGCTCATGCCTGTGCAAAGGCTATCTGTAGAATCAGCTAGTTTGCTACAGAAAGCTGTTTGCTACAGAATCTGCCGGAAAACTTTAATTCCTTAGGGCTGTTCTCCCCCCTAACAGCCGGTGTTTGCACAAGCGGCTACCAGAGGGATGGCAGCCAGAGGACTTTCATTACCTCTATAATAATTAGGATCAAAGGCTCAAGAGGCTTTGTGGGCCAAATAGCACCAGGGCAGTGCTGGGCTAATTGTTGGACTCCGTGACCTCAGATGTCTTTGCCAACAAAAATTATGATTCTATGATTCCATCCCTTACACTGTGGTACCTTGTACCCCTTGCCTTTGGGCATGTGGGTGCTGTGCCCCTGCCCCCGGGGAAGTGTCCAGCACTGCCGGGATGTGCAGCAGGACCTGTCCCATGCCCATCTGATCCAGCCTCCAGGCTGCCCCTTGCCTCTGCCCTGCCTCAGCTCCCTGGCTCTGCCATTTTATCGCTGCCCAGCAGTCATCCTTCACCTTCAGATCTCACCAGGCTCCATAAAGGACACCCTGGCACCAGGACACTCTGGTCCCCACATGCTGCCCAAGCCCCGCTCCGCGGGCGCTGTGCCCGGCACCGCCGGCCCCGCTGCTCCCGCCGGCGGCCCGGGGACCTGCTGCCATCCAGCGGCGGCTGCGCGGGCACGGACACTCGCTCGGGCTGCCCCGGCGCGGGGAACCCCCGCGTGCGTCTGTGTGTCTGTGTGTCTGTGCGTCTGTGTCTGTGCGTCTGTGTCTGTGCGTCTGTGTCTGTGCGTCTGTGTCTGTGCGTCTGTGTCTGTGCGTCTGTGTCTGTGCGTCTGTGTCTGTGCGTCTGTGTCTGTGCGTCTGTGTCTGTGCGTCTGTGTCTGTGCGTCTGTGTCTGTGCGTCTGTGTCTGTGCGTCTGTGTCTGTGCGTCTGTGTCTGTGCGTCTGTGTCTGTGCGTCTGTGTCTGTGCGTCTGTGTCTGTGCGTCTGTGTCTGTGCGTCTGTGTCTGTGCGTCTGTGTCTGTGCGTCTGTGTCTGTGCGTCTGTGTCTGTGCGTCTGTGTCTGTGCGTCTGTGTCTGTGCGTCTGTGTCTGTGCGTCTGTGTCTGTGCGTCTGTGTCTGTGCGTCTGTGTCTGTGCGTCTGTGTCTGTGCGTCTGTGTCTGTGCGTCTGTGTCTGTGCGTCTGTGTCTGTGCGTCTGTGTCTGTGCGTCTGTGTCTGTGCGTCTGTGTCTGTGCGTCTGTGTCTGTGCGTCTGTGTCTGTGCGTCTGTGTCTGTGCGTCTGTGTCTGTGCGTCTGTGTCTGTGCGTCTGTGTCTGTGCGTCTGTGTCTGTGCGTCTGTGTCTGTGCGTCTGTGTCTGTGCGTCTGTGTCTGTGCGTCTGTGTCTGTGCGTCTGTGTCTGTGCGTCTGTGTCTGTGCGTCTGTGTCTGTGCGTCTGTGTCTGTGCGTCTGTGTCTGTGCGTCTGTGTCTGTGCGTCTGTGTCTGTGCGTCTGTGTCTGTGCGTCTGTGTCTGTGCGTCTGTGTGTCTGTGCGTCCGTGTCCGTGTGTCTGTGTGTCCGTGTGTCCGCGTGTCCGCGTGTCTGCGTGTCTGTCTGTGTGTCTGTGTCTGTGTGTCTGTGTCTGTGTGTCCGTGTGTCCGTGTGTCTGCGTGTCTGAGTGCCTGTCTGTGTGTCCGTGTGTCCATGTGTCTGCATGTCTGCATGTCTGTGTGTCCGTGTGTCCGTGTGTCTGCGTGCCTGTGTGCCTGTGTGTCTGTGTGTCCATGTGTCCGTGTGTCTGCATGTCTGTGTGCCTGTGTGCCTGTCTGTGTACCTGTGTGTGTCTGTGTGTCTGTGTGTCTGTGTGCCTGTGTGTCTGCGTGCCGCCGCTCACACACGCCTGTGTGTGTCTGTGTGTCCGTGTCCGTGTGTCTGCGTGTCTGTGTGCCTGTGTGCCTGTCTGTGTACCTGTGTATCTGTCTGTGTGTCTGTGTGTCTGTGTACCTGTGTGTCTGTCTGTGTGTCTGTCCGTGTGTCTGTGTGTCTGCGTGCTGCCGCTCACACACGCGTGTCGGTGTCGGCACACAGGCGCGTTTGTTTCCGCCGTGCGTGTGCCGGCTGTGCTGTGAGCAGGGACGGGGACCTGCCCTGTACCTGCCACGCCTGCTGGCTATTTTAGGTCCCAGCTCATCTCACCACCTGCAGCTGGGGACAAGCGAGGTGCAGAGGCACGTACTGAGCAGGACGTCCTCTGCCAGAAGGATCTGGGTGGGGGACAGCACAGGTCAGCCCTGTGGGTGTCACTGCAGCACAGCTGGTTCCACAACAACTCTGCATCTGGATGCAGGGTTTGGCATGCACCCTCCAGAAGAGAGCTCAGCGTGTGCGTCATGTTCCAGCTCCTGCTACCTACCCATCTTCCAAGGTGTGCATTCTGGTGTCATAGCCAAGAAGAAGGCAGCCAGTCCCTGGTCCCAGGAAGACTGTAGGCATCTCCAAGGTGGGAGACTGCTCCAGCACTGACGGGACAGGCAGCCCCACTCATCCCCTCCCCAAAAGCAGCACAGAGACACCATTAATTAGTACAGCTCCTTCTCTATGTAACCTCGAAGGACTGTCCACCCTTGCTGCTGCTGGAGCCCCCAGTTGCCCCAGTGCAGCCAGGCCCCATTCTGCCATGGCACTGCCCCATGCCAGCCAGCTCAGCATGTAAGGATCTGGGGGAGACAGGTTTACTTTTCCCTGGCCAGGCTGTGAGCAGGACTGTCCCCACAGACCCCTGCCACCTAGACACATTCAGACAGGCAGCTGGAGCCACAGGTCTGTGTCTGGTTCCTGCATCCAGAACAGGCTTACCTCATCTCCACAGCTTGGCCAGCCTCCATCTTCATCCTTGACCATGGAAAACTTGGCAAGGGCAAGACTTTGTCCACTCACTTGGGCATCCACTGGATAAGTGTTGAGCATGATTAAATTGTTAAATTGTCATAAAGCAACTTTATTCCTATTAATAAAGCCCACATTTCTGTGGTCACTTGGGTGAGTGTTTCAGGCAGGAATTACTGTGTGGCAGCTCCTGGTACTGCCACAGCTGGGCAGCCCATCACCAGTGTTAATTAAAGGCAGAATTGGAAATTGTAAACATATCTTTTCTGCTTCTGCTTTGTGATAAGTTATAATCTCTCCTGTAAATTAACAGTTATAATGTCTCCCATAAATTAACAAGTGTAGGAAGAAATGATCCCAAAACTGCAGAGGCTTTCCAGGGAAATTAATCGCTTTGCAGGGATGATTATTTTTTAATATCCCAAATTAGGTGGTTTTGGAAGCCCAGCTGCTGTGTCACACCTCCTCCAGCAACTTTTGACACTGAGGCTCTTCCACCTTCACAGGAGAAACTGAAGGATGGAGGCACTCATTGACCCCAGGAGAGGGGTGTGGGGATTCTTTTACACTGAGCCTTGAGCAAACACTGATCCCTGGTGCCAGCATGCTGTGAGCACAGGACAGATGGGGGCTGAAGGAGAAGCTCCTGTGTCTTCGAGGGTGGTCACAGGTGAGGGCCAAATCAGGCACTGCTCCTCGAGATGCTGCCACAGATCTCCAGGTCTCCAAGGCTGCCTACCTGCTGTGTGCCCACCATGGGAATTTGAGGACAGGTAGGAGGTTTGGGCAAAAGAAATGGGCTGAGGGAAGGGTCTGAGCAGGGTGGCATCCCTAAAATCCCTCCAGACAAGGCTCAGAGTCTGAGGGCCTGCTTGGTACCCAGCCAGGAGGAGCAAGGACAGTCCAATGTGCTCTTGGGTCACTCCAAACGAACACACCTGCAGCCCACTGTGCTCCCGTCATGTGAACATTCCATCCCCAGAGAGAAGCCTGGAGGGGGATGCATCTGTTGCATCTCCAGCAACATGCTAGGCAGCCCTGCCAGAGGAGTGGGACATCAGCACTAGGTCTGTGGTGGCACCAGGAATGGGGTTTACCTGCAGGACCAGCAGGTGCCAGGCAATAGCACCTCAGGCTAAATCCACTGCTGCTGCTCTGAGCTGGCAGGGTGGGTGTGTTGGCAAGCCATGAGGTAGCACTCACACACCCTGCTCCCCCTTCCCCAAAAGGGCTGGAAAGAGGGACTCACAGCCAAAAACCACTTCTTCATTCCAAATGTTCAAAACTGGAGTTTATTGCTGTGGGGAGGCAGCTCACAAGTCTCAGGGGAAAGATGTAATGTCTCATTGAATATTTGTACATTCTTTCAAATGCCACCAAAAATAAGATATTCCCGGTACTTGCCATGACTGCCAACACCAGCTGGAGCACAGAGAAGCCTCAGAGAGGTGAGGATGAGGAAGGGAAGCATGCACACACACATACACACATACACTCATGCCTGGGAGGTTCTGTCCTCTTGAGTCCACTGCAGGAAGGAGGGATGGCTCCCACCACCTCATGTGTCCTCTGCAACAACTCAGCTGCCCCATCTGCGTCTCACCTGGGATGATCCTAGTAGAGTCCAGCATCCCATGTCCCACATCCTGCCATCCCACCTCCTCCCCAAGCTTCTGCCATGCCCTGTGTCCTCTGTTCCAGTGGTGCAAGAACCACCAGCTCTGGGACCCGCTGGGCTCATTTCACCCAGGCCAATCAGGAACAGGGCTATTCCTAACACCAGTGAGGGAAGTAACATCCCTGGACACCTGGGAACATGTTGAGAATCACAGGCTAGGAATAAAGGCAAGAAAGTGGGTAAGTGCAAAGCTCCAGGCATAGGAGACAGAGGCATTGCCTGTGGGTGGCATCGCAGGTGGCTCATTGCCCACAGCCACTGTCAGAGCAGTGGGCACCCAGGAAGGGTTTTCCACTGTGGTATGACATGTCTAATTGCAGCCATAGACTTTATCCCACTGGCACAGCAATTCTTCCCCACCAGGGGGAAGCATAGGCTATTTTACAAAAAAAAAAAAAGAAGTTAAATCTGAAAATGCCCAAACGACCAGTGTGGCTCCATCCCTATTGGATCTCTACCCACAACCTCAGCTGTCCTTTGCAGGGAGTGCCCCCAGTCTCAGACCATGGACAGAGATTGCTCAACCCCAAACCCCAATTTCCAAACAGGTGAAGTGGCACAGAGCTAAGCCCTGCCTGCCTGCCCCATGCTCTGCCAGACTGGCCAGCAGCACCCACACTCCTGCGTGCCATAATGACTTCAATACTCCCCCAGTGCATCCCTGCAGCTCCTATGACCCTTTGCTGTGCTCCTCACAGAGCTTGAAGATGGTTTCTCGATGCCAGTTAGTGCTTGCCATGTGGACGAACAGGAAGTTTAACCTCTTTGTTGCCAGACAACCCCAGGCTTTCATCAATCCCGTGGAAATGCCAGCTTGGTTTTAATCCCTCCCCAATGAGCTGAAAAGCCTTTCGTTGGAATAGCTCACTACCCTCTGTCTCAGTAGGAAATGCCCCTTGACAACACCATTGTGCCCAGGGCCACTCCCGGGGCTGTGTGAGTCCCCATGCTGAAAGGAGAGCAAGGAGCCCCACATGCCACAGGTCATCTTGGCCCAGTGTTAGGACATCCTATATGATTTACTGGAGTGTCAGACAGAGAGAAGAAAACATCCCAGCCTGGTTCTGCATGACTCATCATCACTGCCTGGGAAGAAGGCTTTGCACTATGTTTGCCCTTGGTAGGAGCACAGTGTCCCTGCAGAATCCTCTCTTTAGAGCCTGGGCACAGGGGCAAATGCAGCTCATATGGGTCCCAGAGGAGAAGCTCTGCATTCCTGGGGAATGCAGCTCTGCATTCCTGGGGAACAGTCCAGGTGGGACATCCCAATAATACAGTGGCAACAGCTGGAGGCATCCCCAGCCCACTCCTCTGCCAGCTGCAGATCTGTGACTCCACCACACATGAAGCTCGGGGAGCTGCGTTGGTCCTTGTGGCCCAGTGGGCAGGGGAAAGAGCTGCTCTGGTGCTCAGGGGAGCTGCCCCACACACTGCTCTGCACCACCTCTGGGATGGCTCATCTCCCTTCATGGAGATTCCAGGTGACTGAGCCTGCTGGTTCCCCATCCCTCTGCAGGCAGGAAGGCAGAGCTACTGTCACCAGCCCTGGGGGCTGCCCCGATCTCCGAGGGGTGCTGCAGAGCTGGGAACGGGGTGTTTGTTTGTGGAACACTGGGAAAAGCAGGACAGAAGAAAGGCAGGCAGCTCCCCATGCTCCCATGCTGGGTGCTGGGCAGCAATGCCTCCATGTCCCACCACAGCATCCTGGCTCCTGCTGAGGTCAGGGGGGCAGGGAGACAGGACCCCTCCTCACAGCCACACGTGGCCCCCAAGACTGCCCACCCATCTCCCCCCGTGGCTGCTGACTTACGTCAGGGAGCAGATGGATCCTGTGCCCAGCAGGCTGGCATGGGGGTGGCACTGGCGGTGCCTGCAAATACCACGGCTGCTGACGGCGCTGGTTATTCTTAGCAGCCGTGGAGGCGCAGGGGGGGTCGCCTGGCAGGGGGCCTGGCACTGGTGGGCTCCCCTGGAGCAGATGGCCCAGTGGCATGAGCTAGCTCTCACCATTGCACCAACAGAGGAGGAACAGGGAAGGCAGGACAGGCAGATTGCACCCAGAGCCCTACCTGGCTCTGACCCAGCTGCAGGAGGGTCTTTGAGGAGAGGAGGTGATCTGGATACCACCTGAGAACAGGACAGGGTGCTGCATCTTCTCTCCCAGACTCCACAGGGAGGGCCTTCCCAAAGTGAGCACTGCGGAGAGGGGCTGTGGCTGGGGGACCTGGACAGGCACTAGACAGACAGATGGCACATGGCTGGGGACATGGCTGGCACAGGGCTGGATGAACCCAGGCCCCCACAGCCCCACACATTCCCCCTGTTCTCTCCTTCCCAATCCACTACCCCCTCTTGTCCAGGGGGCTGCAGGAGAAGTCGAGGCAGGACTGGAGTCCCTGCCCTGAGCTGGGAGCAGAACACCCTGCATTTCAGCCAGGGGTAGAGAATCCCTTTCAGAGCTGAGGGATTAACATGAAGCCCCTTTGCCCCTTTGCATGCAATAGGCTTCGGGCCAAAGCTGTCCCTGCCCTGCCCCAGAGCCAGCTGAGTCCTCACTCCCTTCAGCATGCTACCGTGTGCCAGTTGTGGCTTAGGGCTGCAGTGACATGTCTGAGTGCGGAGCACGTGGGTGCCCTTGAGAGAAGTGGGTGTGCAGAAACTAGCACTGTCCCAATCCCATGAACAGCAGGACCCAAAAAGGCCAGAGCTAAACATAGGAAACCTACTTTCCAGCTGCCGCCACCAGCTGATCACCTTGAACCAGGATGCTCTCGGATCTGGGGCTTTACAGAGCTCGTCGTGGCTTGCACGTGAGAAGGTGGTAGCCCATGATGTGTGCCGGCTGCTGATGAGGAGCAAGGAGCTGATGGCTGGGTAGCAGCCCCAAGCCCTGTGTGGCAGCTCTGGTGCAGCTGGAGGGGACGTGGGCGACAGCCAGAGGGCACAAGGAGCCTGGAGGAGGCAACGACCTGCACCCGGAGCCACCTCCAGTGCCGTCGGGGCCGGGCAGGACGTCCCGGGCCAGGGGCAGAGCCACTGGGGGAGCTGGGGCCGCGGAAGGGGTGCCAGCCCTGAGCTCGTCCTTCCCCCTGTGCCCACGGGATGGCAGCAGCCTCCCGCGGGCACCCGCCCCCGGAGCGCGGCGTGGGGCTCAGCTCCGCCCGGGTGCAGCCGGAGCGCAGCTCGCGGGGGCCGTTCCGAAACCGAAAAGATGGAAGAAATCTCAGCGCCCTCCTGTTCTCGTGGGTCCTCGCAACAATGCCACAGGGCAGATGGGTAAGACTCAATTCCCTTCCTTCCCTCATTGCCCACAAGAAGGGCTGAGGAAGCACCTTAAAAACAGCCCTCAGCATCCACCAGTGCATAGAAGGAGAGGACGCTCCTGGAGCAGCTTGTGGGTCCTCCGTCCTTTAGGAATTCACCTGTTTTCAGCATCATCCCTGGTTGACAGTTTCCCCTGCCCACACTGGGACCCCAGGCTGGTGCCACCTCCACCGGGAGCCAGATCCTGCTGGTCCCCAGGTCCAATGGGGCCTGGCATGAGAAGCCCTGCCCGAGTTCACTGTGGCCACTCTCCCAGCTGTGGATCTGTGGTGGATCTGGGAGTCTCGTGATGCCCCAGGTTAATAATGGCCTGGAACTGCTTCATTCTCATGGCATGCATCTTCCCTCTTCATGCAAAGCAGAGAACAGGAATGTTTGTTGGATGCTCCTGCTGCTCCTTCAGTGGCAGCAGCTACCCCGTTAACAACCCCGGCGGGCACTGTGCTGTCACCAGGACCTCTGCTGTTCAAGTGCTCTAGTGGCTTTGCCCAGCCAGATTTTGACCCGGTTTACCTCTTATCAGTCCCGTGCCCTTCAGACGTGCTGCAATCCTCAGATCGCTGCTTCCTGCCGTTCCTTCCATCAGCCCTTTCGCAACCCCATTGTACAGACCCACCTGCCGTCCCTGCATCCTGCCTGTCCATGGCGGGCTTCCCCAGCCTGCCTGCTCCTCCCCTCGGCAGCTCTGCTTCCTTGGACCCTTACCCAGCCCTTCCCCACCAGCTCGCGGAGTTCCCAGTTCCTCATCTCTCTGAAGGATGAGGGACACCCGGGCTGGTCCCCGGAGCTCATTGACCTGCAGTGATAGCAGTCCAGCCTCGCAGCACCTTGTCACCTTCCCAAAACTCATTCCGAGGGTCCTGGGCCAGTGGTCCCCACCTCTCTGAGGTGTTGTCCCATACCCCAGCTCCACCAGGACAGCACCATGTGTCCCAATCACTCTTCACTAGCCCCCCAGTGCGGTTCAGTGGTGGCAGAAATGTTCACCTTGAGATGCAACAGTGCCAGGAAGCCACTTCTCCTCCTCCTAGAAATCCCTTTTTGCCTTGCATATCCCCCATCCCCAGGCATCTGCCGAGACTCGCAACGTCCCTAACATCCATAGCCCCCAGGCTTCGTGCGTTTCACCCACGCCTCGCTTGGCTTCGGGCGAGGCAGCTCCCAGACGTTCCCAGCAGTGAAGCCAGGTCCTTCCTGGCTTCCCCCCCCCCCCCCCCCCCCCCCCCCCAAAAGCTGGCATCCCCCCCCCCCCCCCCCCCATCCTGGGACCTTTCATCCCCTTTTTCCTATTTTCTGCCCCGTCTCCGGAGCCACGCGGGCTGCCCGCGCCAATGCTTCAGGGAGTGATGCCGCGGGCAGCGCCAGCCTCCTGAGCGCCCACGCCACCCCCGGAAAGCACAGAGCGCGGCGAGGGTCCCCACCGGGAAAGGGGCATCGTGGTCCTTCGTCACCCCACGTCACCTCATGTTACAACTCGCCAGCTTCTCCCGGACCCAAGCGTGGGGTGGGCGCGCTGCCGGGGAGCGGCTGCTCGGGGCGGGCGGAGAGCGGCCGGGCCGGGGCGGAGCGGCGAGAAGAGGAGAGGAGCGGAGCAGAGGCAGGATGCGCTGGGACGGGGCGGAACCGGGGCGGGCGGAACCCCGCTCGCCGCTCTCGACACCGGGTGCGTCCTGCAGCCGCTCGCCCTCCGCGGCCCCGGGAGCGGCCCCGGCGGCGCCGCCGTGGCCAGGCGCGGGGCCCCCCGGGATGTCCTCGTCGCCCGCGGAGGAGTGCCGGTCGCCCGTGGGGCTGGACTGCTGCAGCTGCTGCCTGGATCTGGCCAACCGGAGCGGGCTGGAGGAGGGGGCCGGCGGCGAGAACAACAACCCGGGCAGCCCCACCGTGAGCAGCTTCCGGCAGCTGCGGGAACAGCTGGTCCGACAGAACCTCAACACCGACAAGCTGAGCTCCATCATGCGCCAGGACTCGCTGGAACCCGTCGTGCGGGACCCCTGCTACCTCTTCAACCAGGGTATCTGCAACAGGAATATCGACCAGACCCTGCTCTCCATCCTGCTCCTCTTCCACAGGTGGGTGTCACCGCCAGGAGCCTGTGAGCTGCCGGGGGCCAGGTGCCCCGGGGCAGCGGGCTCGGAGCTGGCAGCGGTGTGGGGCTGGCAAGAGAAAGGGACTTGTGTCACCCCGGGGCTGGGGGGGTGTCAGCGGCGGTGGAATCTGGGTGGGGAGAGGCCGCGTCTGGCACGGAGTCCGCACGTGGTGCCAGCCCATCCCTGGGTGCGGGTCCGGGTGGCTTTGCTCTGCCATGCCCGCCGTGCCTGTCTTGTGGTGCCCTGCGTCTGCCGGGCAGTGACAACAGCCCCCAGCTGTGTGTCTTGGCCGCTGGACTCCGTGCTCATCTCCCTGGCTACCTCTGTCTGCACAGACAGTGCCCTCAGGGGCATGGATAGTGTCCAGCGGCAGACGGGCATCGGCCCCATCCTGCACGGAGAGCGCAGCAGGTTCCTTGGGAAGCAGCTGTGCTGCCTCGAAAGCCATCTTGAGCGTCACTGAGAGCCCGGGTAGGGAGCCCGAGAGTCCCAGTGCCAGCTCCTGCACTTTCGGCAGCTCCCTGGCCCTCCCCGGAGTGGACACAGGTTTGGCCCGGAGTGGTACTTCCCGTCCCTGGAAAGTGGCTCTGCCCTGCCCGAGCTGGTCTCGGGGTTGCTCTGGGCAGGCTGAACGTGCTGGGGGCTGCTCCCATCCATTCCCTGGCAGACTGAGGAGCGAGGACTGCGGGGTCTGCCCTGCTCCCTTCTCTAGCAGTGAGAGCAGAGGAGACTGAACAGGAGGTCCCAGGTGCTACCACTCTGCAGGCTCCCCGGCCCTCATGAGGTGAACCCCAGAGGCGAGGAGCGGACAGAGCTGTCTCAGGTCCTGCACTGGCGCTGTGTGGGGCTGGCTCTGGTGACAGAGAGCTGGTGACACCCTGGAGGGGAGCAGCCTGTACGGGGGCTAGCAGGTCTGGGTGTCCCCAGTTCAGCCTGAGAGAACCGAACTGGGCCAGTAGTGCCGCAGGTGCCCGAGACTTCCAGCGTCTTCAGCAGGTGGGACACATCCACGACCCTAAGGAGACCTGTGGCCCATCAGTGCGGCAGGTACAGATGTCTGCCTGGCTGGCACGGCGGGCAGCGGCTCTGGGGCTTGCTGCTCCGCCGTGAGTGGGAAATGTGCCTGGGGAGCAGCACCCACGCGTTCAGAGACACCTCGCCCTCCCCTTCCCACCACATGCGCCGCGGGCGTGCTCCCGGGCTGTGCACGGAGCGGCAGGCGGGTGGGCTCACACGTGGCTGCCCCACGCGTGAGCCACCCCGGCGGGCTCCCGCCTCCTCGCCCGGCAGCGTCTGACGCCGAGAGGCTGCTGCCTCGAACCAGCCTTGCTCTTCCTGCACTTACATAACGACAAGCTGCCGCTCAGGTGGGAAGGGAGGAGCTGGGACACCTGCCAAGGCACTGGTGCCTGGCCCGTACGGGGAGCAGTGAACCTACCCAGCTGAGAAGGAACAGGAGTGAGAGGTTCCCCTCCTTCCTGGGAGGCTGCAGCAAGCTGGCACCGTGGGTGAAGGGGGAAGAGAGACATCGTCCTCAGCACGGGCTGCCAGGGCTGGGGTCAAAGCCAAGCACCTGGGTGGCTCACTGTGGCAGTCAGTGACAGTGCCTGTAGGCCAGAGGCCACTGATATGGGTACAGCAGGCTGCTTTCAAACTCATCGCTGCTGGAGCAGGATCTGTGGTGCTCCTGGTGAGGTAGGGAGTGAGCAGAGGTGCCAAGGGACAAAGATTTCTCTCTGTCAGTGTGCCTTAGCACTCCTTGCTGCCTGTCTTCCATGCCCTGCTGTGTGATGTGTCCCAAGAGGCTGCATGCATTGTGTTTGTCACTGGCTGTGCTGTGGTGTGCAAAGCTATGTCCCTCTGTCACACCCAGTGTCCAGGCATCTTGGTCTGGGGGCTGCCTGGGTGATCCCCCGTCACCCCTAGGTGGCACAACATGGGGGAGCTAGGTGCGTGGCCCCAGGCACTGGAGCCAGGTGTGCCCACACCTGTGTTTGCAGTTGTTTTGCTCCAGCCTGAACTTTCTCCTTCTGGGGAATGAGCCAACACATCCAAGAGGAGATAGCATACACAGCAGAGGATTGTGGGTGTCAGAGGAACACCCCGATAACATGCCTGATAAGGGCACCCTGCTGCTGGCACTAGGGTACCCAAACCATTTGGTGCCCATTGTTTTGGCTGATGTGCTCCTGCAGCAATACAGGAGGAAGGGAAAGTTGTGTGGATACACATCCTCATGTGTGGCCGACATCCAGGACAGCATGGGATGCCCAAGATCCTAAACCCAGAGTTGAGTCTGGCTCTGGGCCTGGCTGGCCCTGGCTGACAACTCAGTCAGGGTCAGATCAATGCTGGGCTTCTCAGACAACACACATTTCAGCATGTCTAACCTGTCTCTGGGGGTTTCTCTGGCTGGATGGTCCCTGCCAGGCTCTCCATGCCCTTTACTCAAAGCAGGGATGTTGTCAGGGATGCACAAGGAAGGCATACTCTGGACCAATTGCCTCCAGGGCTCATGCTCCTGCAGAAAGCCCTGCTATTTCAGGAGTGCACGGGATCCTGTGCAGAAAGGGCTTCTTCCCACCGTGTCATCACACAGGGCATCACAAACTACTTTCCAGGGAATTCTCAGCAGTGCCAAGGGACCATGCTCACATGGAAGCACCAGGTATAGGGAGGACAGCTGCCACCACCCTGGCTGGGCACACCTTCTCCCTGCAGGTGCCAGTGAAGTGGGCAGAAAAGTCTTTGCCATCCCTCTGTAATGCCAACGTTATCCCAGACCCAAACAGAAGCCCATCTGAGTGTAGGCCAGGGAGAGCAAGCCCATGACCACATGGCACCTTTTCCTGGGCCAGGTGGCTGAGGGGAGCCAGGGATGTGGGAGGAGGTCAGCACTGCAGGGGAAGCAGCGCCCTGGGTGTGTGCTAGCCTGTGATCCAAGCGGGACCTGCCTGGCTCTGGGTGGGAAGAGGAGGTACGTACCAGCCCGTTTGCCCACATCAGCTGGCCGTGCCAGCATTCCTGCCCAGCCACTCCTGGGCAACAGCTGGCAGCCTGGCCAGCCTGTGCCCATCCTGCTCCAGGCTGTGAGGGGACACCTCTGCATAGCCAGATCATCGGTAGGCACTGCCAGACCTGCTGCACCATCCAACAGGACCCATCCTTTGGTCTGGGCCATGAAAGGAGCTGAGGGCCACTTTCTCCCAGGCCTGGGCAAGCCACAGGAGACAGGGGAGTTCTGTGTGAGGGGCTGGAGGAAACATGAATTTGGGCAAAGCAAGGGCAGCACTGCCTTTCCTGCTGTAAGGTTAGGCTAGCAAGCAAGAGCTGCCAGGGCAGCAGTACCAGAATGGCATTTGTGTCACAGCACCACTTGTTCCTGTCTGTCGGGTGTCATTTTGCGGCAGCAATGCAGGAGGAGAGGAGCCAGGGCATAAAGGGCATCCCGAGGTGGCAGGGCCAGGGCAAACATTCCAGCTGGTCGAGTGGGCTGAAGCAACAAGGACACATTGATGGGGAGAGGGGCCATGAGTGAGCATGAGAGAGGTGTGGGTGTAGGACTGAGCTGTCCTACTCTCTTTCTTCTGGCCCTGGGACAGCTCTGCCACGGAGGGGGCCAGGAGAGTCCCCTCACCCTCCAGAACCATGCATCAGGCTTTCTTTGCTTTGCTCCCACAAGACAGAGCTGCACATGGCCTGACCTGTGGCCTGCAGTGTTGGTTGCAAGCCCTGCACACCACTAAGGTGCTGGGGAGATGTTGTTTCAGTGGCAGGGAGTAGCTTGTACTGCTGGGAGGTGCTGACCTTGGCATACCGAAATCCTCCCACCCTCGGGAAGATGTCAGGCAGGCAGCCAGCTCAGCCTGCTGTGGTCTCCATCATGGGCATCTCAATACCTTGCGACCCCCACCCCACGACCCAGCAGACTTGGGACCTGTGTCCCAGCAGCCCAGGCTCACAGGGGCTCTGCCACAGCACACTGGGTTGGCATGGCTCAGCAGGGCTGGCAGCAGCACATGCCACACCATGCACCATGCCTGTCCCTGCCTGCTCCTGCAAGACCCAGCTCCCTCCAAAAGGATATTCTCAACACTCTCTGGAGCACAGGAGAGCCATTCTCAGCCCCTCCAGCCCCTTGGGAGGGAATCATTTACCCCTGACCACAAGGCTATGGCCAAGGACTGTCACAGATGAGCCAGTCTGGTGATACCAATGTCAGCTCCTCAGCAGCCTGTCATCTTGCTTCTCTGGGGATTCTCCAGCACTGCCTATCTACTAGGGCAGGCATTTGGCTCTGCACAGGCAGAAGTAGGTGTCCCAAGGTCAGGCAGGGATGACAGCATGGCCCTATGGGGAAAAGGTTGGACAGGATTTTTTCCAGCTTTGAACTGTAAAGATGAGGAAGAAGCTGGAGTTGAAGGAAGCTGCAGGGGTCTACCCTGATCCCAGCATCATGCCTCCTCTCTCCAGCATCACATTATCCTTTCCTGGTGAGACATGGCCTGATCCTGGACAGTCTCTGCTGGGACCTGACACCTCCTCCTTGGCCACTGCCCAGCATAAAGAGGGTTAAAGCTGACTCTGTCTTTTTGGGGAGCACCGTGACCTGCATGGGACCAAAGGGCTTGGAAAGGCTTGGGATATGTGTGGTCAGAGCCTGGCAGCTGTGTGTGTGCCCAGGGGATGTGACCGTGTATGGGTCCATGTGCTTTATGTGGACTGCCAAGGCCAGTGAGGCTCCAGGTGGATCCTGCCCTTGGGAAGGACTGAGACCCTGTTGGTAGAGGACAGAGAATCACAGAACTCATTAGGTTGGAAAAGACTTCTGAGGTCATCATCTCCAACTTTACTCCAGGGTGTGTGTTGGGGGAAGAGGGCTGGAGAGGCGAGAGAGGCTACAACCCATCCCAATGCTTTGCAAGTGAGCTCTGAGTTATATTTATCCAGGTGCTGAACATGGCTGGCTTTGGGACAGGAGATCATCCTCTGTCTGTGTGCTGAGTTTTATAAATATATTTGAGGGGGCTTTTGCTGCAGAACAACTCTAGTGGCAGAGAAGAAACTCTGGGCCCTTCAGACTCCAGGATCAGGGTGGGATCCAGTCCTTGCCACCCCCACCTGCAATTCCCTGGGGATGGCAGCCCTGTCCAGATTGGCAGAGGGTGGCAGATGCCACGGGGCAGGACAAGACATTTCCATGTCCTTTAGTGAGACCATCACAGTGACATGTTTGTGAAAAAGAGCAGGACTGCTCAGGGTGGTTTGGAGGCAGGGGATGGTCTCAGGTTGTTCCCAAGGGTTGGCACAAGCGAGGTGAGAGCTGGCTGCTGAGGTCAGGCACGCAGGGAGCCTCGGCAGCCCCACAGGTACACATCCTGCCAGGAACCGATTGTCTTTCACGTTGTTATTGTTCTGAAATGTCAGTGACGGCAGGGTTTCAGCGAAGGTCCCTGATTTGAAATGCCCGGGATTCCATGCAAAGGCCAGGCGGGGTATTAATAACCGTCTCTGCTGAAGCTGTGCTGCCCTACGTGTCCTTGCCTGACCTCCTGTGGGAGCTGGCTCATGCGCCAGCCGAGCACAGCTCCTCTGCCCCCAGCCCCTGCCGGGTCAGGTTTGTCTGGGCTTTGCACCCACGATGGGGTTCAGCTGTCCCTCGGATATTTTGGGGCTCTTGCTGGGACTCCCGTCAAACATTGGGCCAGTCAGGAGAGCACCAGACTCCAGCACCTGTGGAAGGGGCCAGTGAAGGGCTTGAGGGGTTCCATAAACAGGGCTTATTCTGGGCTGGAAGAGCAGATTGGGCAGCGTAGGGTGCGCTGCACAGCTCTTGCAGCTCCCCTGCCTCTGTCCTCATTACATAACGAGCTGCCTCCCAGTTATGAGCGGGCACTCCTGCACGCCGCAGGGCAGCAGCTGCCAGCGCCTAGCAGGGCTCCGGAGCACCTGCTCCTGCCTGAAAAGGGGCCTGGGATTGTTTTTGGAGGATGCCAGAGGCCCTACTTTGGGGTTCCTCCCTCGGGCTGAGGACTCCTGCAAAGCTGAAGGAGAGGCTGGGGAAGGCAGAACCCAGGCTGGCAGCCCTGTGCCTACCTGCTGTGGGGTGCGAGGGTAGCGAGGAGCCCTCGTGCTGTGGGAGGTCCCTTCAGTGTTCCAACCACCTATGCTCTATCCCCACCCCCCTGAAACTGGACCAGAAAAGAGCACCCAGGATCCGGGGGTGATCCAGTTGGGGCTGTCCAGGATAACACAGTAAGCTAAGAAGCAAGGACAGTTCTGGAGTTCAGAGGCATAGCTGGCAGGAGTGCCGGGGCAGGGCACAGGTAACTGGGTGGCAATAACACCGAGTTCAGTGACAGCACTCCAGCCCGGCCAGTGGGTGTGAAACACTTTGCTCTGCAGACAGATTTGTGGATTAAAGCTCTGCCAAGGGTTCAGCCTGCAATCCTCCCTGGGGCTGGACATGCCTGGTCCATCAGAGCGGGTAGCATGGTGGGGGTTGGCTGCACTGCCCCAACAGCCAGGCATGGTGCTCAGAGAAAGCTGCAGAGTTTTCACTGGGCTGTTCCATGCTTGGCACTCTCGTCTCAGCATTTGGCAGCTGTGGGACCCTTTGTGGGGAGCAGTGAGGTGCAAGGGTGCCCCACAGTCCCTGGCAGGGCACCCACCAGGATGTCTGCACTGGGTTGGCAGCAGCAGCATGGGGCTGGTGTTGACAAACACCAGCAAGATAGGATGTTTGGCCACATGATCCAGGGCTGGTAACAACCCCATGAGCCTTTTTTCCTCTTCCTCTCCTGTGCCAGCATGCCTGGGGAAGCTGTGACTCTGGGGGCTTCCAACATGGTGAGAAGGGAACTGGGTCCTCTCTGGCTTCCAACATGGCTGAGACTGGGTCCTCTCTGACCTCCCCTCCTCACACTGCTGCTGGGAGGCAACTGCTGCTAGGGGCACAGGAGGAAGAAGAGGGTCTGGTGATAAAGTTAAAGAAAAATTGCAGCTCTCAGCAGGCTGGCTTGAGGGTGTGCACTCGCATGCTAGAAAAAACCAGAACTGGGAGTACAGCCAAGTACCTTTATCAGAGGAAGCAGTCAGCCCCACAGCTGGACACTGGAGCCTACCAGGGCTCCCTCCACCACCCCACACTGCCTCCAGCCTGACAGGTTGGAGGAGTCTCCACACTACAATCCCTGCCCATGCCTGCTGCCTGGTGGGTGGGTCACCTGTGTCCCCTCTCCATGGCCACAGAGCTCATTCTGCCTCCATTGGGCATGAAGGGAAGGAGGACATGTTCCCTGTCAGCCTTCCCAAGGGTAGGTTCCCCTCTGACCTTCCCTCACTGAAACCATCCCTGGGTTTCCCCAGTGTGGCAGGGGCCACCACCTCTGTGCAGGCCACACATGACTCTGGTGTCCCCTGGCTTGAGATTGGGACCAGGCAAGGCCAGCAGCACCAGCTCTGCAGGCAGGGGGTGCATCCTTACCCAGTCATGTTCAGGTGTGCCCAGAAGTTCTGGAGCAGCACATGCCCTGGGTTGGGGCATTTATGACCCCTCCTAGGCTCTGATGGGCATGACCTGGGTCCCCATGTCACAGGGTTCCTGGTGGCATGGGGCTTCTACATGTCTCACACAGCACCTGGGTGGCACCAGCTGAGCTGGAGGGTAGTCCCAGGCCTCAGGGAGCAGCTCAGCCAGGGAATCTCCAGGAGGAGGAAACTAAGATCTGGACAACTGGTGCGCTCTA
Organism: Onychostruthus taczanowskii; assembly: GCF_017590055.1. Taxonomy (NCBI): domain Eukaryota; kingdom Metazoa; phylum Chordata; class Aves; order Passeriformes; family Passeridae; genus Onychostruthus; species Onychostruthus taczanowskii. Next base: position 236,553 of record NW_024506002.1, on the reverse strand, counting down.
GCAGTGCTGGGCCCACAGCCCTTGGGACTGACACAGAAGCCCCATGACAGTGCCATAGGGCAGGCAGTTGGTATTCAGGATGCTGGCATTCCATGGCAGATGACTCAGCTGCCTGTTTCCCCCTGGGCAGCCCCTAGCACTACCTCTCCTTTCCGAGAACCAGGATAGAGCTGCTGAACAAGACCTGGAGCTCCTCAGCCCTGTCCCACACCCAGTCTTTCCTGCCACAGACAACCACAGGCCCCAGCCATCACCAGTGTCCCCAGCCCTTCCCTCTGTTCCTGCAGGGCACAGCTAGGATGCCCTGGTGCTGGCATTCCCAGTCCCTTGGCTGGTACCACCACAGTTGCAGGATTTTGGGCTGTGACAGGCAGAGTTTTCTTAGCTGTGTTTGCAAGCAGTAGCTTTTCCTCTCCCACTCTGCTCTGACCCTTGGAGTAGGAGATCTGGCTCTGCAGAGCAGCCTGGGCAGCCTTGGCTCTGCGCCTTTCCGAGTTTGCTCTCCAGTGTCTCTGAGGCCAGGCTATAAACATTTCCCACGCCTCAGACCCTCTGAAGGGCCTTCCTCCCATTGAGCTGAGTCCTTGGGAGAGAGCAAGCCAGGAAAACTGCCACGGAGCCATGAGCACAGCCTGGAGCAGGGTGAGAACCGAGTCTGGGAAGCCCGGAAGCCCCAGCCCTGGGGCAGCTCCTGAAGCCCCAACCACCTCTCGGCTCCATCGGCCACTACCAGGACAGGAGCATCCTTTGGTGTGTGGCACTGCAGTGCCTGGAGCAGGTCCAGCACACAGGGCACAGTACAAAAGCACGGCTTGTCCCTGGGGCTGTGGGAGAGGATATGTCCCCTGACCCACAGCACTGTGCAGGTGTGGGATGCCAGGCAGCAAGAGATAAACCCCTCGTCCTCCTCCCTATCAGCCCTTGCTCCAGCTTGGCAGAGGTCTGTGGTGGCTGCAGAACTCCAAGTCCCATTGCTGAGGAGGGGGTTGTCACTTAATGTCACCCAGTAGGGGGGCTGGCATCTTCTGGGCTGAGGCACAGCTGTATAAGGGCTTAGGGGCTCCATGGGAAAAATATTGGAGGCTGGCAGCTTTGGGGTGTCTTGCAGGGCCACTGCTGGGGTGATATCATCATTGGCTGGTGTCACCACCTCTCCTCACTGCTTGATGACAACCGTGGGTGCTTTTTTCCCCAGAGAGCACAACAATTAGTGTCACAACTACCCTGTATTGCAGCTGCTGTTGCTGTTACCAAAATAACCACAGGCACGAGCCGGGCCCGGCCTGATGAACCCCCTGTCACTGTGTGTAGATGCAGGAGCTGCCATGCTGCTGCCTCAGGGGTGCAGTTCACACCCTGGCCCCTCTCGCCCAGCCTGCTCCAAGCACCCATCACTGCTGCCATAGGGTAACTGTGAGTCCATGGGGACTTGCTCTTTAGGAAGAGCAAGGTGGCGTGTTGCCCACCCTGCTCTGCTTGGAGGAGCAGGAGCAGGTGATAGGAGAGGAGGTGGCTGCCAGCAGCCTGGCAAGGCCAGGGCATGTGCTAGGAAAGGGCCCCCCCACCACCTGGGGTGCGGCTGGAGCCCCATGTAGGACCCTGCTGCTGTGGGGGCATTGGGGCAGCTCAGAGGGGCTCATGGGAAAAGCTGGCACAAAGCAGGATCCAGCAGAGCTGGGAGCTGCTGCTCCCACTGTGGAGGCGCCAGCAGGGCTGCAGGTGATACCTGAGGCTGGGGGTGCCCTCCCACTATGCAGGGGCACAGGGAGCTGCCCTGTGCCATGCTGCTGACGCGGGTGTGCAGGCAAGGCTGTGCATCAGCTGTTAGTCAGGGCAGGGTGTGCAGGGGGTGCCAGCAGCGCCTGTGCATCTGCACGCAGAACAGCAGCCTTTGTTTGGCACACAAAGTGTGTGTCACAGGATCACAGAGGCCTTCAGGTTGGAAAAGACCCTCAAGATCATCAGCTCCAGGTACTAAACTAATGTGCTTGCACATGTGTGCAAGCAGGGTGCACCAATGTGCACATGCATGTGTAGGGTGTGCCCCCATGTGCAGAGCACCCGCTCGTGTGGGCTGCAAACACACATGTGCATGCAGGGGATGTGGGCGTGTGGGTGTGCTATGTGTGCACGCACATGTGCAGGCATCACTTTCTTGTAGGGGCTGCAGGGTGGGTGTGCCGTGCCTGTGTGTGCCCCGTAACACGTTCAGGAGCCCCACCCCCACATGAGGTGTGGGGCTGCGAGGGGGGCTGCAGCCCCCTGCCCAGCCTGACTTGCCCTGGCCGCATAGGGATACCTCATTTACTGAATGCCAGGAAAGAAACATCTGCTTCTTCATCCCTCCAGAGCATCCCTTGCTGCGGCCTCTCGATGGCCAACAGCATCCTGCCCAGCCTAAGTGAGAAGCCCATGCCCTGAGCAGTGATGCGGGCAGGGCTGGGTGGAAAGACCCAGGAGGACTGCAGAGAAATCAGTGACTTACTCCGGTTTATTTTTGCAGTAGTCCCAGCTCCATGGGGAAAAATATTGGAGGTGGCAGAGCTGAAGCAATCTCCCCCCAAAGCATTTTCCAGCTGCACTCCAGCAGCTGCAGAAATATTTCGGGGTTTTTGGTGCCTGAGTGCTGCATTAGAAAGGTACCAGGCAGGGACCAGGAACCTCAAGCTGTGAGACAAGGACCACCAGCCAGGCTCTGGTCTGCCGGTTCTGGAGCCCTTGGTCCCTGCCACTAAAGATTTTAGGGCTTCCTTTGGGAAGGAGACTGAACCAGGACTGGGGGGGCCATATCGCAGGAGGTGGGGACACAGGCACAGCTGCCAGGGCTGGGGGCAGGCTGGGATCCACCCACCCCATCTCCCTGCTGTTGACACCTCTCTGCAGAAGACAGGAGGTGGCACAACTGTGGGAGAAAATGCTCTCCCCATCTCTCCTGTCTTCTCCCCAGTGAAAGCAGCATGCTTCATGAGCTGCAGTGGCAAACTCAGTCAAAGGACCCCTGATTAGAGTGCTCTGGACTTGTCCCAGCAGGGGGACAAATCTGTGTCCCAGGGGCTGCCACCAAGCCCACCACCAGCCACTCTGGGGACAAGTGCACAGAGAGGCCTTTCATCTCCCCGGGGAGGGGGGCACCCGCGCAGCTCGGGATGGCACACTGGCCATTGGCCTTGAAAGGGCCAATTGAGTGCAGCTGAGGTCATCTCCCAGCATGTTTACCCTGTGGCTGGAGCCCCTGGATGCAGCCAACACCCAGGCTGTCTCTGCCATTGCAAGCTGGGGTACGCAGCCACAGGCAGAGCCAGCATCGCTGCTAGGAACAGAGTGGCTGGAACAGGGTCACGGGGTGGCATGGCCTTCCAGCCACCATACTCCCCGAGCCTCTTCAGAAGGAGGGACTGGTAAGTCAGGCCTGGTATGGGTGAGGGGAGGAGCACAGGCCAGCCCCGGGGCTTGGGGGACAGACACCTGCCTACTATCTTGAGTGCCAGCACCCTGCTCAGCCCCTATTCAGCAGCTTTGCATGGGCCAGAGTAGTGCTGACACAGGGGGATGTGCATAATTCCCACCCCCTCCCAGGTCCCAGATGGGCCCACCAGGGAGAAAATGCTTTCTCACATCCCCACATCAAACCCACATGTCCCAGGGCACCCACATATTTCCCGCTGCAGTTCACAGACAGCACAGCATCCTCACCCTGCTCTGGGGTGGGGTTTGTGGAGAGCTGCTGGGCTAGGTCTTGCTCCCAGCAGCAGCTGGGCTGCACTGTGCCTCAGTTTCCCTTTCTGATGGGGAAAATCCACTCTGCTCTCCCTCCCTGCTCGAGGAAGGGGCACAGCAGCACACCCACAAGTCAGGTTCCTTGGCCTCTCCCAACAGCCAAGTGCCAGCCACTGGGAGCTGGATCGGGGTGCTCAGTGTCCTTTGCAGCATCCCTGGAGTGCACATGCCCTGCCAGCACTAACTCTTTCTTGGATACTATGCCGTGTGTGGGGTCTGCCATCCAGCATCAGCTTCGCCATGCCCAGCAGGGGATGAGTCTCCGGGGTCAGGGGCAGAGGGGCAGAGATAAATGGGCAGCCGAGGGCAGTGGAGGCAGCACCGGGTGGGCGGTGCCACCGCAGCCCCTGGGATGTTGGGGGCGTCTTAGGACCCTGCTTCCACTTCCCGGAGGAGACCCACTTGCTCTGTGTATAAACGGCTGCGTGGACGCGGGAAGGAGCGGTCGTGCCCGCGGGCTTACACGCGAGTGCGCGCACACGGGGACAGCCCCGAGCGCCGGCCCGGCCGCTGCAGTGCCGCTCGTGCCCGCGGGGGGGCGCCCTCCCGCGCGCGGTTATACAACGCTGGGCGGGGCCGCCGAGCCCGGGGCACGTTCGGCCCGGGGCGCTCCGTGTTCCCCGCCGCGGCCGCCCGCTCCCATGTGCGGCGGGGCCAGGGTGTTGTTCTGTAACCCCCGGCTGTTCTGCAGCCCAGGGGTGGTGGTGTTTAGTGCTCCCGAGTTTGTTACGGACCCCGATTTTGTTCTGGACCCCAGGTTGGTTCTGCATCCCTTGGTTGTTGTTCTGCAACCAGGGCGTGTTCTGTAGCCCGAATTTGTTCTGCATCACAAGGTCATTCTGTTGCACCCTAGATTTCTTGTTCTGCACACCGGGTTGGCTCTGAATCCTGGAGTTGTTTTTCTTTGTACCCCGAGTTCGTTTTGGACCTCTGCTTTGTTTGTATCCGGGGGCTGTTCTGCACTCTGCGGTGTTGTTCTGTACCCCGGGTTTGTTCTCTACTCCGCAGTTGTTGTTCTGTAACTTCGGGGTGTGTTCTGTACCCTGCGTTGGTTCTGCACCCCAGGTTTTCTCTGCACGCAGGTTTTCATTTCTCCTCCTGGAGTTGTTTTTTTACGCCTGGGTTGTTTTTCTGCTCTCGTTTCTGTTGTTTGTCACTCCTGTTTCGGTTTGTTTTACACCCCCGTTTCTGTAATGCACCCCGGTTTTTAGCAGCCCCTTTCTGTTTTTCATTCACGTTTCTATTTTGCACTCTGGGTTCTGTTTTGAATGCCCATGGCTCCTCTTTCCCTCCTGCCTCCCTTTCACAGTCACGGGCCCTCACTGTGTGGGACCTGCAGGCTGCACCTCCAAATGCAGATGGGGTTCATCCCTTCTCCCAGCCCCCAAGCAGATGCGTGTGTCCCCCAGGAACACAGGAATGGCATGCTAAGGCTTGTGGGCTATGGGGTGTTGCACTAGGCGTGCCGGGGGTCCCAGGACTCTGCTTGCAGACGAAGGGTGTGGACTGGGGGTGCAGATTGAGGAGGACACAGTGCTGAAGCGCGGGGTCCCTGCTCTGGGACGGCGCCGTGCTGTGGTTTAACTGCAAGGGGCGGAGGGGCTGCAGAGAGGGGCAGTACCCGGGAAAGGGAGCAGTACCAGAGGGCAGTGTGCCGCAGCGGGGGCAGTACCGGCGCTGCGGGCGGTCCCCGCCGCCTTCGCCCCTCCCGGCAGGGCGGGCGCCGCCGATATAAGCGGGGGCGGCGCGGGGGCCCCGGCAGTGCGTTTTGCTCCGTTTCCGCGAGTGTGTGTGTGCCTGCGCCCGCAGCCATGAGCACCGGCATGTACCAGTCCCCCATGGAGGTGGCTGTCTACCAGCTCCACAACTTCTCCATCTCCTTCTTCTCCTCCTTGCTCGGGGGGGATGTAGTCTCCGTGAAGCTCGACAACAGGTAGGGGCAGCCCCGGTGCGCCGCGGCGTCCCCGCCATTCGCCTTCGCCGCAGAGATCTGGGGAAAGGGGCGTCTCAGTGCCCGGGGGGTGCTGCTGCGAACCCCACTGATGAGGTGGGGGGGCATTGCTGCTCCGGGAACGAAGGACATACGCGACCGGTGCCTGAATTAAGGAATTCCCTTGGGGAGGAGGGCGCCCCGGTGCACTGGTTGAGGGGGAGGTGTCGCGGTGCACGGACCCCTGTGGAAGGGAGGTTTTCGGTGCTGACTCTCGGCCTCTCCGCTCTCTTCCAGCGCCTCCGGAGCCAGCGTGGTGGCCATTGACAACAAGATCGAGCAGGCGATGGTGAGCTGCAGCGCTGCCCCCTCTCCCCCGCACTTTCCCCCGTCTCCCCGCGGGTGTGCTATGCACGGGGATCGTCTTCCCGCTCCCGGGTGGGTGCTCGGCCCAGGCTCGGGGGGTCCCTCTGCCCACGGGGGTCCCCACTCCCCACCCCGCTGCCAGGCAGAGCTGCTCTTTGTCTGCGACCGCCGTGAAGCTCATTGGTTCCAGGCACTCCGCAGTGCGCAGGGAGCGAGGGTGGACATGGAGGGGGACTTTTGGGGTCTGGGGTTGCCCGAGCCGCGTTCCCTGGGTGCTCGGGAACTCCAGCCCCCGCAAATACCGGAGTAGGTGAGGGGGCTGGAAAGTGCTTCTACATGCAGAGAGACCAGAGAGATGGCGGCTGAGTGAGCTATGCTGGATGAGCACCAAGCCCTGGCTAGGGTTCCAAGAGCGGGGTGGGGAGGGATGGTCCTTGGGAAAAGCTTCTGCAGCATTTGGCATTTGCCCCAGCACTTGGGAACAGGAGGGATCTACCCTCCGGGCATTACTCTCCGTTGATTGGTCTCTTCCATTGCCTTTTGCAGGATCTTGTGAAAAATCATCTGATGTACGCTGTGCGGGAGGAAGTGGAGGTCCTGAAAGAGCAAATCAAGGAACTGTTGGAGAAAAACTCCCAGCTGGAGCGTGAGAACAGCCTCCTGAAGACCCTGGCCAGCCCTGAGCAGCTGGAGAAGTTCCAGTCCCGGCTCCCAGCAGAGGTGCTGTGCCCTGAGGAGCAGAGCCCCGGGGTGGCTGCCCCGGCCCAGCACTCCGGGGGCTCTGCGGTGTAAGGTGGCTCTGTCCTCGGGGTGGGCAGAGCCACAGAACTCTTTCTACTTAATCTCCTGCAAAATCGTTTCCACCTTCATCTCACACGAAGGACTGCCAGATCCTGGCACTGAGCCGTGCCCCTTGGGCAGCCCTGGCCAGCCCACAGAGCCAGCGGCCGTCTCCTTCATGAGGATGCTCTTCTGCAAGGAAGACAGGGGCAGCTGAACCCCCTCCCCATCCAACTGCCCACCAGGTGCCAGGAGGAGATCTGTGGTACCTGTCCCGGGCTCTGCTGAAGAGCAGAGCTGGGCAGTCTTTGGCACCGTGATGGTAACTGCGGTTGGAAGGAGCGCACGCCAAGCCCCAGGCCACATTCTGCAGGGGGGTGTCTCTTTCCGGCAAAGCCTGGCATTGGAGGGAGATCGATGTTCAGTGAGCAAAGCAGATATGTCCCGCAAGCCAACCAGGAGCCTGCTGGAACCCGACCCAGACTGAGCAGCACCAGGGGTGGCAGCTGCAGCGTAGACCGTGGCTGAATGCACAGCAGTGTGGGGATTACAAAGAAAAAAAAGCTTGTTTTGTTAGTTTGGGCATCTTCTGTAGCTGTATCTCTGTATAAACGTGCGCACAAGAGGTGCCTCTGAGGCCGTGGGGTGCCCGCTCTGGGTCAGCCGTGCCCATCTCGGCATCTGGGGCATTCGAAGGCAGACTGGAATGGTGAGCACCGTCAGTGGACAGCCAACTGTTGCAAGTGGCACCAAGGAGGGGGCAGATTCACTCCTCTCTGGCATCCCACCTGACAGAACCACGCGGCAGTGCTGGGAGGATCTGGACTGACTACTGGGCAGAGCCACAAGGCAGGTTGTGCTCTAACCCACTGGGGTGGAGGAGCCAGCCCGTGTTCCTGGGCTCCCCTCTGTCCCTGGCCTGTTCTCTGGGATGTGACGGGACATTGCTTTTGATGTCAGAAGCGGTGACACTGTTGTGTAAATCTAGATAGAAATGGCAATAAACTCTACTTTTTATATATACCCATGCCCCAAGCTGTGTCTGTGGCTGGGAAGAGGTGGGAGAGTGGTGACACTGGGGAAGAGACTAGGAAATGCTAGAATGGGACTGATGAGGATACTGGGCTGATGCTGTTCCCCAGCTGGGAAAACCTGGCAGCTCCCCACCTTTGCAGTGGGGTTTAGTTCCCCTTAGATGGCCCTGGCTGAGCCAAGATGGGTTTTTGGAGATAGGAGCAGGCAGCCCCTTCCAGGGGCTGGATGGGTGACCTAGGGAAAAGTGTTGTGAACCTGCAGGTCTCTGTTCCCCGTGTCACACCTGTACAGGGCACAAACAGAAAGGAGGCTCTTCTCAGGCTGTGTGGAGCTGTTACGTATCCCCAGCTCTACTCTTCCTCTGGTGTTTTTGTTCTCACAGCCATCACTGATATTTTTTGTTTGGGTGTTTTTTTTTTTCATTTCGGGCCATCTCAAAACATATGAGAGTAAGAGGATGGGTCATCTGGATTGAACAATGCTGGAGAGGGGTGGGGAATGCCCCAACCCTGTTCTAGGGCACAGCCAGCTTTTGATTCAGCCCCATGGGGTAAGTGAGGGAGGGCGAGAAAAACCCCAAACCCTCCATCTCTGGGGCTGCTGCTGGCTACTCCAGGTTAAAGCCTGGAGGTGTTTGTGCAGAGCCCCAAGCTGGCAGGATGTTTGAAGCAAGGTGCAGTATGCTCCCCTGGGGTTTTCTAGGGACACATCTCCTGGGCCATCCGGAGCCTTCCTTGGGCTGGCAGTGCCTGGGCCCTGTGGTGAGGCAGCACAACTCCACAGTTTTGTGTCTCTGCTGTGGTAAGGGAGGTTCAGCCCTAGTCCTGCGTGAGTCACGGAGCTGGGGGTGGTTGGCACCCTGGAAACGCTGGGTAAACAACAAAACATAGGCTACAGGCTTGAAATCATTATTGGGTGGCTTTCTCCTCCCTGTTCTGTCTCAACACGATGACCCCACAGCAGCCTTATGCAGGCAGCCCTGCAAGTGTTCTAGTGCAAGGGCACACGCGTGTGCCTTGTGAGTGCATGTGTGTGATGGCTTTCCCTCTGCGTGTCTGATAACTTTTCCTGTGTGTGTGTAAACAGGTTCAGGCTCCTCTACCATGTACATACACATCCCTTGCACACACGGGCACTGCAGCAGCCTGTGGGGGGCACACACAGTAGACCCCCAAGTGCTGCCAGACTCTCAGGTTTACAGCTGCTCCAGAAAGGGCCTTTCCACAGAGCAGCTGGGTCCAGCTGTGCTTGCACTGGCCAGGTCACTACGGTGGGTGTTGGGGATGCTGGGAAATGGTCTGGCCATCCTTCTGGCCCCTCTTGGCTGGGGAACATTTGGCCTGTGGTGATGAGCTCTGTGCCACATTTGTTCTAATTGCACTCCTCAATCCAGCTGCATTCAAGGGATGCAGTGATGGTGTTGGGAGTCCTGTTTGCTGCCTCTCCCCATCTTCTGTCCTGTCCCCACAGCCTTGGAGTCCTGCACAGCACAGAGGCAGACGGGGACAGGCTGTGGCAAAACCCACTCATTGCAGCCACTCGCTCCTGACCGCTTGTTTCAGAGCTCAGCCTTCCTCCCACGGGTAGGCAGAGCCTTTCCCGTCCTGCGGCGTGGTGTGACAAAGTGCCAGCCAATGGCACAGGGCAGCCCTTGCAGAGCCCCCACCTCCCCACTGCCCCACGGTGCCCCAGGGGTTAACGAGCACCCCAGCATCCTGCACCCCCTGACATCCCGCACCCGACCTCCCCTGGCGCCCAGTGTCTCCCAGCCCAGCCCTGGATCCACCCCGACTGGCTCAGCTCAGGGGAATGATGGAGAAAAGGGCTCGGAGGTGCGTGTCGTTGCAGAGGGTGGGAAGCCTGTGTACGTGATGCTCAGTGCAGCGAGCGCAGGTGAGCAGCAGCCTGGGAGGGGGTTTGGGGCAGCACAGGAAGGGCAGCAGGATTTGAGGGTCTGCCCAAGGGTCAGGATATAGGGGAGACACCCCCTAACCCTGCATGTTCTCACTCATTCACTGTGTTCTCCTGGGGAGATTCCACTCCAGCCAGGCAGAAGGGCCTTATGCAACATCCCTCCCTGTGTCTCAAACACTGTGTGCTTCCCTGCTCCTCAAATCGAACATCATGTCCCAGCCCAGCCCAGCCCTGCGGGAGCTTTGCAGACAGATGCATGTGTGGGATTTTCCACGCATGCATGTGTGGGATTTTCCTTGGTGCCCGGCGCCTCCATGGATCCAGGCCAGCCCACCACAGCTACCCAGGACTGGGGTAGAAGGGGAAGCTGTGCTGTGCAGGGGAGGCTCTCACTGGAGAGTGGCACAAGCTGTGGAGCCAGGCCTGAGCAAGCCACAGCTCGGTGCCATGGGGGTTGGTGCTGGTGAGAGCAAGAACCAGCTGGAGCATACAGAGGCAGCCAGGGCGCTGGGCCTCTGCGTGCAGCAGCCTCCCAGGACACCTGAACAAGCATTTCACGAGCACTGGGACCTCCCCTCCACCTGGGACAGCGGGACAGGGAGAGACGCGAGTGTGAGGATGCACCAGCCACAAGCCGAGCATGCAGAGCCCATCCCCCAGGAACCCGTGCAGCAGGGTGGGTGGAGGGCATGCAGGAGCTGCACCAGAGCTGAGGGTCCTCATCTAGAACATCCCCACAGCTCACCCAGCCTTCTGCTGTGCCTCAGTTTCCCCTCTGTTCACGTCCCCTGGGAAGCAGGTTTTTCTAAGGTTGGGTCAGGCTGACACCCTAGCATGCCTCCAAGCAGTCCCAGCTGGGTAAGAGGTTTCAGGCATCCATGGCAGGCAGGCCACAGCCCAGGCAGAGGGAAAGGAGCTGTTCCCAGCAGACATGCATGCCAGGAGCTGCTGGCAGGGCTGCCCACCACAGGCACAGTGCAGCTGTGCCCTTTGCCAGCGCTGTCAGCCCACGGGCACCTGTGGGGTAGTGGCAGCACATGCCAGAGCAGCACAAGCAGTCCTTGCAGAGCGGCTGTTGTTGTCCTGGTGCCGTGCCGCCGTTATATAACTGGGGAGCTAGCCCAGGCCTGTGCCCTCTGCTTAGGGCTGGGACAGGACCCAGCAGTGCCAGCCGACAGCCCCTCAGGGCTTTTGGCCCCGCACAGGTCACAGGGCTGTCCCCCCCTCCCAGGAACACTGCCAACCCTTGTCCCCCCACAGCCCCAGTGGGATGGGGACCTGCCAGAGCAAGCCCAGCCGGCTGCAGAGGGCAGCGGCTGCCTGTGCCCAGGGCTCACTGTCAGGGCGGGGGCCGGGGCAGGGCTGCTGGGATGGATACGCAGTGTTCCCTGGCAGTTTGTGTCCCCGGCACCCTGCCCTGACACCCGCCACAGGCATCTGTTGGTATCAGGAAGTGAAACAAACAGCAGGCAGTAACCTGGCAGCAAGACCGCAGCCACCGCAGTGTGCGCAGGGTGCACTGCACTCCTGCCGAGACCTCACCACCACCAGCTGCCCTTGGCACAGCCCCTCTCCCTGCCCTGAGTACTGCTGGGGATGCCTAAGGAGAGCAGCTGGCTCATTCTCTCAGTCCTCAGGTATCCTATCTACATCCTCCTGTGATTAGTTTTCCCATTGGGAAAAATAAAAATAATGACATGTTTTGTGGCCTGTGGGCTGCAGCTGTGTCCCCAGCCTGGTCAAGTCCTGTGGAGGGACAAACCTGTCAGCAGGGGCGTGTTGCAACAGGACAAGTAGGACAGAATTAGACTGTATATAGGAAAGGAGTTCTTTACAATGAGGCTGGTGAGACCCTGGCACAGGGTGGCCAGAGCAGCTGTGACTGCCCCATCTCTGGAAGTGTTCAAGGCCAGGCTAGGTGGGGCTTGGAGCACCCTGGTCTAGTGGAAGTTGTCCCTGTCCATAGCAGGAGGGTGGAATAGATGACCTTTAGAGGTCTCTTCCAACCCAGACCACTCTGGGATTCTGTGATTCTATGACACTTTGGTCTGGCTGGGTCCAGCTGTCCCTGCAGGTCCCTGCCTGTGGCACAGGGGTGTCATGCTTCTGGGAGCCAGACATGCTGGCTGCTCTGTCATCCCCACCCAGCTGCAGAAAGGGTAGCCCAGTGAGGAGCCATCTGCCCACATTCTGCCATGGCTCAGCACACAGGGAGCCACAGCTTTGTATCCGTGGTGAGGTGGATTTGTGTGTAATCCTCTGGACAGAGACTCCCCATGGCTGGGACAGCAGTGGGACCTGCTGTAGCAAAAGGACTTCAGATTCCCAGGTAGAAACAAGGTCAAACAGCCCCAAGGAGACAAGCTTAGAGGATGAGAGAAGAGGGAAGGGGATAGAGTATGTCAGATTGTGTTAGGGAAAAGCAGGACATACTGTTAACAAAAGTTGCTGAGGCAGGTGGAAAACAGGTGGGTCAGGCAGGAGGGTGACAGGAGTGCAAAAGGCACAAACAACCTGAGATGCCTCCTGCCTGCCCATGCCAGGGCCAGCGCAACAGCTCTTAGGAGGTTAATGAGATCATTAGTGGCGATAAGGAGGCAGCTAAGCAGTAAAATGTTCCTGAGAAAGTGAACTTCCTCATTCCAGCCAAGAAAGGGAGATTGGCTCAGAGCAAACAGCACCAGAATAAACAACTCAATTAGAAACAGCAAGTTCTCGAAGCCAGACAAACAACCCCGACCCAGAAGGTTTCATGTGGGCAGAGCCACGCTTGGAGCAAGCACTTCCCCATGGGACTGTCACTTAATGAATGAGCACTTGGAGTTACAGAAGGTGCCAGGGATTAACTAGGATTTAGGGGCCTGGGGGACCTGGCCAATTTGCTTTAATTGATCATTAGAAACAGCATAATCCCCAGGAAAATCAGTGTGGGAAATCCGGGTGCCAGGCTCCAGACTTTGTCGGGACTTACAAGAGGACACAAGTCGCAAAGGGGTTGCCTCCATTGGAGAAGGCTTTGCAAATGAGTGGCTTATCTTGTACCTGACCCTCTGGGGCTGCCCATGGCCTGTCTCAGTCACCCTGGGTGGTGCCAGCTGCCCGCACTGCCTGGCTCCCAGACCAGAGGGCAGAACAGAGGGACAAGGGTTGACCTGCACCCTGGATAAGGCTGACCTCTCTGCCTGGTTCCTGCACATCCCACTGCCACTCGAGCCCAGGGCTGCCTGCAGGCTGTGCTGAGGCAGGGATAGGCAGCTCGTGATCTTGGTAGGGGTGACACTGGAGGCAGCCCTGTGCCAGGTTTACACCATTTCCAGACACTGACATGGACATTTTCCTCTGAGCTCAGCACTCAGGTCTCTCTGGTATCTGAGGTGTCTCCTACCAGCCTTCCCAGCCCAGTCAATGATTACCCAGCATGGAGGTTACCCAAGAGCCACCAGCACAGTAACAGAACACGAATGACATCGCCAAGTAAATACTGGCTGTGCTGGACAGGGCAGGCTGCCAGGTCCCGACAACTTCTGCACAGCTTTTTGCTGACAGCCAAGGTGTGTGAGGCCACCCCACCGCCAGCTGGTGGTCTGCTGCAGTGGGATAGACCAGAACTCCAGAAGGCCCCAAGCCCCTCCCAGCCCCTGCAAAATCAAGATCTTATTGTCACTGGGAGTCAGCTGTAATGGCCCCTCTGCTCCCACTGGAGACACTGGCCCCTGCCACTGGCCGGGTGACGGACTGCTGCCCCGGAGATCAGGGCCCTGGCATAGGATCACTCCAGCTGGTTCTGTCACACGTACACGTACGCGGCCAAGCGTATTTGTCATGTCTGAGCCCTCCCCTGCCCCGCTCTGCCCTGCCTGGGCCCGGCCTGCTGCAGCCAGCGGCTCTAACCCTGGCAGGGCTAGGGCTTGGCTTCATGGCAGGAGATCTCCCAGCTCTGGGATCACAAGCCAGAGTGATTTTTTGGGCTTTGATTTTGCTGTGCAGCCCTGGCATTTCAGAGAAGGGACCTCAGGTGAAGGCCTCACTGCAGCAGGCACCACGGATACCCAGGTCTTGGAAGTGATAGCAAGAGGTGGGCTGCAAAAAGCCACTGCTCTCCTGGAGAATGGATGGGCTCTGTTTGTACTTGCACAGTGCAAAGCAGCACAACACTTCCAGTCCTTCCCCTCCATCCCTGGAGAAATTTCCCTCTCAACCTTCCTGCACTCTCCTATCAGTCATATCAGTAATTCTTTTGTGCCCACAGCAGAAGATAGACTGGCAAAGTTAAAGATAGTCCTTGGCCACCTCTGAGCCAAACATAGCTAAACTCTCTGTCCCAAAGGTCCTAGAGGTGTGAAATGGGACTCCTGACCTGCTGGGAGCATTCTGATGCTCTGGAACAAGGAACATCAGCGTGGTCCCATTTTTAATGAGCAAACTCTGGTAGAAGCATCACCACAGCAGAGCTCCTGTGATGCTGAACAGCACGATGCTCCTGAACAGCCCGTGCACTTGGGAAAATCCCCCAAGGGTGCATGAGCCAGGGTGATGGAGGCAGATTTGTCTGCGGGTCTGGAGGCCCTTATCTGCCCTGGCCTCCTCTCCAGCCCCCACAGCACGGGCTGACCATGAGTGACAAAGGTGAAGTGGTGGCAGGGACATTGCAGCTAGGTTGGTGCCCTGGGGAGATGGTCCCACAGTGGGAGAGCAGGCAGGGGGAGGCCACTGCCAAGCGTGAGGCTGACAGCTGCAGCCTTGCCAGCAGCCTGTTATTCATTCTCCAGGAGAGAACCTTTGGACTGTAGAAGGTTCGAGGCTCAGGGAAAGCAGGGGCAAAGGCAGGGTCCAGGCTGGGCTCTGTCTGTCTGGCCTCCATCAGCGAGGTGACTGCCAGGCTGGGAACTCCCACAGGTGAACACATGGCACAGGAGCTTTTACAGGGTGAGTGGGTGTGAGCACAGGGCATGCAGGGCCTTGTCTCTGTCCCAGTAAGGTCCAAGCTGCAGTGCCATCCCATCTCAGTGTGAAGGGGCTCCATCAGCCTAACGACAGCTGCAGAGAGAGGAGAGAGCAGGAGAGCTTGCCCTGGATGTCTCCAGGCTGTCTCCATCCAGCACTGACCCCACAGCAAAGCACCAGCCCTGCCCCCTGGACTGTGCAGCCCCTGCCCTGGGCAGCAGGAGGGGACCGTGGGCACTGCGGCTGAGTGTCGGCCGCCGGGGCTTCCAGTCGGGACCAGCTTCCTGCCATGGCAGCTCCCAATTAAACCAATTTCTTGGATGGCTTCAGCAATGCAGGAGTCGGAGGCTTTGTAGTTGTGCGGCCTCTTGGGCCACCCCCAGGGTCTCCCTGTCCTCCCGATGCCCTCGCCATCCCCAGGGCAGCACCTGCTCTCTTGTGTAACATGTGGCCTGATCTCCTGGGGCAGTGCCTCCTCCGGCCCTGCTGCTCTCCATAAGCCTTATTGGGAACATATCACAGCAGAAGCCAAGTGCTGGGGACTGTCCCAGCCTCACCAGGCACAAACAAGGCAGCGCCATGCTGGGATGTGAGCCAGAGGCACCTCTGAAGTGGCTGTCTGGCCCAGGAACCACTGGTGCCAGCCCACTGTGCCCAGAAGCTGTGGCACCAAGCAGAACTGCACATCAAAGCCCTTCTTGCCTCAGGTCCCCACCACTGTGGCCAGGCACAAAGAGGGAGTGGCAGGGAAGGCAGGCAGGCTGGGCCAGGGTCCCCATGGGGCTGGGCCAGGGAGTCAGTGCCTCGTCTGTCTGAGCACCCCCTTCCTCTGACCAGAGCTCAGGTACTCAGAGGGGCTGGGGTGGAGTAGGGACAGGAACATTGTAGGGGCCAAAGCAAGGCTCACAAGCACAGCCTGCACGGATGGCCAGGAATGAGGGAAGCTTTGAGCGGGCTGAGCCAGTCACCACAGGACACAGGAGCTGCACTCCCACAAGCCCAAACGGATGGACAGACAGCACAGAGCACACCAGGGTCCCTTGTCAGTGCCAGTGGTGCAGGAGCAGCTCTGGGGGCCCCTAAGACATGGGCTTGAGCCACCTGGCAGAGAGAGCCTCTGTGGCAGTGGCAGTGGTGGTGCTACTGCTGGCCCTGGTGTCACCAGCACTGTGGGACACTGGGACACATACTCACTGGGACACTCACACAGGGACACATACTGAGCCCTGCAGCCGTGGCACTGACACATACACACACGTGCTTTAAGGCACATGCCTGGCTCCATGCTCAGTGGGACCAGAGCATCAAGGTACCCCAGGCAGCCTTTGGGGTGGCTGAAGGCTCAGGAGGTGCAGGTGAGACACTGCTGCACACAGAGCAGAGTGTGAGCAGTTTAGCTGCTGCAGCTGCACTTTGGGAATTCGGGTCCAGTAGCAGACTGGGGCAGAAATCCTTGGTGCTGACACCACCCAGAGCTCTGGTCCCTCCACGGTACAGGGGCTCAGGCACCAAGGGGAGCAGGGCCAGGACCCAGGCGAAGAGCCTGAATGGCACACCACTGAGCAGCAGAGGCTGCAGGCTCCTTAGTTGGGTAATTATTGTTATTGTTGTTATTATCGTAATTACAATAACAGCAACAGCTACAGCTGGCTGCCGTTGCATCACTGCTGGCATCATCGCCGTTGTCACTGGAGTGGGAGAGTGACGCCCCAGGGCAGGAAGTGCCTTAGCCAATGCCCATGCCATCTGTCCCTCTCCGAGGGCAGTCACAGCAGCCTGCCCCTCCCTCCAGGGCCCACAGCCCGGGACTGTGCTCTGCTGCATGCAGGCGTCCGGACTGAAGGGGACCGATGGGTCTGGAGATGAGCTGACAGTTCCAAAGCTCTCTGCTGATCCCAGGGCTGTGCCTCTTCCCCAGGTCAGTCCCTGCCAGGGACCAGCTTGCTGTGTCCCCAAGGCCTGGCATGTTGTCATTTGGGGTACAGCCAGAGTGGGTGTCACTGCTCAAAACTCTGACGGGGAGGATGCCCTGGTCATGGGATTGGCCCACGTGGCTCTGCTCCCACCCCAGAAAAGGCTACTATTAAGGAGGGATTGTTAGAGAATTAAGGGTTGGAGCAGCAAGCAGGCCTGGGCTGTGGGCTGCAGAGGGCCAGGGATTACCCTGGGACAGCAGTCTGGTGCCAGCACTTCTCCAGCCTGAACTGGTGCTGCCAGAGAGCTAAATCCAAAGTGCTGGAGCCCAGCCCAGCTGGCAGTGCCTGGGCTTTGCTCCTTCAGGAAGTTGGAGCAGGGATGCTGCTCACCTCTCTCCCTCCATGTCACCTGATCATTCCCAATCTACACGTTCTGGAGGGGCTCTGCTGCACAGCTGGAGCTCCCAGCTCTCCTAGGCAGTGAAAAGGCTGTGCCAAAACTCCTGGGGTGGTGCAGCAGTGCCTGGGAGCTAATATTAACCAAAAGCTTTCCAGCTGTCCTGGACAAAGGGAGACACTCCCCAGCTTCCTGTAACTGCTCAGTCTTCTATAATTTCACATTTAGAGAAGCACCCAGCACCCACCGAGACACCCAGCACGACCTGCACCCAGCAAGGGAACCCATCCCTCCTGCTTTGCCCCCAGCTGCCTGCTTCCTTCAGGATGCCATGGGGGAGCAGGGCCGTTCCCATTTCTCACAGGGCTGAGCACCCTGGGAGCACCCTGCAGCATTTCTAGCAGCCCCAGCTGTGCCCTGCCATGTCCAATGCAGCTGTGACAGAGCTCACACCTCTCCTGCCGAATGCCACCGCATCACTGCATGGAGTGGAGGAAGGTCCTTCTCAGCCCAGAAGCAAATCCCTGCTCCAAGCCAGGCCTGGGTTACACTAAGGGCTTTGTGGCAGCAGCAGGGCTGCCTGAAGTCCATGCAGTCCTGCCTAGGAGAAGGAGTGTGGGAACATGTGAGCACACATGGAAACCCTGTGCCTTGGCTGTGAAGGGCATCCCAGCAGTACCTGAGCCACTGAGGCTGTCGCTGTGCCCTGCCATGTCCAATGCAGCTGTGACAGAGCTCACACCTCTCCTGCCGAATGCCACCGCATCACTGCATGGAGTGGAGGAAGGTCCTTCTCAGCCCAGAAGCAAATCCCTGCTCCAAGCCAGGCCTGGGTTACACTAAGGGCTTTGTGGCAGCAGCAGGGCTGCCTGAAGTCCATGCAGTCCTGCCTAGGAGAAGGAGTGTGGGAACATGTGAGCACACATGGAAACCCTGTGCCTTGGCTGTGAAGGGCATGAGCTACTGAGGCTGTGACCTCTCAGAATTCCTGTCTTGGGGAAACAGGGAAGGAATGTGTCATTTTAACAGCTCTGACCTGGCTCCGCTCCCCTCTGTCTGCCCCCCACAAAACTCTGCTGGCAGGCGACCCGCAGGCACCGTGGCAGAGCTGGCTGGGGAGAGGGGCAAGGGTCACTCTGCACACACGCTGGGTGCAATTAGGCAGCCAGAGGCTGCTGCAAACAGCACTGCTGCAGCACGGGAATGCCACAATACTAATTAATCCAGGCACTGGCTTGGGGCCAGGATAGACCTCCCAGGGCTGCAGGAACTCAGGCAAGAAGACAAAATGTCCTTCTGGGAGGGGGGTGCCTAACGAGGGCCTGGATCTGGCAGCCAATGTGCCCACCCTTGGGCTGCATCTGTGCCCTGTGGCACAGTTGGGGTCACCAACTTCTGCCTAGGGCTGCAAGAACCAGCCCCTGCGCCCTGCCACCACCCTGGGGACATTTCAGCCCCCGTGGCCAAGAGGGGCCAGCAGCTGGGGGGTGGAAAACTAACAGGGCTTAATGAGAAGAGAGAGCTTGGAGGTCTATGGCCATCTGATCTCCACCCGAGCCACAGGCCAGTCACCAAAGTGTGCTCAGCCCTGTGGCATCCAGGAGCTGGATGCCAGGAGCCAGGCACAGTGCTCTATATAAGCACAGCTGCTTTCTGCCTGCTGCTCCCATCGCAGTGACAAGAGAGCACCAGGCCAAAAATGCCTTTCCCTTCCTACCTCCACAGGGCAGTAGGACAGATGGAGGTGGAAAGCTTGTGGAAAAGGTTGAGGGACCTCCTCCTCCTCCTCCCATGAGCTTGCAAATTGCCCTGCTCAGCCTGGGTCTGCTCACCATCTCCCACACCCTCTGCCAACTGTGAGCAGCATAGGGCAACCTGCTCCAGGGTATTTGCTAGAGCTGGGTCTGCAGCCCTCAAAATCCCCCTCACCTGAATCCCCCTCATCCCATCTACATGTCTTAGTGAGGGATCATGTGCAAGTAGGGAACACATGTCCCATATGTACTAACCAAGGCACGGGGGCCTGGAAGAAGTTGAAGGGGCTTTCCAGCCAGAACCTCTTCCAGGAAGGATCAACTCCTAAATACATCAAATACAAAACATTTTCTTCCTGTTTCAAGCTTAATTTTTGCATCAGACAGGAGTGATTATTTGCAATGAATTGTAAACATGGAAAGAGGCACTGTGCTTCTGCAAATTGTTTCCTTTGGGAATCTCCCAATTTTCAGGTCTAACAGATCCCAGAGATGTTGCCTCATTGGCATAGATGGAGTCTGGTGGGGAGGGCCCCTCGGCTGAAAGCCAAGATGTGCTATGCCCTGTATTTTTAGAAGGTGGAGACAGCCAGCTGGATCCCAGTCCAGACCCACCACTACTTGCTCTGACCCTGTGAACTCTAGGTCTCCAGGCTGAGGTGCCTTAGGACACCCAAAAAGTTTCTGTCCCCAGCAGGGTCATACTGCTGCTGAGTGCAGTCATGCAGAATAGGACTGGTCTTTTTTTTTGTTTTAACTGGTCTCTTTATGTGTTTGCCATGAAGTAACGTTCCCATGTCTGTTGTATCCTTCCCTGGACAGGGAGCAGATCCAGAAGGTGCCACTGGTGTTGCAGGGGCTGACGCTCGCCGCATGCCTGGGGCTGTGTGCGGCCGCAGCGCTGGCAGGATTGGGCCATTCCCATTTGTGTCCAGCTGGGCGCATCACAGCCATGGGACAGCACAGATCCTCAAGCCTCTGGCTGTCCCACTGATGACTCTGTCTGTCCCAGGAAGGGCTGCTGCATCCTCACTGCAGGGTCCTGCAGAACCCCGCTGTGGCCAGGCACCGCACCACTGCTGCAGCCCCTTCCACAGAGCCCTTCCTGTTTGGGGAAACAGGGAAGGAATGTGTCATTTTAACAGCTCTGACCTGGCTCCGCTCCCCTCTGTCTGCCCCCCACAAAAAACTCTGCTGGCAGGCGACCCGCAGGCACCGTGGCAGAGCTGGCTGGGGAGAGGGGCAAGGGTCACTCTGCACACACGCTGGGTGCCTGGCCCATGCAGGAGCTGCTGCTTGGCCATGACCATGTTTGGGTGTTTTTGAGCTGACAGATGACTCAGATCTCTGTTCCTGGGACTTGTTTACTGAGATGGGTGGGAGCAGTAGAAGCATGAGGCTGGTGGTGTGGCGGCCATGCACTGTCCAGTGTGCCCCACGTGCAACTGCCTCTGCCACTTGCTCCTGTCGTCCTGCCGGGCCTGGTCAGGGACAACTTTTGCTTTCGGAGTGGGAAGTTGCTGGCCCCTGCCAAGCACAGGGAGTGCTGGGGAGGGATGTGCTGCTCCAAAGCGGGTCGTTCCAGGCTGTTTTACCCACTCCTCACAGGATCAGCCCAGCAGTTCCTTTTGTCCTTACTAAATGCTGATGCTATGCAGCCCCTTGCCCGTGCCATGGCTGTGCCCCCGCCCCGCTGCCGGTTCTCCCAGCAGGCAGATGGCACTGTCCCCTCACATACAAGCCTCCCTGGAGGAGCCAGGGGGTTTCTTGGAAAACAACCCACTTCTTGGCCTGCCTGAAATAGCACCTCACAAAACACAGTGCAGAAATCCCCAGGGATGAGAAACAAGCAGCTGCTCTCCAGCAGCTGATCCCACGGCTCCTGTACCAGGGCAGTACTCCTGGGAGGCTGAGGAGCCTCCCCAGCAGCCCCCCCACCTCCCCACCATGTTGCACAGCCATGAGCATCTTCCCACCCCTCCTGGCCACGACAGCTCCCGGGTTCTCCTTTGGCTTCCCTCCACCCTGCCCCACCCTGGCCACCCCCATCCCAAATCCAACCGTTGCTCTGGAAGCAGGAACCAAAACCTGTCACTTCCGCTTGCCCACACAGCATGGCCCAAAATAGCTCAAAGAGCCCTAAAATATCGCTGCCCACTCTGCCCAGATAGTACCCTGAGGAACACGTAGGAGTGTGTGCAAGGCTAAGGGTGAGCAAGCAGAGGGACCAGCCCAAAACGTACATCCCATGGGATCATAATTTCCCCAGGCGTGCAGGAAAACAGTTGTTGCTGTGGCGACAGCTCAGCGTTTGCTGCTTCCTCCCACAAAATCGGGTGACACGACGTCATCAGCCGGCCGAGCGACGGTGAGCACGGCCCGGGCCGTGACTCAGAGCTGGCCACCGGCCCCGCCTGGTGCCCGACCTTTCCCTCCCCTTCTCACCATGCCTGGGCATCTCTAGCTTTCCTAGAACAGCCATCAGGCAGCCTGGGTCACGATCAGCACGTTCAGGCTCGGAGATGGGGTGTCCCCAGCTCTCCAGCCCAGTTCTGGATTAGCCAGTATCTCCCCTGGCCTGTCCCCGCTGTGTGTGTGACAGTAACTCAGGCAGACCCACCTCTGCACAGACTCCCTCTGCCTCCTTCGCTTTCCTTCCTGGGCACGCCAGGGCATCCAGCAAGGACCAGCTTATTCACAAGTGAAATGCTTCCCAGCGCTCTCAGGTTAATCTTGATTCACTGCCAAACCATCCACGGGAGATGCC
The DNA here is from genome assembly GCF_017590055.1 of Onychostruthus taczanowskii. Lineage (NCBI taxonomy): Eukaryota > Metazoa > Chordata > Aves > Passeriformes > Passeridae > Onychostruthus > Onychostruthus taczanowskii. The sequence goes on along the minus strand of NW_024506002.1, from coordinate 214,973 downwards.
AAGCTGGAGTCATCCAGGGTTCACGAGCCAGGGGAGAGATCAGGAGAGTGGGTTTGGGGTACAAACAATGCCTCCCAAGGATCAGCCGTCCTGAAATGCCCACAGCATCTCTGGAGAATGTTCATTCCCCTCTATTAAGCTCAGATTGCATGAAACTCCCTGTGTCCAGTTCTCTCTCCCTAGCTCTGCTCTGCTAGAGGATGCCCCCCACCTCCCTAGCTCCAGCACCGGGCCAGTCTCCAGCCTGGGCTGTCCCCACACTTCCTTTGCAGAGCTGGATGCACAGGAGCACTCCTGGAGAGTCTCCCCCATGGCCAGGCACCCAGGGTCTCTCTGCTTGTCCCAGCACACAGACCCAGAACCTGCTGAAGGTGTTTTAAAACTGATCTGTACTTGAACAGGGGAATCCTGGGGGAGGTGAGACCAGAGCTGTGCTGTGATGCTTTTCAGGAGCAGTTTTCTTTAGAAGGCAAAGAGAAGGCCCAAAATCACAGCTGCCCTAGTGCTGCCCATTGCCACCCACTGTTTGCACCCAAACGAAGGAACAGCTGCTTCTAGACCCCCTGGCTCTCCCCTGGGCTTCAACATCTCAGCTGGGAGGGCCTGGACTGTCCCAGGGAAGCTCCATTGTGCCCATACTGGGACACAGGCTCCCAGAAACCTTTGTCTTGCTCCCCCGAGACACAGAGCACCTTCTCCTTGCTGGTTCTCAAGCAGGCTCGGAACCCTCACCCCATCATGGAGCAGCATAAATGCCCTGAGCCTCCTTATCACCAGCCAAGGAGCCCGCTCCTCTGAGTCTCCAGCATGCCTCCTCCTCCATCCAGGATCCCCTTGCCTCCCTCACGCTCCGTACTGCCTGTTTGTATGCTGCTGCCCTGGTTACTGGCCACTGAGTCACCACCAAACCTCTCTCACAGGCAGGAAAGCCCAGACTCATATTTTCCATGGGATTCCTACAACTCATTCAACCTTCTGACGTGCGGAGAGATGTTGCTGGAGGTGGACAGAGATGTTGACATCACAGGGATGTCCCAAGGACCAGGGCTACCTACACTAGGAACTGCCAAGAGCACATCCAAGCTATGCAGGAATGTTTGGGTTCCTTGGGGGCTGTATGATAGGGGATTCCTTCATCCTTTTGGAGAATGGATCCAGGAGAAATCTTTCCCCAGCAGCTGCTCTTGCAGCTAAGCAGCCGTGGTGCCTGCATGTGGGTTCACTCCTGACATGTGCTTCGTGAACCCACCCTCACATGGGTGCAGAGGCTGCTCACCCCTCCCCTTCATATCCCCAGTTTTGCAATGCTGAAAAAAAATCCCCAGCTCCCAATAGCCCCCACAGCACAGGTCTGTGAGGAAACAGCATCTGGAAGGGATCAGCACAGTAACCACTGCAGGGAAAGGGGAGGGCTATAAATAGCAGCAAGTTTCCAAATCAAAGCTTTAGAAACAACAACAACAACCAAAGAACACAGGCTGAGGCCCTGGCTTTTCTGCCTGGCGTGTTTATATATAGAGTAATTTTTTTATTCCTAGCTTGTTTTCAATCTTCCCTCACTGCTGGGATGTTCTGGGTCTGTCCTCTTTCCCACTGGGCAGCTTCCCAAAGACATATTTCTTGGAAGGTTGTAACCTCTTTTAGTCGATTTTAAATGACTCTCAGGCAGGAATGTCCCAGGACTATTTTCTACTCATTTAGCGAAACAGGCTTGTCCCTGGTTTGGGGGTGCCACAGGGCTGTGATGGCCCTGGGGTGCGGTGGGCACCGCAGGGAGGATGCCGAAGTTCCATCCAACTGGAGGGGTGATGTTTTCTGGGGGAGCTCACTGGTGATGGGAAAGTCTCAGCACCTGCAAGGACAGGCAGGCTGCACACCTGACTTTAACCATCATGGCTAAGAGGTAGTGCTGGTAGAAAACGGAACCTGAGAAACAATGCCTGGGAGTCTCCTTTGGAGCATCCAAAGCAATGGATGAGGGTTTCCTCTGCACCATCCTCAAACAGGATTAGGTAGTGCTGGTAGAAAACGGAACCTGAGAAACAATGCCTGGGAGTCTCCTTTGGAGCATCCAAAGCAATGGATGAGGGTTTCCTCTGGACCATCCTCAAACAGCGTCCTTTACTCAGGCATGGGCACTCCTTGGAATAACCTAAGCACAATCCCAGCTGTGGGTCCCCTAACCTTAGCCCTATTCTGGGCACAGGCCCTGCACCTCCTGAGTTCTTCCCACTGTCCCTGTTGGGGCCCATGGACTGGCATGATCCCACAGTCAGCCTCGAACCTCTCACAGACACCACAGCTCTTGCAATGCATCCTTCCTGGATGGTTTGTGGCCCCAATGGCATCCGGTGCCCAATGGGACATCTCTTCTGCAGAACAGTGGCCCCCAGCTCCTGGTAAAGCAACTCAGATGTTGCAAGACAAGGGAACAAGGAGAAATTGCACCTTTTCCCCAGCAAGTTACTCTCCAGCTTGAAATCCCCAACTGCAGCTCAAACTCCTTGAGCCCTGGTGTGCCCCTGCTGCCTCCCCCTGCCCAGGGCTCCTCAGTGACTGCGAATAGCAGCAGCCTGGCCCTGGGAAGTGTGGATGTGTGGCCTCCTGTGCAGACCAAGCCAGTGGAGTTGTTTTGCTGGAAGGGCTGTGGTCTGGCAGGCTCTGCCCTAGCAGCAGTGCTGTGGCGCAGCAAAGCCAGGATGGCATGACACACACGTTTGAGAAATAACCTCATAAATCTGCTTAATTCAGTCGATGAATCATTCCCACTCCCTGTGGGCTCCCTTCCCATGAGCCAAACCTTACTGCCCCTGCTCTGGGAAACAACACAGGCAAAAAGTACCCAGGCAGTGTCCCCTGAGCAACACCAGCAGCACTGCCTGCTCTCTCCCCACAGTTCCTTTGCCCTGCCTAGCACCCCCAGCCTTTCTGCAGAATGCTGGGAGCTGCTTGGCACCTTGGTGCCACATCCCCAGATTCCACGGCATTCCACAGCCAGACAGCTCCAGCTCTCCCGTCCTGGCCTCCCCAGGCCAAGTGGGGAATAAGACAGCAGGCACTGGAAGCAGTCACAATGGAAAAATGCAGGGACAATTTAGCAGTCACCCCTTGGTTTGCCAGCTGCTGTTGGCTTAAACCAGGTGAGAGCAGGCCCAGCTTTTCTGGGAACCCAATGGCACCCAAGGCCACAGTGATGGACTCAGCACACAACTAACACCAGCATGAGCAGCTGGGACACTGGCAGCCAAATGGTGAACAGCAGGGAGGCCACGAGCAGCACCTGCAGACAACAGCTCTGTGTGCCCATCTCCAGGCAGAGAACAGCAGGCTGTGCTGGCCCGGCCCACGCCGAGCTGCTGAGTGGCTCTGGGCTTCCGTCACAGCAAGGACGGCGCCATCGGCCTGCAGTAACATCAGTGTTACTTCTTCAAATGATGGACACTCCAAACTCATCCCACAAGGAAGCAATCAAGTGGGCTGTGTGGTAATTTGGGGCAGGGAGAGGATGGCACAGCCTTGCATGCTTTCCCTGGTACAGTAGGAATCAGTCCTGTCCTACAGCAGGGACACGATTCTGGGTGGCCTGGCAGAACCCTTCATCAGTACTGGGATTGTCATGGGAAGCGGAAGGCTGGGTCACACTCCACTATATCCATCCAGATGGGTGAACATATCCACCTAGCTTAATATCACAGGTGACACGAGAAGCACTAGGGGCGGTGCAGGACGTTCCCATTCAGGCGACGGTCCCTGCCCTACCACTGGCAAGGGGCTGGTGCTGCCAAAGACTGGTCCATCCACGCAGCACTGCTGCTGCTCGGGTCCATGCTGACCTGGGGGTGTCGTCAGCCCTCTCCATCCCCTCCTGGGGTGGGTACACAGCCCATGGTCCGCAGCCTCTTTTTGGGGGAGAAAGGGCAGAGTAAGGGGTCTGGATGTCTCACACCAACTGGTGCATTAGAGGGTGGATCTGTGTCCCACAGGTGCGGTGGAGCTGTAGCACCTCCCTGTTTCCATCACACCCCCTCGTGACAGCGTCCTGCCCCAATCAGTGCAGGTCTGCCCCACGTAAAGGTACATGAAGGTCCACAGGGACATGGACACTTGTCATGTCCCTGAAATAGCAATGACCTGCAAATATGGGCTGGGCGTCCATGTCGAGGCCTGTGGCTGCAGGAGCCCCGGCATTAGGTGACAATCCCAGTTTTCCTTTTAAAGACAATGACACTGAAACGAGTTTCCTTTGAGTTTCCTGTGTTCCCAATTACGGAGGAGAAAATCTGGGAACCTTTCTAAATCCATGCTAATAACATCAGCAAAGGAAATGTCGCTAGACAGAATGTCAAAAGATGTGACAAAAGCCCCAAATCCCATGACAACTTGGGGACTTGAACTCCCAGGATAACACCCCACCTGGCTCCCGTGCCTGTGGCAAGCCCCCACCCCTGTTAGAGCTCACAGCATCCCTCTCAGCCAGTGCCGGTCTGGACAGCATCCCAGTACTGTGCCCTGGGGAAAAGACTTGTGGAGATGGAGAAAAATCCAGGATGACCCATCAAGCACTCTGCTGACACTGCACAAAATGGAAGCACTGCACTCTGTGGAAGCGCTTGGCCAAGTTCAAGGTCGAGGGCTGTAAATTCCTTGTTATTTTTAACTCCAGGATAGTAGCTGGCTGAAAACAAGAGGAAGAATAGCTTGGATTTGGAGAGGGAGGGGAGCTGCATAGTAGGTGGATGTTTTTGCCTGTTGAAATAAGGGTGAAACTTTAAGAAAGAGGCAGGGGGGTGGGAGAAAACAGGTGCTGCAGGTGGCAGGAGGCCCCCAGAGAGGGGCTCAGGCTGAGCCTGGTCCCTGTCTGTGCCCCATCAGTCATGGAGTTCTAATGGCTGAGGTGAGCGGCAAGGACATGTGCTGCTGTAGCCTGGGGCCATGGCAGGATCAGGGGCACAGAATGAGCTGGGCTGAGGCATGCTGGCACACACGTGTGCAGCCTGGAGTTTTCTCTTCCACTTGAAAACAGCAGCATGTGGCTGATATTAAGTAGCTGGCTGAAAACAAGAGGAAGAATAGCTTGGATTTGGAGAGGGAGGGGAGCTGCATAGTAGGTGGATGTTTTTGCCTGTTGAAATAAGGGTGAAACTTTAAGAAAGAGGCAGGGGGGTGGGAGAAAACAGGTGCTGCAGGTGGCAGGAGGCCCCCAGAGAGGGGCTCAGGCTGAGCCTGGTCCCTGTCTGTGCCCCATCAGTCATGGAGTTCTAATGGCTGAGGTGAGCGGCAAGGACATGTGCTGCTGTAGCCTGGGGCCATGGCAGGATCAGGGGCACAGAATGAGCTGGGCTGAGGCATGTGCTGGCACACACGTGAGCAGCCTGGAGTTTTCTCTCCCACTAGAAAACAGCAGCATGTGGCTGATATTGGGAAAGAGACTTTTCTCCTGCTTGGTGCAGTGTCCAAAAGGGGGCTGGCATCCCGGTCGTCCTGCCCTGCCCATCTGACAGTGGAAAGGGCTGCTACACTCAGGGCCCGGGCTCCACCCCAGGACACAGCCGGGAAAGAGACTTTTCTCCTGCTTGGTGCAGTGTCCAAAAGGGGACTGGCATCCCGGTCGTCCTGCCCTGCCCATCTGACAGTGGGCAGGGCTGCTACACTCAGGGCCCAGGCTCCACCCCAGGACACAGCATCTGGGCTGAAGAAGCTTTCCTGGGTTGAGAGGCACAGTCCTTTCACCACCACGCCATGCCCCGGAAGCCCAAGAGCCTGAAGGCTCACACTGCCCTTCCTACCCTGCCGAGGTCTGCAACCCTGAACAGCACAGCCATCATGCCCCAAGCCACATCACTGCATGGACCTGCATGGACACAGGCAATGCCCCATGGCGATGTAGGGACACAGGCAGTGGCACAGCCCCATGGTGCTGTGGGTACACAGCGGACACACCGCTGCAGGGATGCAGACAGAGGCCCTACCAGCAGAGGTGACAGCCAGCGAGTGTCTCTCCCTGCCTGGCAGTGCCAGGCTAGACAGCTCTGCCAGGAGGATAGATGAACGTGAGAAGATAGTTCACGGTCTGGTCAAACCCAGTGCAAACAAAGCAGTGTGATCCAAGGAGTGGGGGGCAGACTCTGCATGGGGACAGAGCCACTGTGCTGGCACACAAAGGCCCTTTCACTGCCCTGGAAAGATGAGCAGCATGTGCAATGGCATTGAATCTGGGACAGGACAATCACAGTATGAGCCCTCCTCAGACAGAAGGCCTTTGTGAGTCAGGAGCATCCCTAGCTCTGCAGTCACCATTGGTGACCAAGCACAGCCCAAGCCACAGGGCTGGGCTTCCCTGGAGCCAGGTCATGCCAGAGCCATCCCAAACACAGTCTGTGTGATGGCCGAGTGTGCGGGAAGTGCGGGGAGCACTGGCTGAGCTCTGTCGAGGCTGGATGGCACCCAGGCAGCCAGGGAGACAGGAACTGGCTGCTTTCCACAGCTCTGCCTGATTACCAAATCCCTGCTCCATCCTAAAAGCCCTTCTCTGTCCCATCTCCCTTTGATGTGACTTATGCCATGTGGCCCCTCAAGCTACACACTGGAAGGGCCTCGGCATCCCACAGCCATCCCACTGCCTCTGAGTGCTGCGGGCAAGCAGGAGAGGCAGCACCCCCTGAGTCACACCAGCAGCACCCAGCTCCAGCCTGCAGCAAACTCAGACCTGCTGGGCTCCCTAGCACAGAGCAACCCAGGGACCCTCTGCCACTAGGAGATGCCATGTGAGATGCCACCCACCCAGCATCACCCTTCCAATGTCAGTCATATCAGAACTGGCCAAACAGGGCACGAGGCCACCAACAAGGTGAGAGAGCAGTCTGCTCTTGCTGTGCATCTGGAGTCAGGATGCAGAGGGCTGGTGCAGCAATCCCCCTCTCTGGAGACAGGATTTAGGGGAGACCACAGTGCTCCTCTAAACACAAGCAAAACAAGCAGATACTGCTAGACCATGACCTGATGAATGACAATCTCTCCATGGTCATGATGGGCAGGCAAGGAACAGGCAAGCTTGGGCAGCAGCCTCACCAGACACCAGTGAAGCCATGGCATGTGACACGCCACCTCCCAGAGCCATCCTGTCCTTACCGTCACCACATCTCAGCTGGCTCCTTCCAACAAGAGGGTGAGCATCAGGGTATGGCCATGGCTGGTGGGGACCATCTTTGCCACTGACAGTGCCAGACCGGCCTGGGATGCACAGTTAGGGACTGCTGCTCTCCCTAATCTGCCACGTCTGTCTCTCAGTTCCCCCAGCCAGGTTATGCTGCTCCTCTGCAGACTCACTTCAGGGCCTCCCAGCATGAGAGTGGAAAAGGAACCAGACAAAGGAACCTCTTTTCCAAAGAGACTTGTTGTTCCTCTTCTGGGATGTGGTAAGCTGCCAAGGCCATTGCATGGCCAGGCCACCTGAGCTCCGTGGTAGGGCAGAGCCAGGGCTAGCAGTGGGGACAGGTGGCACCACAGGAACCCCAAGCAGGGGCTGTCCCAGGAGAAGCCACACAGGGTGCACACGAAAGGGGTGGGAGGAGTGCCAGGAGTGTGGTGCTCTGAGGCGAAACTGAGGCACACCATGACAACACACCACAACAGTGCTCAGTTAGTGAGCCCAGGACCCATCATAGGGCCCATCCACGGCTTCACAGCCCTGCTGCAAGCCCTGCTGCACCAGCATACGTGTTCCTACGTCTTTCATTACCTGAGGAAGGACCCCAGGTCTCAGGCACCTGAAAGAGCCAAGCCTGGAAACTGCACTACGCTCCAAGGACAATGTAGGAAGGACATGCTCTGCTGCCAACAGCTGCTGCCTCAGCCTTTGTTTTCAACTTCATGTAAGCACGGAACCCAAGCCTGCTCCGGGACATGGTGAAATTGGATCCATGCGGAAATAATTAGAAAGGGGAGGGATAAGGAAGAAACTTTGCTTTGTTGGCACAACTCTCTGCCCAGGGAAGAAAACAGAGCCCATGAGCCAGTCCAGATGTATTTGTGCTGGGGAAAAACAACTCGTAAGCAAAAGAGAGGCACAGAGGAAGGGCTCACACCACACCTCCCTCTGGGACCAGCTTCAGCTGAGAGTGATAGGGGCAGGTCCTTGAGGACAGAGAAGCTCTTAGGGAGTAGAATTATAGAACACCCTGAGCTGGAAGGGACCCACAATGATCTTCAAAGTCTAACTCTCCTACCAAGGAAGAGATGGTATCTCACTAGGGAAGCTCTTCTCACTGAGTTGGAGATAACCCATCTTTAAGCCAAGCCCAAGGCAGTCAAATGAGGACTGTGAAATGCCTGCTGGGATCCCCTCTGCCAAGACCACCCATGGGTCCTCATCCTCAGTGGCATGCTGCTCACACAGACTGGAGGTCACTTTTGCCCAGGGGACCCATCGTCTCCACAGGGCAGGGAAAAGACAAATGTTTTGCTGATGCTCAGCCTGCACCCCGATGTGCCTCAGCTGCTCATACAGGCCCTGCAGGTCCCCAGGTCCTCTGGGATGTATGATACCTGCAGGGCTTGATGACAAGAAACACTTGCCCCCCAGCTGCTTGGGAAAGACACCCCACAGGCATAGGGTGTTCCAGAATGAAAGCAGACTGTGAGTCAGCTCAGAAAGTGGAGTCTGAATGAGCATCTTCAGGGGTGATTCCAGGATTGCATCACTGCAGTGGGAGAGGTTCACCGTCTGCCTGTGCCCTTGGTCAGCCTGTGTGGGTAGGTGTCCACATGGACAGAGGAACTAGTGCTGGTGCTGCAGGGTGATGCCACTGCCTGCAGCACAGTACCCTCAGAGCTTCCAGAGTTCATCAGCTCCCACCTCAGCTTCAGCACCCTCCTCGAACCTTACCCTCCAGCCACAGATCCTGCACAGCCCTAGGCCAAACCCCCTCTCTGCTCCCACTGAGGGAGCTGAGGGCAGCTGAGAGGAACAACCTGTTCTCAGGGTACCATGAATGTAGCTGTACTCTCCAGCTCCCCTGCCAGTCTCCCCAGAAGGACAAAATGGCAGCAGGTGCTTCCTTATCCCTTTTAGGGACAGGAGGTCAACAAGACATATAGGATACTAGCCAGGCACGGGGTGCTGGCCATGCCTCACCCCAGTGAAACCTGGGAGCCTGATGCAAGCACATGGGGAACTTGCTCTGCTGGCAACTTTCACTGTGTCTTTCGTCAGCCAAACGGTTTGTTCCAGGTTTGTGTCTTTCATCAACAAAGTCCTTCAGAGTGGGAATCCTGGGAGGTAAGTATCTGGAATGTGTTAGGAACAGCTAATCCCAGGTTTGTCTTTCCCCGCAGGAGAGGAGGAGCAGGGCAGGTGAGATGGGGCTGCAGGTGCTGGCTGGCTTCCCAGGCTACTTAGCAGGAGCATTGGGCTGCCCTCCCAGCAGCAGCACGGCCACTGCACTGAGCAGGGGCTCCTCCTTACCCTGACCCTGCTGCAGACCTTCCGCAGGGACCACGTCTGTGCCTGCAATCACTACTGAGTCTGCACGTGATCCTTTGTCCCCTTCTCCCTTGCAAGGGAACGTGGTCTCTGCCAAACTGCTGGTGTCCTGTCGGTGGATGTGTCCCTGCCATCACAGCCTGTGATGAAGCGCTCTGCATCCCCACTCTGTCCCTCGCTGAAGGTTGTTCTCAGCCAGTGCTCAGCAGGGTGAGAGATGGAGCAAGCAGGAGGTGAGACCTGCCAGCCCTCCCACACTCCTGGGACTCATCCAGGAGCTCCTGTGCAGTGTGCTGTGCTGGGGCTGAGATTGCCAGGAGATGTGAATGGCTCAGGCCTGCACTGGAGCCAGGAATCCACAGTCACAGGACAGAGGATGTGATTGAAAGGTGGCAGAGCCAGCCCAAATCACCCCAGTCTGTGGCATGGAGCTCACCCTCCAGGGGAGGAGATGTACCCATGCTTGGCCCAGCCTGCCTCTTGAGCCTGACACTTGAGCCACTGCCTGACACTTCCTGCCCTGTGTTCACCAACACTGAGCTCTTCAAGAGCTGATGGCCTGCTCCAAAGTGCTGTAAAATACCCCAAAACCTCTCCTTCGCTTTGGCATATTTTGGGCTTCCCAGGGTGACCAGCAAGACTACATGCCCCAAACCAGGCAGCCCAGCTGGGCCATCAAAACCTCTTTGGTGACCCATTCAGCTTCCTCAGGTGGCTGTTTCCATTCCCTACCCAGCTCCCTGCCAAGTGTGGATTGGTTTTGAAATTATGGATTCCTTCTTTGCTTCCAAATGTGAACATTGTTTTCTCTTGAATGTCTTTTGGGGTTTTTTTGTGTTGGACATTAAATGTCCCCAGCACTTGTCAGTCTTGGAGCCGGGAAACAAAAACAAACACTGTGCTCAGCTGAGGGTGAGGAGGCTGGAGTGGCTGTAAATTTTAAGCACAAACTAGCCCCGAATAGTTTCTATGCTGTTCAGCCAGGCCTGAACTGAGCCTTTCACATTGACAGGTGTCTTCATGCAGTGACTTAGTTCCTCACTTCCTGCTCACCATTTCCCATGAGTTCCAGAAATCACGGCCCAAACTGGAGCTACCTCAGCCTGACCTGGATGATGTAAGCCACACAAGGGAGCAGGTGAAATATGCCCCAGAGGACACAGCCACCTCCACTCCAGGCCACACATCTCTGTCTGCTCCAGGGAACGAACTGCAGACTCAACCTGGTCCTTCCCTTTCTGTCCTGTCTGACCACTGCACCAGCACTTCTCCAACACAAGGACGTGCCAAAACCCCCTCTCACCCTTCCTAGTCCCCCCCCCAGCTGTTCCCAGTATTGCCCTGACCCTTTTCTTCTGCTTCTCTGCTCCCACTCATGCTGAACATGCACTGGTGTGCTCAGGCGAACCATCTGCCTGCACCCAGAGACGCAAGGCACTCATATGGGCATTGGTGCCTTCTGAGGGCATCCTGGAGTGCCTCTGGCCCAAATTTCCTAAAGATAAAGTCCGGTGAAACTCTCAGGTTTCCATTTTGCCCTTTGAAACACTGAGCATCCTGGATCTGCTTAACACAATGGAAAGCAGTTACCCTATGACAAAAATCTCCTGGGAGAGCTGTGATGGGCAGCAGTGGAGCAGGGTGCCAGCCCCGGGAGCTGTGCACTGCTGTCTCCAGCTGTGCCCATGGCACTCAGCAGTTGGGTGTGCTGCTCACCACCCCAGATAATTATAGCTGCACTGTTTATATACCCTCAGCCCGTGGCCACAGGAAGGAAGGCTGAAGGACACTCTATGTAACAGAGCTCTCCACCCCTTCCCTGCTCCCTCCCCACCTGCACCCCCCCTCCCCCGTGTGAATTTGGCGTGTGTGACAAGACACCACAGTGCAGCATTGTTTGTCAGAGCTGGTCACAGCCTGCAGCTTCCGCTTTCTGTCACCCATGGAACTCTGCTCTGGGCTCTCCAGGCACTCAGTCCCCCACACTGCACAATTTTCAGTCTCCTCCAGCATCCCTTAACCTGGCAGCTTCTTGATCCCACAGCTTGACAGAGAACATGAAAGCTTGTCCCTGTCCCCATGCATGGCTGAACCATGAGGGTCCTGCAGCCTGTGCTCGTCTCCAGAGCTGTGGGTGTACTGCAGCACCCGGTGATGGTGGGTCAGTGCTCTCCTCTCCACACAGATCAGCCGCGGCATCTCTGTGTCAATCCTGCCTCCCTGCTGCTTGCAAATGGCATCTCCACAACAATCCTGTGCTGCTTGCTGGGCCTGAGCAGGATCGAGCAGAGGGCAAGGGAGCTTCTGAGCCATGGGGTTGTCCATCTCTGCAGGGACAAGTGACCACCAGTCATCACTGGAGTGATATCCCGAGAAGCTGCCCGGGAGGCATCAGTGGCGGCACTGGAAGGGGTTCGGCTGCAGTGATGAGTGGGGGAGCAGACCCCCTTACCCACCCAGGGACAAGCAATGACCTGGCAAGGCTGGGCTGCAGGATTAGGAATAGGATGGGCTGTGTCCCACACGAATGGGCCAGGCCTGCCAGCTGCGGCTGAGCCAGCACTTTTGTGTTTGTTTGGGTTGTTAGATAACTTCGAAAGCAGAAGCTGGAAGGGCTGGCGGCTGAACAGTTTGTTCTTTCCGACTTCCACGCGCTGCTACCTCAAACCTCAGTGCTGTGCAGGGCTTAAACCACAGCCCTGCTGTGCTGCTCAGAGCCACCCTGTCCCCTCATCTTCACCCCAACGTGTCCCTGGAGCCCCTCCAGCCCGGCTGTCCTCCAGCGCAGGGCCAAGCTCTGCTTCTTCATGCTGCCAGAGGAGGAAACAGAGCACTGGGAACGCTTCTCTGAAGGAGTCTCAGCCCCACAGGCCTGGCACAGGGTGAGGGGCTGCTGCCATCTCCTGGCCAGGGCCGGGGCTCAGGGCAGCTCAGGGGCAGCACGGCACGGCACGGCACAGCTCAGCACAGCACAGCTCAGCACAGCTCAGCACAGCACAGCACAGCACAGCACAGCTCAGCTCGGCACAGCTCAGCACAGCTCAGCACAGCACAGCTCGGCACAGCTCAGCTCGGCACAGCTCAGCTCAGCTCAGCACAGCACAGCACAGCTCAGCTCGGCACAGCTCGGCACAGCACAGGGTGCTCCCGGCCGCACCCCGCTCCCAGCTCGGGCTGGGGAAGGCGGAGGATCACACACCGCCGCCACCTGGCGCAGCCCTTATCAGCCTAACACGTATCCACTGGGAACTGGGACAGGGAACAGGACAGGACAAGGCCACTGCAAACCCTGTTCCAAGGAGCGTATCATATGGTTGTGCCAAAGGGCAGCAGTGGGAAGTGGGTTCAGGTTACCTTTGAGCACCCGAGCCTCTCCAGGGACAGGCAGCCTCACCTCCCGAGGTAAAAGGGATGGCTGGGGCTGCAGCACTGAGGTGTCACCTCCTTGGGGACCAGGATGGTCCACACAGCCCCTGAGCCCAAGAGGGTCCAGACCACGGCATAGTGCTCTGCCTCACTTTCCTGGCCAGCTGAAGTGAGGGCATGAGGTACACATTGCTCTGCCATGAGCAGAAAACAAGCGATGCTGAGAAATCCGGCAAGGGTGCCCTGCTCCTCTGCTCCTGGCAATGGTAGCGCTGGGAAGAGAGACGCCAGGCTGTGCAGAGTCCCCACATTCCCTCAAGTTGCACAAAGTCCACCCCACAAGGGGAGGCACCATTACTTGATCAAAGGGAAGGCCATTTTGCCACAGCTGGTCCAAATATCCCTCACTGGGTTGCATCACATCTCCCTTCCAGCTGCTGGAGCATCCCAACCAGTGATACAGGGTCCCAGTTCCCAGCAGCAACTGGGAGTTTCCAACAAACTACAGGGAGAAAAATGCAAGGTTGGGCTGAGGCCAAATCACTAGCCCAGGTTTTGCCTCTGTCCCAGGGAGTGTGGTGAGGGCCTGATCCTCTGTCTGAGGACTGGAAGACAAGCACAGCATCATGGAGTCTGCTAAAACCCCTCTCCCAGTGCTGGAACACTGGGGAAGAAATCCTCCCAGGCCGGGACTGAGCAACAGGCAAGGAGCAGTGTGTGCTGTGGCCCAGTCAGGAGCTGGCACAGGTGAGGTGGGGAAGGAAAGCAGTGTCAAGGCTGCCCTGGAAGGAGAGGGAGGCAGTAAACCCAAGCAGCAGAGAGGACAGGCAAGAATGGAACAGAAGCCAATTGGATGCAGGGAGGACAATGCTGCAGACTTGTTAAGGCTGGGGCTCACTTAGCTGAGGACATAAACAGGACTGACCCAGAGCCCTGTTGGGCTCCACATGCTTTGGTCATACTGTGTGCTTTGGCCAGAGACAGCACAGGGGGCCAGGGGTGCTGCAGGGCATCTCACCTTGAGTCAGGGCACAGTCACTGTGCACAAGGCGGAGCGGGAGGAGACAACAGCCCAGGCACACACAGGCAGGCAGGTGAGTGTTCATGGGGCAGTGTCCAGAGCCTCTCAGAGAGCCTGTGTTCTGGACAGAGGCAGCTCTGGGAGCCTGGCAAGCACTCTTCCTCCCTTGGGTGTCCAGCTTGTGACATCATGGTCCTATAAACTGCCCCAGGGCTGGCACAACTCGGAGCCAGCTTGGAGCCACCAGATCCCACAAGGCAGCTCTCCTGCTCACTTGCCTTCCCATGGGCAGGGGCTGGGGAGAGCCCCAGGGCTGACAAAGACAGCCCTATAGACTGTGCAGGCAATGGAGGGAATGGGGTGGTACACGTCCCTGACAGGTTTTAGACAGGAGGGTAGACTCTGACAGCCAGTGAGGTTCACCCTCAGCTAGAACAGCGTCCTGGGAAATGGTGTACTTGCCACAGCTCCGCACCATGCCCACTGGAGAACAGGCAGGGTGAGAAGCTGCACAAGAGCTGCAGGTTGTGCTTTCCTGTAGGCTCAAGCAGACTAGTTTTCAACCTGCCTGACACAAGGGAAGGTTCAAGCTTCAGCTCTGGGGACAAACTCGGGACTCCAGCTCTGCTCTGCATCCCCATAGCATGCTCTCCATCCGCTCTTGCACATTCTGGCCTGACACAAACCACCTGATTTTCTTTGCTCGCTCATGGCTGCCACGCACTCCTCGGGAGCCCCTGGCAGGAGCACAAGAGGAACAAGCCAGATGCATATTCCAGCCCACAGAATTTAAAGCAATGAGGTCAGACTCCTATGGAGCCCAGTCCTTCAGGCACAAGTCCTTCAGGGGTCTCAAGACCCCATGCTCGCACCCACAAGACTCCTCCAAAGCAGTCAAGATGCTCAGTGCTCTGGACTTTCCTGGCTGCATGAGGGCAGAGCCACCCAGATGCTCACTGTGGGCTCAGGAGCAGCTTCACAAAGGCAGGACTTGGCCAGTGTGGACATCACAATATAGTACCCCTAAGGGATGTGGCTGCTCTGTGCTGAGGAGGAGCAGAGCCCAGAGTGTTTTATTTACGACTTTGCAATCACTTTGCTCCACTGGAGGAGCAGAGCCATGACACAGAGTGAGAGATAAGCTATTGCTGCTGCAGCTGGGCTCATCAGAGCCACCTCTGCTACTCCAGGCCTGCAGGTGTGTTTGAGGTCAAGCAGAAGAGAGACTTCAGACATGGAGAGCACTTGGCTTGGCTTCTATCCATGATGGGGACGGCCCAGCAGAGCTGTTTGCTGTCCAAAGCAAGCTGCTCCTGCCCCAGAGAGCTGGCCTTGCATGCCACAGGAGGGACAGGATGTGCTGGGCTTGTGCCGGATCCACTTGACTAGACTCTGTAAATGATTTTTTATATAACTCTGTTTTCTGGTTGCTTTCAGCACCTTCCAAGGGAAAGCCACAGGCATCCATAGTCTGCATGCCTCGCTGTTATGAATGGGATGAAGGGGTTGGTTCCCCTCAGTCACTGTGAGAAGCTGCCCATTCCTGCAGCGAAACCTGGTGAGGCAGCAGCAATGCTCTCAGGTCAGACCCAGGGTACCGGCATGGTGAGCAGGCTGTTTCCATCACTGCCACACAAGGAGCCTACCTGCTATCCCACAGCTGGGATGACCCAGGAAGGGGACACGAACAGCCTGGCTTCCCTCACTCTGGTTGTTTTTCCCAGGCTTTGCCAGCCACATCCCTGCTCCCTGTAGCAGCAGCAGCTGGAAGCCCAGCAGCCCAAACCTGCAGTCAGTGGCACCAGCTACACCCAGCATATCAGGAGAAACCCCATCCTGCTGTCCTCTGCAGGGGAATGACTCCTGGGGCCACAGGCAGCTGTCCACCACAGGCAGTGGTGGAGAGCATCCTGCTGGTGTAGGGAGGGGTCCCTGCATCCCCACTGGGAACTTGGAGGAGTGCAGACCTTGGATGTGGCTCAGGAATACAGTTCCCACGCGTTCAGCCCACGCAGACCTTGCTGCATTCAGCCCAGCAGCACATTGCTCCTGCCTCCAGGAAACCTGGGAACGTGGCTGCCCAGGCTGGCTCCCTACAAGCAGGTGTTATTTTAACTCCCAGTTCCTCTCTCATTTTTGCCAGGCAACGACTGGTTCTGCTGTTGGCTAAGCAATAAAGAGCCCCCCTTTTTTTTCCTCCTCCACTATTTCTAGGTTATTTTTGGGCTTTTCTCAGTTGGTCTTTGCCACAGACACTCAAAGGGCTGGAGAAGTTGTCCTGCTTCGCGTGCCCAGAGGAAGGGGAGCAGTGTGCAGGGCACAATCCAGATGTGGAAGCAAATGCCTTGGAGCACCTGCTGCCCCACACTGCACAGAGCAGCAAGCTCCTCTTCTCCCACCAACCTGTGCTGTGCAAGGTGTGGTGCCCACTTCTTCCCAACTCTGGCAGCAGCAGCCTTCACCTCTCCAGAGCCCAACCAAGGCAGCTCCTCCATGTGGTGCCAGCGGGGAGGTTCCTGTGCTGGTCCAGCTGCAGCCCTGGACAAGGTGAGGTGCAAAGGCAGAGTCCTCCATAGGGAGGGACTTCTGCGGAAGGGAAGTTGATGGGACAGGACATGAGCTTAGGGTGACCCCAGAGAGGGTCACACATAGAAGTACAGGAACTGCCAGATGGAGCTGACAGAGCTGAAGTCAACCAGTGTCACATTCAGGTTTGGGATAGAGATCAGGCCCCATGAGGGGGAAAGAAGGATGTGAGGGACACAGTGCCTTGCCAGTACTGTGGAGTACCTGTGCCATGGCCAGAATCTCCCCACTGAGAGTACTGGTGGGAGTGATGCTGCCCTGTCCCTAAAAGAGAGGACATGAGATAGCACATCCCAAACCCCTTGTCATGTCAATGCTCAGCAGAAGGAAGTGGTCTTTGGACAGCAAAGAAAGAAACAGCCTGTGTTTTCATCAGGTAGGGACACTCCAGTCAGGCTGGGATTCTCTGCATCCCCTCCACAAAGGCTCTTTTGTCCCTGGGGGCAAAAGTACTCTCCGCTTGGGGCAGGAGGTGTTATTTTGTGTGGCCCCACAGCCCTTTGTCTCCCAGAAGATTGCAAAACCCTGAGCTTCCCTGCAGCTCCAAGAAGCTCAGAAAGAGACAGAATCTGCTGGAAGGCAGACGCCCATGCGGGCGCTGGGCCAGCTCGAACCTTCCAGGCTGTTACGCAGCCCCACAGCTGCTTGGCAAGGACATCATCGACCCTCCCACATCACAGCCCCAAGCAGCCTCGGCCAGCTGTGTCCAGGCACTGGGCTGGGATCGCTGTTTTTCTGCTTTATCAGGATCGCTGAGCTCGGCGCGGAGCGGGCCGCGTTTGCGCAGCGGCCTGTGCAGCTCACGGTTATGTAAGTGCCCGGGGTTACCCCGGAGGCGCGGCCGGCTGTGCTTGCCCCGCGCATGCGCGCGGCTGCCGGGCCTGGCGCCGCGCGGTGCTCGCGGCCCGCGGCACAGGCAGCCGTGCGCTCCATAGAGGTTTGACAGCGTCCCAGCTCTGCCGAGGTGCACAGCGTGTGCCTGGGCTGCCGCGATTCCCGGTGCTTTCAGGCTGCCTGCCAGGGGACCGGTGGCCGAGCCACGCACTCGGGCAGCGCTGGTCGAACGCTGCAGCAGCCGTGTTTACCCTGCACGGGCTCCCGACCCGACGCTGCTCCGCTGCCAAAACGCCTGCGCCTGCTCCAGTAACCCAGCTCCTGAAGGTCGCTGGCTGGAGGCCGGGCTCGCGTTCCATCTGCCTGCTTTTATTATTGATTGTCCTTATCATCGCCTGAGAGAACAGCATGTCCCAAACACCCGGGGGCAGGACGGGGCTCACCGCCGCTGCTGCTGCCTTTTGCCCAAGCTCTAGCTCTCCTCAGTGGAGAGGTGCAGGCACCAAAAGCTGCGCTGCCACTGTCACCGCTGCCCACATGCACAAGCCATGATGCCACAAGCTCGGGCCAAGAGACAGCAGTGTTCGTGTATCTGCTGCCGTAGGTCTCTGTTGCTCTTGCCACCATCTCCATCCGAAGCACGGGTTCCCATATAGCAGCAGCTCCCCACATGTGCCTGTTCCCAGGATGTGCTTCCAGAAGGACAATCAGCAACTGCATCCCATCACTCTGTCACTGCCTCGGTTCCCACAGTGCCTTGGTCCAGTGCCCACTGACCTGGAGGCTGAAGGGACATGGGAAGGGACAGGGGACCCTGATCAGTCACAGCAGTGGTGCTGCTCCATCACAGCCCAGCTGGGCTGGGACAGCCACCTTGCACAGCACAGGGCAGCAGCCAGATGTGAAATGGTATGAGCACTCCATCTCTGCTGCTGCTAGCCCAGATACCAGAGATAAGCAAGGGAGCACCAGGGTGGCAGCAGAGGCATGTCCAGGTGGCAGCAAAAGAGAAGAAAGGAAGGAAAGAGAACAGAAGCGGAGGGAGGGAGGGAGGGAGGGAGGGAGGAAGGGAGGAAGGAAGGAAGGAAGGAAGGAAGGAAGGAAGGAAGTTGTCCCAACATACCGTCCTCACAAGACACCTGTGAGTCCCCATTCTCTGCAGGTGTTAGCTGATGTTTAGCTACTTTTCCCAGCATTTGCCAGGCTGTGTTGGGGGACAGGGACACATGTAGCACTGTGCACAGGTGCATCTTCTTTCTTCTACTTCGCCTGCCTGCTGCTCCCTGCTGCCCCTTGCTGAGGCGCTCCCGGGACGCCCCGGCGCATCTAGGGAGTGCCCCCCCCGGCTGTCGGCTGCCGTGCCTTCAGCTCAGCCGGTGCGACTCCTCCCCTGCCCGGGGGAGTAGAGTAACTCGGACAGCAGCTCAGCAGCTGATGCTTAGCTACTTTGCCCAGCATTTGCCAGGCTGTGTTGGGGGACAGGGACACATGTAGCACTGTGCACAGGTGCATTGTCCAGATCTATGCTGCCTGACACAAGCTTTTCATGCTTCTGTTGAGAGCACAATGGGATGGAGGGGTGGATGAAAGGAAGTGCAGCTCCAGGACACCGTGGTCAAATCAGATTGGGCTTTTATATGCTAATTACCAAACATTGGCCAGCACAGGACCGAGCACACCATACCACAAATCCGCTGGTCTTTGAGGCATTTCCAGCTTGCTAGAAGACACTCCTGGGCAGAACTTTCCCAGGCAGCTTGGAGAACCCCTTCAAGGGTCACCCATTGCTCTCAGGGCATATGGAAAGAGGACCAGAACCAGAAGAAAGCAAGTCCTTGGGACAGGAAATGGAGAAGCATATGGCTCACCCCAACTTGGCCGATGTGCTTGGAAAGGGAAGCTAAGAGGCAGTTCATTTCCAGGACACAAGAATAGCCCCATGGTGAAATGGGGGTGGTGGGGTCTCCTTGGGGATGGTGGGACCCTAACCCAGCCCTGCAGGGTGCCACCATGCCCCTGGCAACCCAACCACCCCTTGCTTTGCCATGTGCCTAAGGACAGCCCTTGAATGTGGGGTTTATTGAGCCTGACAAGCCAGCTGGGACACCAGATAATCTCTGCCTTGCTGGGGACAGTCTCCCAGCAGGGTCAGGCACGCTTGTCACAGAGGAGTGGAAAATTCCTCTCCCTGTGCTGGCACTTACTAGAGCCCAAGCACATCAGCTGTCATCCTGCAGGACTTGGCATGCCCTGGAGTGTTTATCAACACCATTTCGCAAGAGCCATGGCATACAGCCTGGCAGGGGCATGCGAGCCGCTTAGGCAACCTGCTCTGCTGAAAGCCTGTGATCTTGGGAAACACTCCAGGCTGGGAGTCCGGTGTGGATTGATGTCATCTGAGTGGCCACCAGCACGTTCTCCTTTCTGGCACCCTGAGTTCAAGTTCAGAGCTGTGAGCTTTGGTCTTGGCCCTCTCTCAGTCCTGCAGAATCCTTCCTTTGGTCTCACCTGGCAGGGTTGTAAATGACCTCAACATGCTGGTTCCCCACTCACCCAGGACGTGCTCCTCCATGCTCACAGGGTATATGGCTTGGGGAGGGAGGCACTCTACTCCCTCCAAAGGGTTTGGAGGTATCAGCTGGCACAACAGAGTAATTGTGGTGACAGCACATCTGTGTGAGGGCTGCCCTCCAGGCATAGACCAGTGGCTGCATGATGCCTGAGAGATGACACAGCAGGACCAGGCTGTCCCCAGTTAACTCCAGATATGCAGAACTGACACAATCCCCTCAGTCAGGGAAGACAGCAGGCACATCCTGGACGACACTGGCTAAACAAGCAGGGGACATGGAGTTGCAATCAGGCCCTGGGAGCCCTGCGGTTGCCCCAGGCAGGGCTGGCTGTGCGCACCCAACTCCATGGTGCTGTACTTGGCCATCATCAGTGGGTGCAGTAGCCGGATGGCAAGAAGACAGAGTGTCAGAGAGTTCTGCTCCGCTGGAGGCACTGCAGAGCCCAGGAAATGTCTTAGCTGCTCTTGCAATTTCAAGATGTACCCCAAAGCCCTGCTTTAAGTGGGAAATGGGTGGTGGGTTTGTGAGGTGGGTGTCACTCCCTCAGGGTAAAGAAGTAAAGCATGTCCCCAGCCTTTCCAAAGGTACAGCAGCTCCACTTGGCACCAAGGAGATGCAGGGCACAGCCTTCCCCAGCATACAAGGTCCCTCCAGTGGAACTGGAGTGCAGGGACCGGGAACAGACGGAGTGTTCCTGGGCAGGGGACTATCCCAGGAAGGCCAGCTGGCTCCTGAAGCATCGCACAGACCCTGCCCCAATTCCAGTGCAGTTGGAGCAGCAGCAGCAAATAGGTTTCGTGCAGCCGCCAAGATGTTTGCTGGAGCAGAGGCGCGCATAAACATTTTGTTTAATCAAGGACTCGGAGTGAACACAGTGTACCCTGGCTCCGTGCAGAGGGAACAGCTGCGGCCCTGCGGGGCAGGGCCAGGGACACCGATCGGCGGTGGCAGAGCGACCTCCCGTGGCACGGTCCCGACCCGGGGTGCTCAGCACCGTGGCTGCGGTGGCAGCAGAAGGAAGCCCTGGGACACCCGTGTCCCAGCACCCTGCTCTGAAGGGAGGCTGTGCCCCGGCTGCAGGCGGTTCCGGCTGCTTGCAGGGCAGTGTGCCTGGCAGCTCTAGCCGTGCAAGGCTTGGTTCGGCTCAGTCCCACTGCAGCTGTGCCCGAACCGAGGGCAAGCTGGAAGAGCCCTGAGCTTCCCTGCCCGTGGGTCTGTGGGTGGTGATCTCATGGCAGTGTTGTATCGAGAGAGCCCAAGACCCTGGCAGTGCCAGCTGCTGTGTTTTTACACAGGCAGGATGGGACTGCTTCCGTGCCCTCCTGCCCTTCTGGGAATGAGGTGTTGGGGCTGGGGCCCTCCTGTGCCCCACCAGGCCCCCTGCTCAGCGAGAGCAAGAGAGGGGTGAGGTCAGAGCTCTTCATCTGCAAGCCCCGAGTGAGCAGCCCAGGCACCCAACATCTGCCGATGGACCCCGGGCCAGCACGCAAGAACACAACTGATGGAAATGCAGAGCACAGAATCTCTCCGTGGTGGATCTGGCTAAGGGCAAGCTTGGAGGAACTGCCATCAAATTCAGGGGGGTTTTTTTTGTTTTTTTTTTTTTTTTTTTTTTTTTTTTTTTTTTTTTTGTTTTTTTTTTTTTTTTTTTTTTTTTTTTTTGGTTTGGTTTTTGTTCCCCCCCCCCCCCCCCCCCCCTCCAGGATCTGCTAGGAATTAAGCGTCTGAGTTGCTGTGTTTAAACCTCAGCCTTTAAACATCCCTTCCCACTCCCCCCATGTGCTGCACGAACCCCAGGTTTCTTTGGAAGCATTATTTTAAGAATAAGATTTAAAGAGCTCATTTCACAAAGAATTGTGCTATCAGGTTCTTTTTCTTCTTTTAATTTCCAAAAAGGTATTTTTTGTGCATTGGGGACTAGATCGAGAAGAGCTTTGGAGAACACTGTGAAGGCAGCCAGACTGTGGTATTGCCAATCAGCGCGCACCTCTTCTTCCCACCAGCCTCCCACTCAGCTGCCAAAGCCTGTTCCATGGCTTCCCAGGCAATTAGTGGTTGCAACGCACATGCACACAGCCAGCAGAACCCCTCCAGGTTTATATGTGTCCTTGATAACCTCTTGTGGTTTTTTAAGCCTTTGGTAGCAATGAAACGGCTGAGGATAGTGACAATATAAACTCCCCGAGTGCAAGACCTGGAAACGTGTTTTTCTTCTAAGCAGCTGGTGTCCCTTGGTGGGGCAGGTGTGAATGGGTGAGCTTCACTCTGTATGTCAACCCCCATGCTCTTGGCAATCAGACTGGAATTAACTGGCTTCTTCGTGTGCACCCAGGGTGGTGTTTGCTTGGTTGGCTGGTTATGGTAACTGAAAACCAGTCCGAATCACTTCAGCCTTGGGCTTCCAGACCTTACTGCTTTATTTCTAGAGCACCTTGTATCCTATTTTTCCATTTTTCATGGCAACAAAGCTCCACTGGGCTGTCATGAGCTCTGGCAGCCATTCTTTTTCCTCAGCTCCCAGGAAACTCCTCACCTTGACCTAATGGAGGAGCAGCCTGAGCTGCTATCTGGGACAGCACTGGTGTGCAACGGGAAGAGCAGGGACAAGGGGAGCTCACAGAGAGCAATGCAGCAGCTGATCCAGTGTGAATTCCAAAGCTCTGTTCTTGAAATGTTAAAAGACAAAGATTGAGGAAGACACTTTCCATGACAAAGAAAGACACTGTCCATGCCAGAGCTTAGGGAAGGTTTCTGCAGAGCAGCAACAGAAGCAGAGACCCAGGACAGAAATATTTTGGTTTGTACCCCTCTCTGCCAACATTTGGGCAGGATTTGAAGGGGGGGAACCAGCAAATCCACTAAGAGTTTGAGGGAAAAAAAAACTGACAAAAGCATTGGTGAGATTACATTTAGGAGGGTGGTTTAGAGGAGTTTTACTATTTTAGCTCTGGAAAACAGGAGATACCTGACTTACTCCTGAGCTCTGAGGGAGCCCTTATCATCTTCCTCCTCTCCTCTCCCCTCCCCTTCCCTCATCTCCTCCTCTCCTCTCCCTGCATCAGGCAGGGAGAAAAGGAAGTATCCTTGACAAGATTGTGAAAGAAGAACTACTATCAAGATGACTTCGATGTCAGCTTAGGTTTTAGAGGACAGAGGTCGGCCGATGGCCTTCTAGGGCGCTTGTGCTGCAGATTGTTCTATAAATGCTGATATGTTGACTCTTCGATCATAAAGGATTTTCACAAGAAATGTATCCCTTTGTAGCCTTGCTTTGTGCTCGTAATTCAATTGCCAACTGTGTGGAAGGGAAGAGATGCAGTAAGGCCTGCTCACATGCTGCTTAAATCCTTTCTTTAAAAGACAGTATTTTTTTCCCCCAGCATTGCCAATTATTTTGCCCTGAGGGCTGAGGATTATACAGTGCTGTTCCTGTTTCCATAATCAAGCACCTGGACACCTCAGAGCATGTTTAAATCTAAGTGTGATAATAGCTGTATTTTATAAGGGAAAAGCTCAAGAATGAGGCTCGGTGTTTATAACGCAAAAGAACGTTATAATTTGAGGTCAGCCTTAAACTGATAGTTCTTAATGTCCCGTAGTTACCTTAGACACCCAATAGAGCGTTTGTGTGCACAGTCTGACCCGGAGGACAGGCTTTTACACGGGGACGGGCAGCCTCTGCCGGAAAGGGAAGCGTCTCCTTCACGGTCCAGCACCGGACGTTCCCGCGGGCAGCTCGGAGGCATCGCGGCTGCGGGGCTCGGCCCAGCGCCTCAGGCTGTCACCGCACCCGGCCGGGGGAGGCTGTCGGGGCAGCCCCTGCCCGGGGCGCGTTTCGCTAAGCCGCACACGCCGCACGTCGGGAGCGCCGCCGCCCCTCACGGCAGCACAGCCGGCCCGCCGTGCGCGCCCCCGAGCCGCTGCGCTGTCCCCGAGCAGAGGAGCGGGCAGAGCGGGCCTGAGCGCCGCGCAGCGAGACAGAAGGTGGGCGAGGCCGCCCTTCTCCCCGCCCCCCCGGGCGTCGGTGCGTTCCCGGGGGGCTCCGGGCCGATGCGGCCCCTGGGCCGGCGGCACCGGCACGGACACCGGCGGGACGGTCGCCACGGCAACGCGGGCGGGGCGTCGCCCTGACGTCGCTTCCGCGCGGGGCGGGGCCGCGGCGCGCGCTCCTGCTGCTGCCCGCGCGGCGCCTCGCGGAGCTGCTCCGCGCGCGGCAGGTACCACCCGCGCCCCGGGGCGGGGGAGCGGGGACAGCGGGTCTCGGTCCGCCCAGCGCCCGCGCCTGACGGCAGGACCCGCTGTGCCCCCTGCCCAGGTGGCGTGCATAGAGGTGGTGGAGGCCTACGTGGAGAGGATCAAGGAGGTGAATCCCCTCATCAATGCCGTGGTTAAGGACAGGTGAGCTGGAGGCAGAGGGCACGCTCGAGGACACAGCGGCTCCCTGCCTGCCTCGGGGCCCCACCGCTGCCCTACGCCAGGGGCACGGCGATCCCCGCGCCGCCACCGCAGCGGCAGCGGGCCGAGCGGCCGGCGGCGGGATGCCGCTCCCGGCTCCGGCAGAGACCAGGCGGTCTCACTTCCCCCACAAGCTCTTGCCGCACTTGGGGTCCACCCACCCTGCGGGGACCCCGCTCCTCTCTGATCCAGCGCGAGAACATCGCCGGGTGCTTTGTTGCAGGTTTGAGGAGGCCCTGCAGGAAGCCCGGCAGGTCGATAAGCTGCTTTCGGAGGGTCCTGCCGATGATTGCCTGGAGGAGAAGTTCCCCTTGTTGGGAGTTCCCATCACCGTTAAGGAGGCCTTTTCTCTCTATGGTGGGTTTGTCTTTGTGCCTCTCCCGGTCGTGATGTGCTCCTCATAGTGGTGGGTGACTGTGGCAGGTGCTTGGAGGGAAGTAGTCTCCCTTTCCTTGGCTTGCACCAAGCTCTGCCTGGGCTTCTGTGTTTGTGCTCGTTTGTAGCACACAGGTGCTACAGAGCTTGTGGTGCTTCAGAGGAGCAGCCCTCACTGGGAACCTGCTTCCTGCAGCTCTGGGTTGTCTCGGGGCACTGGCCCTGATGCCTCCCTCCTGTTGACCTTGGCACCACAGGGATGCCCAACACCTCTGGCTTGGTCAACCGCCGCAACGTGATCGCCACCTCGGATGCCACTGTGGTGTCACGGCTGAAGCAGGCAGGTGCCATCCCGCTGGGTGTCACCAACTGCAGCGAGCTCTGCATGTGGTACGAGTCCAGCAACAGGGTCTACGGGCGGACCAACAACCCCTACGACCTACAGAGGATTGTGGGCGGCAGCTCAGGTGAACCCCGGCACCTCAGCAGGGTCCTGCACGAGTGACAGGTTAAAATGCAGTGGGGGAAGAGCTCCAAGTCTCTGCACACAGCTATTAACGTGTCCCTGGGCTCTTGTGGAGCTTAGGGACCTCTTTCCTGGGCACTGCTGTAGGCTGTTGGGAGGTCTAGCTGCTTTGCCTCTTCTGGGTGTTTCATCTGGCATTGCTTCAGCCTGCTCTGTTGTACTTCAGCAGGAAAATCCCTTTGGCCTGCATTCCCCAGCTATCCCCTACCCATCGCTAAAGCCAAGGTGTTCCCAACCCCTCTTGCTTTTTAGGTCCCCACTCTCCCTGTGAGGCGTTCCTGCTTTCCTGGATTATGTGCACCCTAAATCTGTGGGGTTTTGCCATGTTCTCTCCTGTGCAGGTGGGGAGGGCTGTGTCCTGGCAGCTGCCTGCTCAGTCGTGGGTGTGGGCTCTGACATCGGCGGCAGCATCCGAATGCCCGCCTTCTTCAATGGAGTCTTTGGCCATAAACCCACAACAGGTAAGGTGGGTGCTGGGGTCTCCTCCTCTTCCCCACCAGCAGAAATGCCATGAGGTGGAATGGGGGCTGGGGGATGAACCCCTTCAGGACACCCCTATGCTGGCTGCTGGTGGGATTGCTGTAAGGAGTCAGGTAACCTCTTGCATGGGACAAGCCTGTTGAGGAAGCACAGCTGGGGCTGGCAGTTGGGAAGCTTTTGGTGGCAGAATGCCAGGCACATGGGAGACAGGCAGGGGTTTACCCAAGTATTGCATCCTCAGCATGGGATGTTTTCACAAGGTTGGGATCTCCTGGGATGTTTCTCTGTCTTTCAGTGTCCTGAATGGGTGCTTTTCCTCCCATCCCCACCCCACAGACCTTGCCATCAGCACTTGTGGGGTGTACAGTCCCTGGGGAACCATGTCTCCCTGCACCCAAACACCCCCCCAGCAGGGCTGTCCCCATCTGGAGGCGATACTTGGGGTAGTATCTGACTTCTCTGCTCTCAGGGGTCGTGCCCAACGACGGCCAGTTCCCAAATGCTTACGGGGTGCGGACCAGCTACCTGTGCACGGGGCCCATGTGCCGCTACGCAGAGGACCTGGAGCCTGTGTTGAGAGTCATGGCCGGTCCTGGGGTCAGCAAGTGAGTTGTTCCCACTGCTCCAAGCTGCTGAGCTGGAGTTGGGAGCTCTCTGGTCGTCACAATGTATTAGGCCTTTGTATGAGACAGGTCTGCACCCTGCCTAGTTTGCTTGTTACTGATTTCCTTCCTCTGCTGCTGGCTTCAGCAGGGCCTTGGCTGCTGGGACTGCCCTTCCCACCGCCCACGTGCTCCTGGGAGCCAGCAGCCTTGGGCAGACTGATACTCTCTCTTCGCCAGTGAGCTGCTTCCTAGCTCTGTCCCACACGCCCCTCCCAGGGCTGGCCTTGCTCCTGGGTATTACAGCACCTTTTTTCCTGCTGTTAAGTGAGGAGTTTTCCATCCCCACACCATGGCCAGTTCAGTTCCTTCAGTTCTTGGTCCGTGCAATCAAGTGCAACCATGCTGCATGCCAATGAGGGGCAGAGTGGAGATGGGGCAGCCCTTCTTTTTTGCCACAGCCTGCACACAGTTGCTCTCTCCATTACCACTTTGCTTTTTCCTGGGCTCTTGTGCAATCCCAGCCTTGGCTGCAGCCAGAGTTTGTAGTCACAAGGTGCTTCTGGAGAAATGAGAACTGTACCAACAGAAACTGGATGGGTCTGAGGGGGCAGGTGAGCAGCTGGATGCGTTGTGGGCAGTAGGTGTCTGTGTCTTCAGGGTCTCACCTTGCCACCCTGAGGGACAGAGCAGGATCTCTTGAGGAGACATAACAAGTGTGTGAGAACCTCTAGTAGCTGCAGAGGAGCCTGGGGATGGATTTGTGACAAAGCACCATTCCTTTCCCAGGCTGAAACTGAATGAGAAAGTGTCGCTGGAGCAAATCAAATTCCACTGCATGGACCATGATGGCGGGTCCATTTTTGTATCACCTGTGGACAAGGAGATCTTACAGGTCCAAAAGAAGGTAGGAAGTAGCAGAGGATGGTGCTAACTGGGGTAAGCCTGAAGATAGGACCTGGGGAGACTAGTCAAAGGAGCCCTGGGGAGGGGAAAGAGTTGCTTTATGTGTGGCTCCTGCAAGAGCTGGTGAAATGAAGGGCTGGGCAGGCAGCCTTGCATCCCAGTCCTGTGCTTTCAGGGGTTAAAAAGTAGAAAAAACTTTTTCTTCTTTGGGGCTAAAGAAGACACAAGGGGAAGATCTCACAAGCAGGTCCCCTTACTATCTTCTCTGCAGTTTCCACGGGCTGATGGCAGGCATCAAATCTTTGTGGAAACAAGCCCATCCTTGCTCTTCCCTTCAGGTGGTGGAGCACCTCGAAAGTGACCTCGGGGTCCGGGTTCAGCATGTGGCAATCCACAAGATGAAGTATTCTTTCCAGATCTGGTCAGCCATGATGTCATCCAAAGACAGTGAGGGGCAGGTGTGTCAGAGTGAGTTGGCAAAGGCACAACTTTGGTGGCATCAGGGAAGAAACAGCTGTTTGGGGCCAGGTGTGGAGAGTTGTAGGCTTCCCAAACCTACCCAGGGGCTTTCCCTGCTCATTGTGCCCCCCCAATCCTCCTTTCACCTCTTCCTAAAATTGCACAACACCCTCTCCTTTGGTGTTCTGTGGGTTGAGGCCCTGGCTCTCAGCAGAGGAGCAATGTGGTAATTGGGGTGGAGGGGAGGTTGTTTTGGCACATTGACCTTTTCCATGCAGGTTAGCAACTCAGCCAAGCAGGGGGCATCCTGCCTTGCTCTTTGCCCCATGCTGTGTCTTCTGACTTGTAGGCTCAGATTAACACCCTTTGGGATGCCAGGACAGGCAGGGGACTAGCAGCTTTCCAGCAGGAGACCTGCTTGTGTAATTTTTCCCTGGAATGGCAGCTGCTCTGCTATGCTCTGTGCATGCAGGAAAGTACTTTGTAATAAAATAAACTTCTGGGAGTGTCATAACTTGTGCGTTCCTGGCACAGAGGCAGTGATGAAACAGCCCCACCACACCAACGAGGGCTTGTCTGGCTCCTCTGCCTCCTTCTTCCAGGTCCCATTGTCATATCACAGGAGGAAGTGCCTCTGGGACATTATCCTTTGCATTGTGTCAGTTGGGTGCTGCTTTGGGGGGTTCTCCCTTCTCCTTGCTTTCTCTGGTAGGGAAAAATGCTCCTGCTGCTGCCCTGGATCAGTGTCAGAGCTGTGGAGCTCCTGATGGGCATCTCCTGTGTGAAAGTGGGAACATCTCACATTGGGATAAAGGGATAACGAGAATTCCACTGTCCATTGCCAGCCTGTGCTTCCCTGCTGCATGTTGGCTTTGCTGACAGGGGGAGGGGGTGTGTTACAGGAGGCACAAAGATTCACGGACCTGCTGGGGGACCATGGGAAGCCAGTGTGGCCGCTGTGGGAGCTGATGAAGTGGCTCGTGGGGTTGTCTTCTCACACTCTCCCAGCTATCGGTAATGCTGGCAGGGGCCCTGGGAAGTGCAGAGGCAGTGGTGGGGTGGGCAAGTTGTTAAAGGCAGGTATTAGCCTTCCAATGCCCAGCGGAGCAACTCGGGGTTCGCCCTGAGCAGCTTCAGCCTCGTTTGGCAAAGACACTCCGAGTCCTTGAGTTGCATGCAAGCTCAAGAGTGTGGATCTGTGATAAATGGGAGTGGGTACCTTGGGGAAGGAGTGAGGATGGTGGAGCTGGGGGCAGGGTTCACTTCTGCTGTGAGCCACGCCAGAACTGCTAGGGGCTCAGAGAGCTCAGGGTCTGCACCGATCTTGTTTCCTAGCAGCAGGTACTAGAGGAACCCTAATTAGTGCAGTTGTGCTGCTGTCTAATGAGTGCTGAGGTCGTTATGCCAGCTCTGCTCAACCCCACCGGCTGGAAAAGCTAGAAGGAAAGGGCAGGTTGAATACTTGTCCCTTGGCAGAGCTGAGGGAATGCTGCCCACAAGGTTGTGCTAGGGGGCAATCTGCTGTGGCTACTGGCAGGAAGGGGTACTTGGAGGGCCACCCCAGAAGCAGGGGATGTTGCATGTGGCTGGGCATTGTGTTTCTGCCCCACATAGCCCACAGTCCTCTCATACGCTCTTGTCCCCATTTCTACCCTTTGCTGCAGCCCTGGGACTGACAGAGAAGCTGGTGAACCTCAACCTCAGTGGGAAGGCCAAGCTGGTGAGCATGGGGAAGAGCCTACAGGAGGAGATGGAGGCACTGCTGGGGCCGGATGGGGTGCTCCTCTACCCCTCACACCCCACCATCGCCCCCAAGCACCACTCGCCCATGTGCATGCCCTTCAATTTTGCCTACACAGGTGAGCAGCCCTGGCTCCTGTGGAGTTGCAGCTAGGGCTAACCAAAATGATCTCCCTGAGGCAGCAGTGTGGGCTGGCAGCTGGGCTGTTGTATCCAGAGTGTTTGCATTGCTGATGGTGGGCTGTGCAGCAAAGAGAGGTGTCTTGTTGCTCCAGAGAGTGGAGTGAGGGTTGTCGTGCATCTTTTACCTTTTGCCAAAGGTGCCTATCCACAGCAGGGCAGGTGTGACTTTGTGGGTGGTATTGGGGTTTAGCAGGAACCTGAGACCTGCCATCTCTTGGGGTACCTTATGTGCCTGGGGCCCCTTATGTGGTCTGAACACCTCAGTGCCACTGCCTTGCTTTGTGGAGTGATGGAAGGCTGATGCCTGGCACAGGAATGTCCCAAATTTGGCATGCCACAGTGTGTGCCATCCCTCATGGATGCTGTTTATACACATGATGTGGGCACTGGGAATCTCTGGCCAGTGATGTCCTTTGTCACCATGTCTCTGCACTGCTGCGTGAAGCACCAGCTGCCAGGATCTTGGTGCTGTGTATGACAGAGCTGCCTGCCCAGGGTGGGAGAGCCGGGCAGTGATGTGTCCCAGTCGTTGTGCTCACTCTGATCTATCCAACCTTCTCTCTTGCAGCCATCTTCAATGTCCTGGGCCTGCCGGTGACACAGTGCCCGCTGGGGCTGGGCAGTGAGGGGCTGCCACTGGGCATCCAGCTGGTGGCAGCCTCCTACAATGACCACTTGACACTGGCAGTGGCTCGGTACCTGGAGAAAGCCTTTGGAGGATGGGTTTTGCCAGGGGAAGGTTAACTTTGGGAGGCAGGAACAGAGGCAGTGACAAGTGCTGATGCTTGATCCCATCACGGCACTGCCTGCTCCCTCTACATCCCCCTGCACCCTGCTGGGAGTGGCTGGTGGTGCCTCCAGCGCAGGAACAGCTGGACCATTGCCACTGGAGTCCTCATCCCTGTGGCACCCTCTGTCAGGGAGAGACCTGCCTTTCCCAAATTCCTCAGGAGCCCCAGTGCTACAGTCTGAGGATGCCCTGTCTGCATCCTGCCTGCAGTGGGCACCCACCCACCTTTTCCAGACCGTGGAGTTGGCCAGCTCTGTAACCCTTCTGCTTTCAAAGCGCTGAGTGAGAGCTGGGCAGAGGACGTGCACCTTTTCCAGACCGTGGAGTTGGCCAGCTCTGTAACCCTTCTGCGTGTTTCCAGATTGCTGGGGGCAGCTGTGCAGCATCCTTCAGGGCTGCCTGGGCCCATGGGGCTCCGCCTTGGCCTGACTCTACGCACAGGGCTGGACTGTGCCTACTGCACCCTGGCTTGCTAGCCCCCACAGTCCTCCCAAGCTCCTGCAGGCTTCCCCCCACCCTCTGACCAAAAAGGGAGAGGGGTTAAGGGGGCTGGAGGAGCCATAGGCCTGCCTCACCAACAGCGCTTTGTGGGGTGGTGGGTGCTGGGCTCTGCAGTGTGTGCAGCTGTCAGGCACAGCTGGGAGCATTTCAGCACTTGTGTTCAGCAAGGTATTAAAGAGCCTGTCCAGTCTACTATGGCTGTGTGTCCTTTTCCTCGTGGCTGTCTCCCTTCCAGCTCCTGCCAGGCCCCAGCCCCATCTCTACCAGGGATGTGTCAGAGCTACCCAGCACTGCTGGCCATTGAAGTGGTGCAGGGACAGAAGTGGAGGTGCTGGCATCGGCCCCCGGGGGGGCACCTGGCCACTCTAAGGCTCTTGTTTTGGAATGCCCAGGATGACAGTGACTGCTGGGCCCTGGGCAGAGCTGAATGGTGCTTATGAGCTCCACAATGCTGCCGTCAATGGCTGTGTTAGTCTTCCAATGGTTGCACAGTTCTTGGGAAGCACAAGTCCAGCTGTGTTTTGTCCCAGTGGGCTGCTGGAGGCATGGCACTCGAGGTGGTGCAGAGCCGTGGGCAGGTCCCTCATGGTCTCCAGGGCAAATGCGGGCTCCCAGCCCTGTGTGCCCAGCTTGCAGCATTGGTCTTGGCAAGGATAAAACCTGCTACTGGTGTTGCTGGGATGTCCTGGCCTTTGTCTGCCCTGCCATGTGCCACCCCTGGCCTGAGCCCTTGCTCCTTTTTGTCCCAATGCCACTGACGGTCCATGCAGGGCTAGCGCGGGATGCTGGGATGGTGTGCTGGAACAGGCTGTGCCTCAGCTCTGGTGTGCAGAGGGCACTGCTGAGCACCCGTGCCCAGCTGGGACGTTGCTAACAAGGAAGCAAGGAAGGAAAAAAACAAACCCTGGCTCAGCAAAGGAGGTACAAACCACCCAAGTCAAATCACGTCTCCCAGCATGGAGGCACAGACAACGCGGACTGTCCCCCATCTGGAGGAATCCTGGCAGCTGAGCAGACCGTGGTAGCACTTCCAGTGAACACTCGGAGCCAAACGTGAGGTTGCTGAGCTGAGGGTGTTGTGTTTAACAGTGTGGTTGGTGAGGTGGATTTCTGATACGGCAGAGGGGCAGAGAGGAAATGCTGGATCAATGTTGGGGGGGGTGCTGGTGCTTCAGGGTAGTGTGATGGGGATGCAGACAAAGGAGAGGGTGTGCAGAGCAGAGGGGGTTAATCCCCACAATCTCAGTTATTACCACAACACTGAGATTTTTCCTCTGGCCATGGCAGAAAGGGGAACGGGTGTGCTGGGGTTCAGAGGGGGGCTGGCACAGACTTGCCTGCAGTCACCCTTGCTGCTTCAGGGAAACACTGCCTCCCTTGTGCTGCCTTCTGCAGTGAGAGCAGCCCTGTCCCTGCCTGCACAGGCAGCCAGTCCTAGGGTCTCCATCAGTTCCCCAGCTCTGTGCCTCCGTAAGCCCCAGGAACAATCCTGGAGGCTCTTTCTCCCTCCAGGCAGAAATAATGCCTCCTTCAATGGGCTCTGTTGCAAAGCCAGGAGGGTTCTTGCTGGTCTCAGGATGGGGGGAATCGCTAGCCCGACTGCCTGTGCTTCAGCTCTGATGTTTCAGAGGTCACACCTAAGCCCTCACCCACAGTTTGCAGCTGCGTGTCCCTGCTTGTTGGCTGTTCCTCCTTGTTTCAAGCTCTTAATGCTGCAAGGGACAGAGAAAACATGGGAGCAATGTTTTGTACTCACATGCTGAGGTGGTTGCGCTTGTAACAGTGAAAAGTCGGTGTGAAATGGGAAGGGTGAGAAGCAGTGACTGTGGTGAGCCAGCCCCACTGGTGTCCCATCTGGTCAGGGTTTCTCCCACCCCTCTGCCTCTGGAGGCGGCCCTGGGCTCCCCACCTTCATGGGGGAATGTGTCCCCACAACCACAAGGTTGGTATTGGTAGCCTCAAAGCCCTTGGATGTCTGCTCTAGGAGAGGAAGGTTACCTCCATGACCGGCAAGAGCAGGGAAAGATTCCTGGTGACTGAATGGTGGGGCAAGGCCAAGGTAAGATGGGACTGGCCAGGTGCAGGTGCCCAGCCAGACCAGCTTCTGCTGTGGTTCACAGTCTGAGATCTCTGCTTACAGCCCAAGAGGGTCCCTCATTGTGCCCCATTTTACCTTGTGGGTGATGTCACACACGGTGCCCTCCCCGTACCGGCGAGGCTGTGGCATGGCTGGGGGTGTCCTGGCAGTGGTGTCACAGGTTGTGCCAGTGTGAGTCATGCCCAGAGCTGGGCTGAGTCACCTCCCCAGTGGTGTGAGCATCAGGTGAGGAGCTTTCTCAGACCCACATCCAGATGACAAAAGGGAGCGTGGCTTCTCACCACAGAGTGCCAGAGGTGGGTGCAACAAAAGAGGTGGGTGCATAGTGCCATAGCAGTGTGGCAGCTGCCCACTGTCCCTGTAGGTCGACTTACCACCACAGCCCTGAGGGTACCTGCCCTGCTGCACCTCCCAGGATGCAGCAGAAGGTCCCCTCCATAGTGGACACCTCTGTGCCATAGTGCCACAATAGTGCCACAATAGGCATGTGGACTCCGTGGGGCAGTGTCACTGGCTGAAGCGTCCGTTTTTAATCGCAGGTCCCAGCAGCCCATCATGTCTGTGGGTAGCGGAACAGCTCCAGCACAGCCATGCCTTTCCACGGCCCCCAGCATGGCCGCATAGTGCTGGGGCAGATGGATGGGCTGTGGTAGGATGAGCCCTGCCCTGCTCCTGCTGCTGTTCCTGGCCAGCTGCTCCCTGCTCCAAGGTAAGCCAGTGCTGAAGCTGTCACCACAGTCTCGGGGGGACCCTGGCTGCAGGGCAGGAGGAGGCACAGGGACGCCTCTCAGACCTACTGAAGGTACCGTGAAGCGGAGAGGCCCAAGTGGTCATCAAGGAATGATGAGAAAGAAAACCCCCGGGTCAGCAGCAGCTGTGTCAGGGTGTTGTCTCTCCCATTTTGTCAGCTGTGTCTCTACTTCGGCAGAAGCGTGGAGAGGGTGTTTTCAGTGTGCAACAAATTGGGGGGACAGAGGTGCTGAGCACCTGCTTTGAAGTCAGTGTTTGCCCACTGGGACAAAGCTGGGGAACCTGTGCACCGGGCCACAAGGGGACCTTGCAGGACACTGCCTCATACCCCTCTGCTCCCTCCCCAGGGATGCTACTGAGGCCACGGCGCGTCAGGCTGGAGGCACGGAACTTCCACGTCTGGCTGCGTTGGGAACCAGACCCCAGCTCACCCAGCTCTGCCACTTACGAGGTGGAGTGGAGGAGCAGGTAGGTGGGGAGGAGGGGGTGAAGGGGTCTGGTCCTCTTACACTCTGGCAGAGGCTGTTGGGGACCCCTGGCAGCCAGAGTACTGTTGTCTGGCAGTAAATGCCACAGAGTAACAGAGCAGTGGAATTGGCAGGGATTGGCTTGTCCTACCCCTGCACATGCAAGGTCAGCTCAGGACTGTGTCCTGGTGGGTTTTGAACAACTTCAGGACAACATCCCTCGACAGCTTGGTCCCTTTCCTGGTCACTCTCCCAGTAACAAACTAAGGGGTTGCTTTTGGACTGCGGTTTTGGATTTTTTTTTCCCATTATGCTAAATGGGATTTCCTGTATTTCAACTTGTGTCCATTGCCTCTTGCCCTTTTGCTGGGCACCACTGAGAGGAAGGCTCTATCTTCTTCTCGTGTTGATAAGACTTCCCCACCCAAAGTCACCTTTCTCTGAGGCTCAAGCTGTCACCACTCGCTCGGTTTCCCTCGTACCACAGAGCCTCAACAGCCTCAACTCCTTGGTGGGTTCTCCCTGCCACAGCTGTGTGTTTTCTCATTGTGGAGAGCACAGGTCAGAACACAGTTCCAGATGCCATCTGTCCCCAGGAGGGAGTCAACTTGCTGGTGACCCCCCTCCTCACACATCCTGGGAACGCTGTTGGCTGATGCCTGGGCTTTCCTACGCTTTCCACCTGGGCAGGATGGCAGTGGCTGGGCAGCCCTCCCTTTGGGCTGGGAGGATGCTGAAAAGAAGCAATCCCTGTGCTTTCTCCCTGGGCAGAACCTCGAACTGGACCAAGGCAGGTGCCTGTGGGGGGAGCAGCAGAAACTCCTGGGTGTGTGAGCTGTATTTTGACAGGATTCATGATATCTACTGGGCACGGGTGAGAATGGTGGCCGGAGGTGAGCAGTCCGAGTGGGCCAGTTCCAGCGAGCTGCAGCTGTACAGAGACAGTAAGAACTGGGGAGCTCCTCCAGCTGGGTTCTTCCTGGGGGGCTGATGGGGAGAGGGGACCTTGGAGAGATCTGATGGGATACAGTGGGAAAGCATTTTAGGATACTGGAGGGAAAAGAGTCAAGAGCCCTAACCAGAGGAAAGGGATGAGGCAGAGCTGCCAGAGGATAGCTGGGTGAAGAGCAAAAGGACAGAGGAGACACAGTGAGGTGATTGGTAGGAGGCCCCAGGCCAGCAAGGCACCATGAGAATTTGGGTCTCTGGGGAATACAGCGAGATGGGGCAGGAAAGAGGATATGCCTCTGGGCTTGGCTTTTGAAGGCTCTTCTTCCTCCCCTGTCATGGTCTGGGATGAAGCTGGTGCAGACAGGTGCAGGCAGGGGCAGACCCTCTGGTGATCCATTCATCCTGACTATTGTGTTTGCGTGGTGTGGGAATGTGCCTCTTCTCAGTCACAGACTGGCTGTTCTGTCCAAAAAACCTAGTAGTCTCTTGGAGCTAGAAAATTTTCAGGGCCCTCCTCTGACCTCCATCAGAGGGGTTTTTGCAATAAACAGAATGTGTAAGCTAAATGGGTTCCATGTTGGCGGTTTGTGTTCCCTTGTTTATTCCCTCTGCATCCAACTGGCATGGAAGTGGGTGCATTCAGTTAGAAAGTGGTTGCTGGCCTTGGCAGTGGGGTCTCCAGATGCTGGTGGATGGCTCAAGGGTGAAGGTCTCAGCAGAGGGAGCTGGTGGTGCCACAGGTCTGTTGGTGTAAAGAGGAGGCAGAAGCAGTTCTAGCTGTCATGAAGCTGCCATTCCTAGAGCTGGTTTCAGAGCACAGAGTGCCATCAGGCAAGACCCTGTGCTCTGAGAGGGGAATGTCAGACAGAAAAATATAATTTCTAGAGAAACAAGATGTCTGCCTTCCTTTGAAGGCCTTAATTTTCAATTTTCCCCCTTTCCTACAGCAATTGTTGGCCCCCCCAAGTTGTCCTGGCTGCTCCAGGACCAAATTCTCAGTGTAAACATCATCACACCATCCACTCCCTACCAGAGAAGAACTGGTTCCTACAAGCCAGTCAACCGAGTGCTGCTGAAGCTGTGGTACTGGCTGCACCTGTACGAGGGGGACCTGCTTGTCCAGCAGGTATGTGTGGTAGCTGGGCAGGGCCCAGAAATGCAGGGCTTGCACAAGCTTTCCTGGTGCAGCAAAGCCACCATGTCAGGTTGCAGTGGTGTGGGGGTGCCTGTGCTGCAGCCCTGCCACAGCTGGCTGCGCATGCAGCTGTGAGGTGCTGTGCACCCCCAGTCTGGGGCTCCCACCTCAGCAAGGCAGGAGACCACTTCCCTCCCTTGGGTGAAAAGAACTGGACTGGTTCTATTGAGATGAAAGGTGATGCCACAGGTGTTTCAGGAGATGCTCTGGAATGTCAACACCTCCTGGGGCAAAGAACTGAGTGCTGGAGGTGCCTGGGAGGAGGGACCATGGGGCAAGTGGGATGTTGGGGCTGCACAGAGCAGTGGAGCCATGCACAAACCCCACCTCCAGCTTCTGTGGCCACCCTTTCCATCTGCTTTCAGGTGCCCTGCAAACGGAGCAGTAAGGAAGTGCCTTGTACCTTTGGGCACCTGAAGCCCAGCACACAGTACTGTGTCCGGACGGTGGCTGCAGACATTGCCAGGGAGCGGAGCCAGGAGGCTGAGCAGTGCCTGGTGACTCCAGCAGGCCCTTCAGGTGGGAGGACTCTCACCAACTCAGCTGGCACGGTTGCATCTCAGGTCCTGCTCACAGCACAAACTTGTGTTGAGGTGTGAACACCTCACCTTCAGCCACTGTGGTCAGGGTTGTGGCCCAGTGCTGCCCAGTGGGGACCTCTCATAGCGATGCTTTCTTGTCATCTGCCTTGGGCTTGCCTCCTGAAACATCCCAGTGTGATGTGGATGGGAAACACTGATAGAGGGTGGGGTGGGAGGGATGTGTTTGACTGACCCCTTAGCCTGCTGTGACGTCCTGGCAGGCTTTCCATGGGTCCTTGCTGTGCTGAGTGCCTTCTTCTTGCTGCTGCTACTAAGTGTGGCTGGGATCTGCTTCATGCAGCTGTATGTCTTTCTCAGTCCTCCGGAGATGTGCCTCCCAAAAGCACTGGTAAGTGACAATCCTCCTCCAGCCTCCACCTTGTGTGTAGCCATAGCCAAGCCAGGGTTCCCTGCATTTGCAAGGGCTCAGCACCTCCTTTCCTCCAACTCTCACATTACCAAGCCCATTTTGGTACCCAGGTGCCTCCCCTGCCATCTGAACCACTGTCCCCCAAGGAGAAGGTACTGGTGGAGGGCATTGGCCAGCCACGGGTCACAGCAAAGGATGGGGTCTCAGGCAGTGCAGCCCTTGGTGTTCAGCACAGTTTGTCAGAACCCCCTAGTTGGCAGGGCTTTGGCCGGCTGAGGCTGACCATGTCACTGCTTTTGTCCTTGCAGGCTCTCCAGACCAGCGAGCTGAGTGTGGCCCTGCAGGTGCCTCCACTCCAGCCTGAGGAGGACCCGCTGGCCCTGCTCCTGCAGACTGTGCTCCCCTCCCACAGGCCACCCACAGCTGTGCGGGCACCCGCCACAGTCCCACAGCTCCTCCGAGGCCTTGTCCAGGATGTGAGTGGCTACTGTGCCAATGGGTTTGGCCCAAACTGCACTGAGGGAAGGGACCCATCCTGCACCCACAGTCAGCTGGGTCATGCCTTAGGCTCCCAGGTCCCCTCACAGCTGGAGAAGGATGGGGAGGCAGGCGATGGGGATGATTTGCCAGAGCAGCTGGTGCTAGTGGGACTGGCTGGACACAGCTACACAGGTGACAGGGACAGCCAGATACCTAAAATATGGCTTCCCCTGCACCTCCAGCTTTATTCTAAATGCCAGTGCCCAGTCCTGGGAGCAGGCAGCCACCTTCCTCTGGCCGTGCCAAGCAGAAGCTGCAGCCAGGAGTACCTGCAGGAGAGTCTCGGCACGGCCGGGCCCTGGATCCGGCTCAGCTCCGTGAAGCTCCTGGCCGCTGTGGAGGCAGAGGGGGGGCAGCGCCTCTGTGCTCCCCAGCCCCTGCGTGGCGGCGGGACTGAAGCAGAACAAGGTGACAGCGCGGTGCAGCGAGGCTGCTCGGAGCAGGCCGAACCGAGCGTGCCCAGGCCCTGCCAGCTGCCCCCCTCGCCGCGCAGCGTCGTGCGGGCAGCGGCCTCGTCCGGCTACGAGCCCCGTGCCCTGCCCGGCGCTGAGCCCTAGCGAGCGGGGCAGCCCCAGCTCCCGCACGGCCCGAGGGCTCCCCGAACATCCCGTGACGGCTGCGGGCCCCAACCTGCGCGTGCAGGGCTGGCCATGGGACGGGGCAGCCTCCAAGGGCAGGCAGAGGCACATTCGGGCACCGCCGCCAAGGACAGGCGGGATCCAGAGCTTTCCTCTGGGCGTTTGGTGCTCTTGAGACACAGCCTAAGGAGCACTGACCAACGCTGAACCCCCAAAACTCTTATCTAGAGATCTGTCTGTATGTGGGCGTGTATGGTGCAGTAGCTATACTAATGTAACACTGATATATACATATATATTTATAAAGCTCTTCAATGGAAATTGTTGGGGTTTTTACTTCTGTGGAAATGTTGATTCTGTGCTGGAGCTGTTTTTAAATATCACTAATTTATACTAGAAAACTGGCTTCTCTATTCGTTGTTTCTGTGTTACAGACCCAGCACGGCCCTTCCCTGTGCAGCAGTCAGGAAAGGCACGGGGTAAACTTGGGGTTTTCCAGGCAGAAAATTGCACCCACAATCTCTGTCTTGCTCTCCTGTGGGAAAAACTGTTTTTTAGCATCATGGGATACATTTATTATTCCTGCTGCTAGCACTGGGGTGATTTATGGCTGAGAAGCCCTGCCCTGCGGTTGTCCCTTGGGATGTGTTTTGGGGATGTGCCTGACGCCACAAAGGCCAGGGGAAACCTCCTTGTGCTGTGTAGCAGGCTGGGATCAGTGGAGTCAAAATGTGACAAATGCAACAAAATGTGACAAATCCAGGCTCTTGGACTCACAAAAATTACTCTGGATCTGGGAACAGGTGAGAAACTGATGTGTAGTGTCCAGGCAGCTGGTGGAGGGGATGGAGGTACAGTGCTGCCAGTCTTAGGGAGCCTTTGGGGCTGTGCAGGGCCATGTTCCAACACTGTGAGTCACTCCTGGCATCCCAGCCGTGTTCCATCCCTGCCTCGTACTGCAGGCTGACCCCTGTAGCCCACAAGGGTCCATGAGGGAGCAGAGACCCACCTGCAGTTCAGGGAGGCCCCTATACCAGATGCCCAAAGGAGGCCGTGACTCTATGGAAAGATCATGACTGGAGCAAGCTCCTGGCAGGCAGGACTGTGGCCCCATGGAGAGAGGAGCCCAAGCTGAAACAGGTTTGCTAAGGGAATTGGGACCTTCTAGGGAGAGTGATAGAGCAGCTTTGGGATGTGTCTGGCATCTGGCCCAGTTCAATCTCTCTCAGTCAATGTGAGGACGTGTCACGTATTGAAGAAATTGAACTGAATTAACACAAAAAAAAGGAAAGAGAGAGTCCCAAGAGCTGTTTGAGGAACACATATATTACCCATATGCTTTTTTTCTACCTATGAAGTTGTGTCCAATTTCCATCTCCTTTGTCCCTCACAGTGTCTGATCTGCCTCAAGGTCATGGTCAAGCCCTACACACCTGCAGCCCTGTTTGATCAATTGCCTCATCCCTATAGCCCACAGAGCCTCCAACCTCACCCCACTCTGGAAGGTCACTGCATGGTCCCAGGTAAGGCACCTCTTAGCAGGAGCACCAGTCAGAGCTGCTGTTTGTGCCACAGGCTCTGGGCAGGAGCCACATCCCAAGCAGGAGCTTGTCCAGGCCCAGCAGAGTGTCCATCGTGTTGCTCCAGCCCGGTCCTGGGTGGTTTGCCAGGGCATTGGACCAGTGCAATGGGACCAGACTGGCTCCCACAGCTGCTGTGTTGTGGGAGCTGGGCTTGCGCGGGGCACGAGCAGTGCTCTGATCACAGCTGGCCAGGTCTCTGCAGGTCCGAAGAGAACCAGCTCTTTCCTGAGTCTGTGGCTGGACAAGGGTGCTGGTGTCCCCATGGGTGATTTAGGCAGTCGCACACTGGCAGCAGGGGCTTGCCCTGGCCCAGGGGTGGTTGGACAGCTGGAATGTTCCCACTCATATAAAAGAGTTGTTCGTGGCGAGTGGAAAAAGATAGAAGGGTTGTGACATTTCAAGATGCCATCAGCAGCTGAAGTTTCCGAGTGGATGCAAGAGGGGGTTTCTGCTTTGCCTCAGAGGTGCGAGTAGCATGTGGGTTTCTGCAGAAACACAGAGAGAAAGTGCAACATTTGCTGCAGGGCGAGGTCCTGGCATGTCCCAGGAGAGACCTGTCACCGCTATGTGCAGCACGGGGCCTGGGTGGAGTGTCTGAATTAGATCCCACTTTCATCTGCCTGGCAGGTTGGTGTGTGCTGAACAGGACTGGACTGTGCTGGAGGATGGACTTGGGTCAGGGGTAAGCCGCCAGCCCTGGGCAAGATGTCAGCCCCAGGCAGGTCTGCGCAGGACACCAGACCAGTCCCTCCATCACCACTGCAGCCTCAGTCATGTGCATACAGCAGGGTCCTCCTTCAGCATTCTGTGCTCCCTCCACAGCCTGGAAAGGGCTGAGCCAGTGACTGGGCCTTAGGCACCCAGCCCACCCTGCAGCACCATCCTCCTGGAGGTCAGATGTCATCTCTGGTGCTGGCTCAGGCCTACGGAACAGCACTGTGGCTGCAGGTACTGGTGCGGGGGCTGGTGAAAGCTCTGACTCACCACGATCTATCCCCTGTTCCTGCCTTCTCTCTGTGGTTTCACATTCTGCTGGAGCCAGATCAAAGCAAAAAGTGAGATGCTACTGCAAACAGCTCTTTATTAGAAACAGTGGGTTT
Organism: Onychostruthus taczanowskii; assembly: GCF_017590055.1. Taxonomy (NCBI): domain Eukaryota; kingdom Metazoa; phylum Chordata; class Aves; order Passeriformes; family Passeridae; genus Onychostruthus; species Onychostruthus taczanowskii. Next base: position 173,882 of record NW_024506002.1, on the reverse strand, counting down.
AAAACTGTGTAGGAGTGTATTTCTTATTACTAATTCTCAGAGAGCAGAGGTGCCAGCCTATGAAAATGGTGCACAGTGGAAAATTGCTCTTTGAGGGCTAGTGGGGCTTTCACAGTCACTGAGTGGGAACCATTGTACCTGACAACCATGAGAGATGTGGTGGCCCCTGAAATGATGGGGGGAAATCCAGCTCTTATATTTTGTGGCTTGCCAGTACCGAGGACCATCCCCATGAGCCTTTGGGAGGCAGAGCTGCAAACAGCAGGATCTGCTCTGACCCTGTGCCCACTCTGCTCTGTCTGCTTTCTCTCCTGCCTATCACTGTCAGCTGCCCTGACACCTTTCTGGAACAGCCCAGAGCCACCCCAAATCCTCACAGCCACCTCAAGCGCTGTCCAGCACATCTGTGTGTATAGCAAAGACCTGGGACCCCACTAAGGCCCTGTCACTCAGCCTCCCTCTGCAAGTTGCCTTTGTGATGGATCTGTAGCTCTAGGTAGGTCCCTGAAGCAGCACAGAGCAGCAGCTGTCCTGAAGGACCCCATCCTTCAGACCCGAAAGGCTTTGTGGGTCGACAGGTCTGAGCTGCAACATCCAGGCCACTGACTCCTGCTGCACCTCCCTCTCAGAGGCCTTAGCTGCTTGTCTTGGTCGGGAAGCTGACCAGGATGGGGACTGTGAGAGACCCAGAAGCTGGAGCCTGAGTGTGGTATGTTTAGAGGATGTACCTGAAAAGGGCTGCAGAGCTGACAGGCTGCAGAGAAGTGAATTTGGTGGCTCAGACCTGTGTGGTTTCTCTCCAGGCAGGAGCTTTCCTGCAATTCAGTGGATTGGGACCCAAGCAGGGTGATTGGGACGTTCAGGTGACCCCAGGGGACTGTAGAGCAGAACTGGTCCTTCTCCATGTGCTGATCTGGGTGTACCCTCATCTGGGGATGCGTGGTAAGTGTCTGCACTCAGAAGGTGCCAAGGGCACCCTGACAGAGTCATGTACCACCTAGCTTGGTCACCAGGTCTCCTTACTCTGCAGGACAACCGCCCCTGTGTTGTCCTCACCGCTCACCACTGCTCCTCTCAGGGTCTGTGGCATACGGCCAGTTCCCATGCTTCCCATCCTTCAGATGCACAAGAGGGGATTTCTGGTTCTGCAGCCTATGGGAACGGCAGCTCAGCTCAACACTTTCCCACTTCCTGACACTGCTGCAGTAGCCCTCTGCCCCCAGGATCATTCATGCTCCTGGTGACAGACAGGACCACCAAGCTGCCCTCTGAGTTGGCTCACGATGCACTATGAGGTGGGGGGGAAGGGGGATGGTGTTTGTGCTTTCTCCTCATGGCACCACAGCAAATGGCATGAGCCTGTCTCCGGGATTTTTCATTCTGTGACATGAAACCTGGCAGGATTTTGATTTTTTCCATCTGATTTCCATCTGACTTTTTTCCATCTCCATCTTCTATTTTCCAGAGGATGGAAAACAGGCTAGATGCAGATTATTTTTAAGGAGAAAAGTCCCAGCTGTGTGGCATGCCCAATTGAAATGGATGATAGCTTCACCTCAGCTGTTTCCCAGTTGTATCCATGCCTGACAGATGGGGACTGGCAAACAGGGGTAATCAATGACCTCTGGATAATGCACCTTCAACCATTCCATGAGAAATGAGAGTCTCTGTTTTGTGGTCAGCAGGGTCACAGTCAGCCTTGTGATTAAACAATAGACGCTCAGGCTGCTCATCATCCTGTCCTGTCTACCTCAAGAAAGTCCCAGTGTGACGTCCTACCCCATAAGATGAGATGACACAATAGACTGAGAAACACGGATCTCGTGCCAAGACTTCAGAGGGACTTTCCGTGTGGCACCTATGAAGCAAGCACTGTTCAGCCTCTCTGAGCCCCAGCCTCAGTGCAGATAGGGAAAGGCACAAAACAAGTTGCCCTGTCTCCTCTCCTCCATGAATAACATCTCAGGATTTTAAGCTCTTGAAAATTTAAAATCTTCTTCTGCCTGTCAGTCTCTTCCCCACTGCCCTCAGGAAATGTGGTGCTCAGGGAGTTGGGCATGAGCTGCAGTCACAACAAGAAGGGCCTGGTTGAGGTCACCAGCGGGACCCATTCTAGCTGGATTGCTCTGAATTAAAGCCTTCCAGGGGAAGAGAAGCAATTAGAAGCATTTCCACTTGGCTGATAGCATGGTAATTTGAAACTGAAGTCAGGGGAAAAAACAAGATCTCTAATGGGAACTGGAAAAACATCAACACAGGAGAGCTGGGCCAGGTCCCAGCTGACACAGCAAGTGGCTGGGGGCTGCCTCTGTACCTGCAGCTTTGGGAAGAGTGTGCACCGCCTCAGTGCTGTTCTCTCAGAAAAGCCATCTTTCATGACCCTGTCTCATGGATGGTGTTTTGGGACATTGGTGGACCGGCCTCCATCACTGCCTGCCTTTTTTCCAGAGAGCGAGGACGAGTATTTCCCTCTCCAAAACTCCCCAGACCCCAGCACTTGCTCTGAACTGTGCCACTCTCCTGTTGCTGTGAAGCCCAGATTGATCTCTAATCTCTCTAGTCTGCAGGGGCATGCACCCCAGGAGTGTCCCCTGATGACCCCAGCCAAGGAGTCTTGGATCAGCCACCTGGAGCTCACAGACACATAGTCCAGAAGGAGGAACTGCATGGCCAGTTTCTGGGGTGAAGGGGAGAGGCTTCTCCAAAAGCCAGCAAGGTCAAATACTGCTCCAGCAAGGAAGCTCTTGGCAGCAGAGGATAAGCCTTGTCACTGGCTGACTCCTGTCTTCAGGGACCAGAGCATGCACTGGGAATCAGCTTGGGATGCCCAGATGCCCAAAGGCTTTGTCACTGCCCTCTTGCTGCCATGAGATGTGGAAGGAGCAGAAGACACGTGGTAGCCCTCAGGGAGGAAGATCATGCAAAAAGAAAGCATGGATCCATGTGTTTTGGCCAAACCTTGGCCTCATGTTCTCTTCTGATCAACATCCAAACCGCACCGGAGCCAGGGTTAACCTGCCCAGCCTTCCCAGCATTTCCCACTGACACACCGCAGTGAACAGCAGAGCTTCTGGAAAGCCAGACCTTGTGCTGGTCAGCGAGAAGTGCCAAGTGCTGTCTCCAGGGAGGAACAGCCCCAGTCACCAGGACACACTGGGTTGACTCTGAGCCAGTGATCCAGGCCAGCAGAGACTGCAGCTACAGCTTCACTTCTGCTAAATCTCAGAGGAGTTTCCACTGCAGGAAAGCCCCCCACCACTCCACAGCACCCTCTGTGCCAGCAGCCTTTGTGCCTGGCTGACAGCAGACCAGAAAGGCATATTAAAATATAGTTTATTGCTATTCTTAGTTTATAAAAACAAACAAACCAAAACCCACTAGTAACAAACCCAGTCCCCAAACCCAGCACTATCTGAGGCAGGCTTGCAAGGACACACCTTTAGTGCAAAGAGGAAAGTGGCAGTGAGGGCTGAGGAGGCTCTGCTCGCTTCAGTTCCCACAGAACCCACCATGCCCACTGTACAGTATCAATTTGCCCTGGGGCTGGTTAGGGAGGGCTGGCCGAATTCTCAAGGTGTGGTGGGAGTCCCGGGGGAGCTGGAAGTGTCAGAGGGGGAACACAGGGTGTCATGGCTGTGCAGAGCAGCTTTGACACCTCATGTCAGCGACACAGGACGTGAAGGCATGCTGAGCCAAGGGGCACTGCCCACACCTTTCCACAGATACAGCACTTTGCCAAACAGCTGCTGTCTGTTCTCCTGGGCTTTCCAGTGTGGAAACTAGACGTGTGCCCTACCCTGTGGCTGCTCCCAGCCTCAGGTGCCAGAAGTGTTGGTGGGAACTAGGGGGTATGGATGTAGAGCATGGCTGCACCCTCTACAGGGTTCAGCAAGGCACAGAGGCTTCTGAGCTGGGAGGAGCCACGCAGGACCTCGCAGGTGGCAGCACGTGGCCCTGGGTGCTGGCAATCATGGGAGGGATGCCCTGATCCTCAGCCCTTCATCCTCAGGCCCCTTGCAGGTCCCCTGACCCTTTGTTTCCTCCCATAGCTGATCCTGGCACTGTTGCACCAGGCATCACCTCCCGCACCCACCTACCCCCATGTTCTTGGGGAGTCAGACCCATGTCACAGCCCTCAACAGTGAGCGCAATTTTTCACTGTGATGAGCTGCCAGGGCAAAGCCTTTCCATATCTTCAGAGGGAGCTGATGTCTTGGAAGAGAGGGCTGCCCAAATGCCAGCCCCAGGTGCTGAGCAGGTTGGCAACAGGCAAATATAAGCAGCTCCAGCCCAGGGGAAGCACTGGGATCCCACGACAAGAACAGGATGGCTGGGACCACACAGGGCTGACAGATGGGAATGGGGAGGCTGGGCTGGCCTAGCCATTTGGGGGTGTCATCTTTTGATGAGAAAGCACTGCTGTAGGAGGCTAGTGCTCTGCTTTTCCCATGACACACAGTCACAGGCTGTGAGAAACATTTTCAGGGAGTAGGAATGCAGCTACATCCAGATGGGAGCAGTGTATACATGTGGTCAGCACTGCTGGTGCCCGGGGGTTGCAGCCAGCAGCACAGAAGGAGGAGGCAGTGGCAGGGGCTGTGAAGCAAGGTGCTGTTTCTGAAAGGCAAGAGCTAGCAATGTTGCAAACCCTCTCCAGTCTCTCCGTGGGCTGTTTTTGGTTGTGTCAGGACTACAGAGTTGGAGGGCTCAGCCAGGGCAATGCTGCCAGCTCACCCCACCCTATGGTTAGGTCATCTTCCTGGCAACACTGGCATACGTGTGCTCGATCTCCTCATCTGCAGGACAGGTGTGATTGAACTCATCACAGGCATAGGCGTTGTTGAGGTACCGCCAGACGCCCGTCATGTCCTCTGGGATCTCGAAGTCACGGTACTTTTTGGCTGCAATCTAGAGAAGAGTGAAAGGAGGAGGAGGCTGAAACTTCCAAGACCTGGGGGAGACTCACTCTCTGGCTTTGGCAGGGGGATTCCCTGTCCACTCTTGGAGCAGATGCCCCCCTACCCTGGCCCTGGGGGCCGGTGCCATTACCTTGATGATATGCAATTTGGGCAGGAGGTTGCAATCAGCCAGAGTTAGATGGTCCCCATCCAGGAATTTCCTCTTGGAGATGGTGATGTCCTCCACACTGTCCTGGTCAATCTCCTCTGGGAGAGGAGTGTTCAGGTAAACATCCAGGCGCTGAAACTCCCGCAGCAGAGCCTTCTCAAAATCTGAGAGGGTGGAAAACCAAGACTAGTGAGTGTGTGCCCTGGGCTCCCAGGCAAGCTTTAGGCTATGCTGGGCTGCCTGAGGCTCCCACAGGTTTTGCAGAGAGAGAAAAAGCACCCAGGGCCACACCACAGGGACACAGCATTGACCCTGGCCAGTCTCTGTTCCCAGGGGACTACAGCAACATCACCCTATGCTCTGCTGTTATCCCTGTGGAGGGAGCAGAGAACTGCCTTTATCCTTCCCCTCTGCCCCTCCACTTCCCAAGGAGGCTTTGGTGAGGCAGGTAGCAGGAACCTTAACCCGATGGCAGGATGTGCCAGCAGACAAAAGCATTTGTCATGCTGCAGCATGATTGACTAGAGTCCAACAACCCGCAACCCTTACTGATATTTGCTTCTTTGCGTGGGTTCTTGATGTATGCCGAGAACTTGGCAAAGATGTCACTGCCCACATCAAAGGACTCCTTGTACTTGGGGCTCAGGTGTGGATACCTTGAAAAAGACATTTATGTCAGTGCAGGCAGGGATGGAGCAGGGATGGAGCAGGGATGGAGCAGGGATACAGCGGTGTCAGTTCCTGGGCAACAGAGCCCAGGGCTGGTACTGGAGGATTCAGGGGATGTTCATCTGGCTGTGGGAGAATCACGATGATGTAAATTACTGCAGCTGCCACCCTGTGAGCTGTGTCTTTTATCCTGGGTGTTTGCCAGGAGACAATCTCAGGGCAGATACTCCACAGTTTGGGGACACTGGTGGCAATAGAACCCCAGAGCAGAGCTCTGCCTTCAGGCAGTTCTGGCCCAGCCCAGAGGATGCACATTGGCACAGAGGAGGTCACAGGATGCCAGAAGCTCCCATGACTTCCTCAGGAACTGTCTTCTGTTTGCTGACATGTTCCAGGGTGTGCTGCAAGGGCAGACACATTCAGGGAGGCAGGTGACAAATGCATTTGAGCTTCCTCTGCAGCACTGGGGGGGCTGCAGCCACAAAGGGCACGGGGGAAGCTGGTTTGGAGGGCTCCCCAGTTAGCTCAGGAAAGACCACCCACCCAACCACCCTATGGGTCATCTGCATTGCTGCTGCCAAGCAAGGGCATTTGCTTTCATTCAGCTGAGTGCACTGAATATAAACAAGCAAAGGGGCCTCGCATTCCCCTCTACCTCAACAACAGCTGCCACAGCCAGTGGCAAACCCACCAGTGCCAGGGTCCCTGCAGGGATCTCCCCATGTTCCCCCTCTGCCCCCAGAGTGGGGGTGCAGTGGCTGGTGCATTTCCTCCCACTCTCTTCCATTCCTGTTGTCCCCATGCCCTCCCCAGTGGACCCAGCCCCACAGCACAAAAGGGCCTGCCCTGCAGAGCAGGCTCAGGGGCAGGGGGGGCATCTGCCTGCCTGGGCTGCCCTGGGGCACCTTCTGGCACCCTGCCTCGGTTCCCCAATCTGCCAAGCCCTGGACAACACTGTGACAGGCCCCGAAATGGGGAAGGAATGAGTTTGCAGTTACTTGGGTGGACCCAGGGTCTGCTCCAGGAACTCCTCAATCTTGATGAAGTCTGTTTTCAGCTCCTTATTGAACAGCAAGAAGGGTGGGTTGGTGCCCGGTGCTAAATCTTTCAACTCTTCAGGTTTCCTGGAGCGGAGAAAACAAGCTGGCTCAGAGCCTGTAGCACATCTGCCTCCACCAGTCCCCAAGGAAAGTGGCCACAGCACAGGTGGGGGCTAGGAGGTAGCACAGGATGAGAACATTCCCAGCTCTGCTGCTTCAGGGAGCTGACAAGTGCTCTCCAGCCTCTGGATCTGCCCAGTGGTGCCTTCAAGTCATCCTCACATGCAGCAGGACAGGAGTCCCTAGGCCATGCACATTAGCAAGTGGCCCAAGTCCGTGCTGGCCCACACTTGCAGCCCAAGCGAGGTGGGCAGCGATTGTTCCTGTGCAGGGACACACAGGCTACAGGGCAGGCGGGGGGAAGAAGTGCTGATGGGTAAGCTGAGCAGGGTGTGTCTCACCCCACTGCTGGCCCAGGGCTTCAGTGCCACCTCACCTGGTCATGTCCACCGTGGTGACATTGAACTTGACCCCTTTAAGCCAGAGCACCATGAAGAGGCGCTGGCAGAAGGGGCAGTTTCCAATGTTTTCTCCATCCAGACCAGCCTGCCAGGAAAGCAGAAAAATGATGATTTAACCCTTACACAGCCTAAATGCCCGGAGCTGAAGAGCCACTGGGTAGAGCACGCTGCAGGGAGCCCCTCCCGACTCCGGGGGGCTCAGCTGTAGGACCCACCCTGAGCCATGGCCCTGAGGGCCACTAGGAGCATACTCGGGATGCAAGGGGTTGGATCCTTCCCTGAAATGTGAGACAAAGCCAGGAGGAAGTGGAGAAGGAGGCAGGGAAAGAAAGTGATTGCTAATGGATGGGGAGGAAGGGAGGGTCCACTTGGCCAGGAGGCCAGTCTGGAGACAGTGGGAGAAGGGAAATGAGCTCATGTTTGCCAGGAAAAGAGCAATTTGTTTTCATGTGCTGGTCATGTCTGCCTCCCATCTCGTGTGTGTTTAACGAACCCAGGCACGATGTCCCCAGCCCAAGAGCCACCCAGCAGCCTGCCCCAGGCTGGGCTCAGGAGGGCTGTGCCGAAGAGAATTTGTGCTGGTATCCCACTCAGCATTGGAAAGAAATAGAGATGACTGTCAGCTGCTGAAGGAACCCCTTGCAGCCCCTCTGAATGAGCACAGACACAGGCAGAGTGAAGCACATTTCCTTGCTATGTAGCAGATGAAAATATCCTTTGCAAAAATGACTGAAACACTTTATGAGGAGTTTGGTAAGAGGATATGACAGGTTCTCCCATTCACAAAAACTGGCTGAGATGCTGCTGTGAGATGGAAATTGTGCTGTGATAAGAGGTAAAATGGCTCACAGGAAACTGAACTTCTTTAAGAGAATTACTGGGTTCCTAAGCTGCATGTGAACTGTGGTGCTCCAGCTCATGGCCACCCTGCCCTGGCAGGGAGGAGCAGCACAGCTCATGCCAGCCCTATGACAGAAGGATGCTGCTCCCTTGGAGCAGTGTGTGGTGGGGCAGGAGCCCTAATGGGACAGCTCTGCGCTAAGCTTTGATATCTGATAGTGAGCTGAAGTCCTGAGGCTAAGCAGGAGGGTGATGAGATTTAAGAGGATCTGGCAGAGTCAAGTAGAAGCAAAAACATCCAGGGTGGGCAGCTAGACATGGCTCCAGAGCTCACATCTCTTTTGGGACCCAAAGACAGGATAGCTGAGGAGACAGAGACATGTGCCTGGTTCTCCTGGGCTGAAAGTAGGTGCTACAATTCACCAGAGATGCCCAAAAACCTGTGGAATCTGGAGTGCACGACTTCTCCAGGAAGAGAACACTGACATCAAACTCACCTTAAGGGAGACTGTAAAAGGATCAAAACAAGGATCCCATACTCCAGGTAGTAAGCTGGAGCAGGAGTTCTGTTTTTCCCTCATGCCAAGACCTTTTAGTCCTTCCAGAGGAACAAAAATTACTTTTAATAAGTATTTATGTCATGAAATATGAGGAAGGAAATGGGAACTGAGAAAGGTTGATTCCCTAGGACGTGCCCAACAGTAAAGCTGAATCTACACGAGGCTGGTCAGTGTCTGTTAATAGCAAATATTCCCAGAGGGGCTACAGCTCAGGAACATCCTCTGTGAGCAATAGCAACTAGGGCTTCTTTGGAAGGGAGTGAAAGTGGGTCTCAGTCTTCCTTTGAAGGAGCTGGAGGGGAGAGTCAGAGAACAGCCTTGAGGGCTGCCCACAGGCAAGAGCGCAGGGCATCTCTGCTCCCCCTCCCCAGCACCCTGCCACCCATGACCCAAACTACAGCCATGCTTTGGAGCATCTCCAGAACCAACAGCTCAGCAAGTGCTTTTGTGGCTGCCTAGCATGAGGACCAATGTGTTCCTCACTACTCTCTTCAACTTCCCTGGCCTGTCACAAGGCTGGGAATGAGAGGGCTTAATTTGTCCTGTTGTCCCCATAGGAGTTGTCGTGCTGAGCCACCAGCACACAGCTCTGGTGAAGCCACATCAGGACAGTGGTGGGGTCTGGGGGTCAGTGAGGGGAGCAGTGCCTGTCGCTCGGGCTGCTCTGGGCATAGACTCTGATCACCTGCTTCAAGTTTTTCCATGCTTGTCTGGTAGCTCCAGCCTCTGAGTTGTTCAGGCTGGTCTTCCCCCTTATCTTTTAAAAATAGAGAGGTGGGGAGTTATGGACTAGAGTGAAAAGAAAATCAAAATGGCCTCTGCAGGGAGAAAGAATCAGGCCTGTACCAGGATGCTCAGAGCCAAAATCTTTATCTGGAGGAACTGGAGGGGAGCTCCAGCACCACTGGGCACTGCTGGGGGAACATCAGGCTCTGGAAGGGCCTTTCTGGCAACCACTGGCCGTGGGGGGAGCCTCAGGGAGCCAGGAGCCCTCAGAGGAGACTTGCAACCATGTGCCCTCCCTCCCTGGAAAACGCAGAGCAGCACGGAGTGGGGGCAGTCATTGCTTTCACTTCCTTCCCCAAAGTGCCTCTGCTGCTGCTCCTGCTGCAGCGGGAACTGGGCAGGGGGAGGGGGGACACAGACTGACATTCCTCAATCTTTTGCCCTCGGATGATACAGAAACCCAGCATGGACTAGCACAGAATCTCTAAGAGGGTTGCAGGCTTTTAGCCCCGACTTTCTGAGGCATCACTAAGCTGCATAGGGCATTGAAACCCCAAAGCTACTTCGCAGTTCCTCTATTTCCCCATGGCGAAACAACCTCTAATGCAGTGGGAGGAGGGAACAGCTTTGCCTACTTGGGGCACTGCTAAATATTCAGTCCCCATGGGACCTGCCACAGCTTCTACAACCACCCTGAGAGCCAGGAAGCAGCTAAATGCCTGGTGGAGCTGCAAAAAGAGAGAGAGAGCCTCCCAGCCGACAAAACAACGCTCTTGCTAGGGACATGGCAGGGTGAGAAACTTCCAGCCCCTTGGGAACCACCCACCCCAACCTCAGGGTAAAGCAGGACTTGCTCTGCACCTGTCCATCCTTACCATGGTAACTCCAGCATGTGCCAAAGTGAAAATTAGGCAGCGTGCCGTGCCGTGCCGTGCCATGCCATGCCATGCCATGCCGTGCCATGCCATGCCATGCCGTGCTGTACCAGTAGGCGCTTGTGGGAGCACCAGCTTTCCCCATGATTTACGGCTGCCACTGGCCACAGCAACAGCTGTGTCTGAGGCATTCCCAGCCTGGGGAGGTGCTGAAGGAACAGGAAGGTTCCTGTGAGCAGCTAGAGCCACTGTGTCTTTGGTAAAGCTGGGTCCTGAGTGCTGGCATGGGGAGGCACAGCATCAACTTTTCTGTGAACAGACAAGCCAGGACGGTTTTTTCACGCTGAATTACAGCACAGGGGAAGTCCTGATGATGCTGCTGGTTTTCTGTTTCACTTCCCTCTGAAAACCCCCTAGAATGTGCTGCTGCTGCCATTGCATTCACCTCATGTATTGTTTTCTTTTCCAGCCGTCCCAAGCAAAAGTGTTAAGCAGAGAATTCAAGACAGATTATTTTACCAAGAATACACTTGTTCAGATCCAGCTCAACAAAGCTCAATGTCCATCAAGAAGTGCTGTGGCTAAAATTTTGGCAAGGGGATGGGGAAAAGCTCTCCTGGGAAGGCTCAGATAATCCTTTCTAGCAAGTATGTCTAACTACTACCCAAGGAAGGCACCATTCAGTGCCTAGAACTGCTGGGTGCCTGTGCCAGGGAAGCTAGTGCCTCTGACCCAGTCCTTTTGGACACCAAACTGCCCCAGGAGGAGAGCAATGAAGCCCATGGACCTGAGTGCCTACAGAGAAACCACCCTTAAAACCTTGATGAGGTGGCACAGAGAGGCATTGCCCCCTACTCATTGTCATTTGACAGTGTGTCCCAGGGCTCTCCTGGCATTGCTTGGGCAGACACAGTTACCAGCCAACAGCTTTGGCTCCTCTCTTTGTGCATTGCCCATGGTCACTGCAGATATTTTGAACTTGAGTGTTAAAATATTCCAAGGAAAGGGTTCAGAAAATTGCTTAACAGGGAAAAAACCAGAAACCATTTCCAGCCAATACCCTTCTGAGATGCCGCCCCATCTCGCCCACGTACGGACTCCCGCACCAGTTCCCCCAGCCATCCATGCTTGTTTCACAACTCTGCTCTCAGAAGAAGCTGAAGTGGCTGCTGCCAGCCCTCCTGCTTGCTGTTCCAGGCTGGGGCTTGTCTTATCTGGGTTTTGAGAGGCATGTGTGTTCCCAGTCCTTCCTCATGCTGCTGCCAGCAGTGCCACTTCTCCAGGGCGCACAACCATCACAAGACCAGGGCATCTCTCAGACTGCCGAGTGCGACACCCCACAGTCCCCACAACACCGCGTGCTCCTCCCGTTTGGGCAACCATTTAGCCAGCCCTGGTGGTGAGTGACACTGAAACTGGTGCCCATCTCCAGCCTCACAGAGCGTGAAGACACCTGCACCCAGCTGGATCTTGGTGAGGGTGAGCCAAAGAGTCACTGCCCCCCGCCCCCCGAGACCCACCTTCACGAACAGCTCGATCTCAGGCTCCTTGGTGCTGGTGTGCTGCTGACTGTCCATTCCAGCAGTGTGGGGAGGAACCACTGGCCGCACACTGTTGTGGGAAGTCGATCTGTGCCCTGCAGAGCTCTGATGGGGAAGGCTTTCAGAGGGCTGGTGCCTTGGGCCTCTTGGCTGCTCTTACTCCGCAGAGGGCTGGAGCTCACACTTTCCTTCCTCTTGAAGAAGGGAGGAGCAATGGGGTGTGCGCCAGGACCCGCCAGCAAGGGGAGGAAGCTGCAGGGCCTCTCAGACGTGACTCAGCACGGGTCTATCTGGCCACATTCAGAGTCTATCGCACCCACCCAGGTGTTCCTCCAGTGCCTCTGAGCAGTGGGCTGGCATCCCCAGCACCTTTGGTGTCCACAGCGCTGCTGCTATCTCTTCCCAGCTGGGAGCAGGGGTTTATAGAGGAAGTGTCATGCCTGTTGCTCCTCCTGCTGCTCCAGTCTTGGCCCCTTGCCACTCTCCCACCCTCATGCTGATGTCCAGTGTCCCAGGGCTTCTTTATCAATTTGGGATGAACCTGGCTGACCTTTTCTCTGCCTCCTGCAGCTGCATTATGACAGGCAGCCCCTTGGAGGGAAGGTACAGCTCCTCTCCCAGCCCACCAACCCTCGGGGGATCCCTGCACGGGCTTGTCTGAACACCCCTCTCTGCAAGGAGCTGGGCTGCACAGGGCAAACGCTCAGGGAAGCTGAGTGGAGCAGTCTGAGCAAATGTCACTGGCTTTTTGAAGGTGGGGCATAGCCCTTGGGTGGGAAGGATTGCAAAATCTTAAGCTAAGGCAGGAGATAAAAGATGCTGAAGCATGCTGGGGAGCAGTGGGGAACCCCACAGTGCCCCTGGCAGCTGCCCAGCTATGTGGTGCTTGGCAGGATGGTGGGATGAGACGTCTCCAGGGCTGACCTTCAGCAGGGCCCCATTCCTGGAACTGGGCTGTTTTGCAGGAAGGATGAACAGCTTGCTTTCCTCCCCAGGATGGGAGGGAACTGTTTGCAGTCAGATCACCCTGGCTGCAGAGACAGCAGATACAGCTTCCCAGCACACATGGGCTTAACTCTTAGGCAAGACCTGTCTTGCATCCCTAGACCACATAGCTGGTACCATTGCACAAAATGGGGATCCCCAGCGTTTGACTCAGCTCGCCCCCCCCAGCTCAGACAGGCTCCAGCTTTCCCCAAATAATCAACCCCTGATCAGACAGCAATCTCCCTCGAGGCAATTAGGATGGGAAATTATTTTGCACACCCCTGGAGGAGACTCCCCAACAAAGATGTTTCCCCTGGTCCTGCTACACAGCCCAGAGTGGTGCTAACACTGGGGGTTGCAGGGGGTGGGCAATTTTTTTTGCCCCATCAAAACTTTGGGAGAATTTGGAACCCTACTCAATGGGACACTCTGACTCATATTCCTATAATCAAGATGTATGTATTGATGGCACTGTGAGTGCCCTGCAGAGCCATGGCATTACCCTCATCACAAACTTAACACCCACCACCCAGCCCCTGCTGTGGACCCAGGTGAGGTGTGCCAGTACCCACTGCTGCCACAGCCTCCCCAGCCACCCCTGCCAGGGCAATGCTGGGCCTTGAGAGCTGTGATGGCTCCTGGCACTGCCAGCTGCTGCTGTCTCTGCTGATCTCAGCCGGGAGAAGAGCCAGCAGCTCCAGTCCATGGCACTTCCCTCCAGCTGAAGCAACAAGCAGGGGTTTAAGTCCTGCAGGTGGGAGGCACAGTATGACACGGTGCCCTCCTCACAAGGTGCCGGAATGCCCAGTACCTGGCCCCACAGAGGCTGTGAGGCAGAAACGTGGCAGCAAAGAAGTCCCTTCCCACTCTGCTGGCTGCAGGGTGTTTGTCTTTTCTGCAGGAACAGCTGCCTGGGAGGCAGTTCAAGGAGCCTTTCCCTTCCTCCTCACAGAGTGAATGGCCGGACATTTGCTGAGATTGAGATTACAGCACACATTTATCTGGATTTCTGTTTCACCGTGTCTGGGAGAAAGCTGGGGACACTTTGGAAACCTTGTCAAGCCCTGTTCCTCTGCCCAGGGCGAACAGAGGCGGGAGGGAAGGGGCTGCCAGTTTATTTGGCAGCAATGGGATGCCAAGGCACGGCTCACCCGTAACACGGTTCCCGGGGGAAATGTTCCTGTGCTGAGAGTGACCCCGCTGTCCCGAGCAGCCTCTGGCCCTAGGCAGCGGGCTCAGAGCGAGTGCACATGTGCTCGCCAAGCCTCGGGATTCAGCAGGGCAGAGAAGCGAGCCATTGTCCCCGCCAGGGTCAGCCCCACGAGCACCACCCGCCAACGAGGCCCCGGCTGGTACCAGCTGCCGGCTGGGACACCGCGGCCGTGCCATGGCCGGGCTGCTCCGGCCAGCAGGAACCCTGCTCCTCCTCTGCTTTGCTGCGCGTCTCCAGGCCAGCCCGGAGCTGTCCGGTGAGTCAGGGGGAAGGACGGGCGGAGGGGGATGCTGAGAACTGCGCTGGTGTGATGGGAGGGCAGAGCTACAGCAGTTTGGTGGGGTAGGGACAAGTGAGGTACAAACCACGGCAGGCCAGAGTGAGTTTCCCCAAAATGCTGGGATTTCTTTATCTCCACACAGGGCTGTTCTCTGAAAACACACTGAAAACATCTGCACACATCCCACAGCCCTGCTGTGCATGAGAGTGGCTCCCCAGCTCTGCTGTGCTCTCTTGGATAGTTTGCAGGCAGAAATGCAAAGAAACAAACATCAAGCTAGTCCCTGAGCTTTGCTGAGCTTCCCCTCAGCCACGATGCTCATGTCCTCGGTGCTGGGCAGTGTGTAGAGCTGAAAGAGCACTCAGGGCTACCCTGCCAGCCTTCTCTGCTCTGAGGAGAGGGAAGAGTTGGGTTGTACCTGGTCCCTCAATGGAGCTGGTGGCTGTGCCCCCAGAGCCACTCGTGAGTAGGGGTGCTGCAGGGTCCCCTGCCACAAGATATGGCATGGGTCAGAAGCACTCCCCAGGGCTATGCAGGTGAACCTTGTAGGTGTAGACAAGGCAGAAATTTGGGATTCCTTCTGTCCCAGCTCTTTGAACAGTCAGGACAGGTGCAGGCAGGCTGGGCACCGGGCATTCCCCAGGAATCATCTGGAAACAGCCATGCACACCTTCCATCTGCTCAGCCGAGCCCAGGAGGGTGAAAGCCTGATGCTACAGGATGGGCTGTGGTGAGGAGGATGTGATTTCATCTGGGCAGAGCTAACGGCACAACCACAGCACCGGAGACTGAGTCAGCTGTACTGGCACAAATCACCCACAAAGTCTGCCTACAGCCTCCTTGACATGGCTCCACCCAAAAAAACATCTTCACAGCTGCTCACTGGCCCTAAACAGTGTGATGGAGAAACCTCTGCACCCATGGAAATGTTTGAGCCTTAGTTTTAAAATACAAATCACTGGTGCCCGCTGCCGGCATGACAGCAGAACAGGGTGGCTGCCTCAAGGCTGGATTTGGGGAAACCCATTTCTTCTCATATTTCTCCCCTGACTTCCCTGCCACCCTAGGATTTGTCTGAGCCCTCTGCATCCAAGGCTGCCCAGCAGTGGGGACTTTAGGCAGCCCTGCATCCAGCAGGGTTTGGTACAGGCAGGTGGGTTTGGAGTTAGTGCTATGCAGAGGTCAAGGCCAGGGTGGCTCTGAAACCTTCAGGAGCATCTGACTTCTGCCAGGTGTGCGGCTGGTGCTGCAAGTGTAGGACTGCTGCAGGGGATGCAGAGGAAGGAGATGGGGGCTGGCAGCCTGGGCAGGGTCCTGTGCCCCTCACAGCCCCCAGCATACAGTGGTATGGGGCAACCAGAGGAGAGGGACAGACCAGGGTTTGTCCTATCCCCTCTTCGTGAGCTCTGCACTCCAAGGGTCTGATCCAGCCCTGTGCCATTCAGAGAGCATCTTTGCATCACACTGGAGCTTTGACCTGGCTAGAGCACCTTGTCTACTGCCGTCTACCCTCCTGTACCTCTCCTTTCCTCTTTCCTCCAGCATGCAGAGAAGCAATCGAGGGCTTGGTTCTAGGATGCTGTGGCCACCCACTTGCTCATCCCAGCTTGTCAGGGATAATGCCAAGGGAGACATTAACTCCAGGCTGGAGGCAGCTCCCAGCTGCACCCGCTGACATCACAGGGAGGGATGCTGACTGCAGATACCAAAGGGTTAGTGGCAGCACTGAAGGCAAAAGGGGCCCTTTGTGCTGCTGAGCCTGGCAGCAGTTTGCAGGGAGTGGGGAGGGGAGCTAGTGCTCCCACCTTCTTGTCTTGGTTTGGGGGAGTTTGACACACTGGGGTTGGGGGACAGGGTGCATGCCCTGCCCTGGGCCCCCGCACCGGCCTGGGGCTGAGGTGCAAGTTGCTCCAAAGACCCCAGAGCTGGGGGGTCAGAAGCCCCATGTTGCCCTGCTGCAATCTCTCAAACCTCAAAATGAAGCTTCCCCTTTGGTTTTGTTTTATTCAAAGATGCAAAGTGCTTCAGTCAGGAGCTACACATCACATTTTGTCGGTTTTCTTCCTTCCACAGTCTTCTTCAGCAACTGGTGCCTGCTCAGAGCACCTGGCAGCTTGAAGAGCTCTTACTAAAACAGACTCCTTGCCCACCCTGTACAGCCAATGCCAACTGGAGCCAATGCTGCATGTTAAGCCTTTGGAGACACTGCACAGAACCATCCCACTTTGTTGTCCCCGGTAGGGAAAACAACAGGGGCAGTAGTTTGGGACATGAACTAGGCAGGATTGAAAGAAAGATGCATTCTGTGATGGGAATTCAAGGAGGAAAGGGCCAGTTGCCATTGAAAGGGTTGTGGGCCAGGAATAGTTTGCAGCAACACACTGGGCTTCTTCAGCAGAGACCTGAGGTCAGCTGGGCTCAAGTGATGGCTTTGTGGCTCACACTCATCCATACTGACCCAGCCAGCTGTGGGAGCTTGCAGCAGCCCCTGGACCCTTCTCTCATCCGGCTCATGGCTCAACTTGTGACAGACTTGTGACAGAGAGCATCCTGCTCACCCTGACTCCCGGAATCATCACTGGAGACCATCTCTGGCTCACCCTTGTTCTCTCCCCACCATGGCTCCATAACAAGACTGATTTTCTCTAAACACTTGATAACTCCTTATGGGATTTCTCCATCTTCTCTGACTTGCTGTACTGCCTCTATCTTTCCTTTCTTGTTGCTAACCAGCTCAGCTATTCTGTGCTGCTTTCCAGGCTCCTGGCAGCAATTATGTATGCGAGGTTTGCTACAAGACCATCTTCTCTGCTGCTGTTCTGTTCTGATCTTGTTCACTCCATAAGTGCCTCATCTCAAGATATCCTCACTGCTACCAGCACTTGGGTGCCCAAGTGCCATGACTGCTGTGGCCCTGGTGTGTCCTCTGGACAATGGACCCCTGCTTTCCCTTCCAGGGTACCTGCGCAAGGTGCTGAGGAACCACACTGCCCACACCTGCGATGGAGAGCAGCTCCTCATCGTCTGCCCTCACAAAACCACCATCAGCATCCTCGGGGCCTTCTATGGGCGTCGAGTGCCCAGCACCAACCTTTGCCCCAGCCCCGACAGTGCCTCCCAGGAGAGCACCGAGTGCACGTCTGCCACTGCCCACCTGGTAAGGGAGGGATCCCAGGGGCCGGGCTGCACAACCCTCTGTCTCCACATCACTGAGCTGCCTGCTTGCGCTGGGGGGCTGCAGGCAATGCAGCCTCCTCATGCCCTGAGGAGGTTTGCATCAGCATCAGGATTACAGAACAATGGAATAAAAAAATCACAAACACTTCTTGAACTCTGTTAGGCTTGGTGCTGAGACCACTTCTCTGGGGAGCCTGTTCCCAACCACCCTCTGTGAGAGGAGCCTTTTTCTAATATTCAGCCTAAACCTGCCCTCACACAACTTCAGCCCATTCCCTCGGGTCCTGTCACCACAGATCAGTGCTTGCTCCCTCCCTTCACGAGGCAGTTGTAGACTGAAATGAGGACCTCCTCAGACTCCTCTAGGCTGAACAGGCTAAGTATCTTCAGCCAGTCCTCATAAGGCTTCCCCTCAAGGCCCTTCACAGTATTTCACAAAGTTGCCCTCCTTTGGATGCTCTCTAATAGTATCTTTCTTATATTATGGTGACCAAAAATACACACAATATTCAAAGTGAGGCTGCCCCATGCAGAGCAGAGATGTACAATCCCCTCCCTGGCCTGGCTGAGCCTGATGCCCCCCAGGAAAATATTGGCTCTCCTGGCTGTCAGGGCACTGCTGCCTTATATTCAGGTTGCTGTTGACCAGGACCCACAGCATACACCCAGGGTTGCTCCTTCCCAGGTACAGAATCCAGCAGTTTCCCTTGTTGAATTTCCTGTGGTGGGTGATTGCACAGTCCTCTGGTTTCTTGTGGTCTCTCTGTCGGACCTCCCTGCCTTTGAGAGAGTAACAGTCCCTCACCATTTTGTATTTTCTGTGATTCATTGTGGGGCCCTTTTCCTAGACCATTTTTGGGAGTTAAGGGTGGAAGAGATGTGTGTTCCAGAGTAGAGCCTGGCAGGAGGCACTGCTGTGTCCTGAGACGGCTTTTGGAGCAATCCCACAGGAAGCAGCAGGCTCAGAGAACGCCCTGGCGTCTGGGGCTGGCCTCTGGGAGAGGGGCAGTGCCGTAGCCAGGCTGTTGGGCTCATGAAGTGAGACAGGACCCCCTGAGATGCTGCACTCACCCCTGTGCCTGCATCCCCTGGGATTGGCACAGAGCTTGGCTCTTCCCCAGCCAGAAGCAGCGCCCATCTGTGCTGGCAGGTCCCTTGACTGGATTAGTGAAGCAGACCAAAGGGGTGCCTGTTTGATGACAGCAGTCGGTGCAGGGAAAGGGTAGGAAAGCAGAGACTGACAGAAGAAAAGAGATGAAATCTCCTCAAAGCTAATGCCTAGGTCCCTTGATGGGGACATAATTTCATATGCTGCTTTTCTAAGACCCTGTTCCAGCCCCTTGCTAGGGCTGGGGCAAACCTGCTGCAAAGCCGGTGACTGCAGCTGCCTGTGAGAAAAGCGGATGAGCCAGTGCCCTGCTCAGGAGCTCACAGGGCTTTCCTGCCTGGTCCTGCTCCAACCATACATCCCCTTCTGGGATCCTGCATGTTCCAGGAGCTCTGCAAGCACCAAGCCAGACCATGCTGGCACAGCACCAGGCTGGTCCCATGAGCCACTTGGCAAACACAGGTCAGGATCCCCCTCTCTGCAGGATAGAGAGCATGGCCTGCCACAGGTGCTTGGAAACTGAAGGGCAGGTCTGAGGGCAGGTCTGTGTAGCTCAGGTTCATACTGGGTAAACGGTGGGATGGCCATGTTGGCACAGGGCTGGAATACATGCTGCTGCTTAAGGAGCAGGGATGTCTGGAGCAGAGAGCAAGGAGAGCAAAGCTGCTGCCAAGGCTCAGCTCTGTTTAGGCAGCAAGTGGGAAGAGAGATTGCTTGTGCTTCCTTAGTGAATTTCCGTTCTGGCAGGCAGTGAAGACCAAGCTGAGGCTCAGTTCTGAGCTGGGCGGGAGGGACAGGGACAGAGGAGGGGAATGAGAGAGATGAGAGGAGGCTCCGTTGTGGGTGCTGGGATCCCCGCGCCTGAGTCACGAAGAGGTAGCAAGGGAATAAACCCCTCGCTTCTGTCGGCAGCCTCTGCTCCGCTGCGGAGCACTGCTGTGGGACTTGTGGGGGCAAGGAGGGGAACAGAGGGGCAGTGAGTCCCACAGCCACCCAAGGCCGGGCCACCCAGGGACTCCTACCAGAGCCGAGGGCACGGCTCGGCCACTCGCGGGCTGCCCGCGTGTGCAGGAGGGGAGCGGGGCCGCGGCCACCTCGGTCACGGGCGGGGCCCGACCGGCCCTGGGTGAACCTCAGACCCCACCTCGTGGCCGCGCGGGGACACTGCACGGACCGCGGGGACGCGAGCCGATGGGGCCGTGTCAGCACTCGCCTGCACCGGTGCTAGACACACGTGGTACGGTACGGTACGGTACGGTACGGTATGGAACGGAACGGTACGGTATGGTACGGTATGGAACGGTACAGTACGGTATGGACCTGTATGGTACGGTATGGAACGGTATGGTACGGTACGGTACGGTACGGTACAGTATGGAATGGTATGGTATGGAACGATACAGTACAGTATGGTGCGGTACAGTATGGTACAGTATGATACGGTATGGTACGCTATGGTATGATACGGTACGGTATGGTATGATATGCTATGGTACGGTATGGTACGGTATGCTATGGTGTGGTATGGTATGGTATGGAATGGTATGGTACTGGGACGGGATGGGATGGTATGGAATGGTATGGTATGGTATGATACAATATGGTACAGTACGGTACGGTACGGTTTGGTACGGTATGGTATGGTATGGTATGGTATGGTACTGGGATGCCAGCACAGGTAGTAGCAGCTGTGTAGGACTCACAACTCACTGTGGGTGCTGGGGGGGAACTGATTCAGGGACAGGCACTGGAATTGTGATGTCTGCATCAGGGCTGGGCAGGAGCAGCTATGGGACACTTCTGTGAGAGGCCACTTCCCTGAGCGTGGTGATGACACTGATGCACAGGAGGTGAGAACAGCCTCAGGACTTCTTACCCAACTCACACCTGTTCCACTCTGCTCTCCAGAAGCTGCTGGCTGAGTGCCAGGACCAGCAGTGGTGCCAGTTCTCAGTGCACAGCCAGGTCTTTGGACCAGACCCATGCCCTGGGACACACAAGTATCTCATCGCTTCCTACAAGTGTCGGCCAGGTGAGGTGGAGCATGGTCTGGGCAACACTGCATGGGCTCTCCCTGACCTCAGCTGCTCAGAAAGGGGCAGGAAGCAGAGCATGGCTGCTCCTGCACCTTGTAGCCCTATTTCAACCCTTCCCTTGGCCTAAGAGAGGTGATTCAGGATGCATCGGGGCACTCAGCGATGTCACTCCCTAGGGAACCATCGGGTCAAGACCGTGTGTGAGAATGACAAGCTCAGGCTGCAGTGTCGACCAAAATCCATCCTGGCCATTTATTCTGCAAGTTATGGACGATTCCTGCGGGGCAAACCAGAATGTGATGTCTTAAACACAGGAGAACCCCCTATAGGTATGCCAGAATGGTTTGAGACAGAAATGGGACAGGAATCATGCAGAGAACTGGGCTGTACCTCTGTCCCTTGGTCTCTGCTGGCTGATGCCCAGCAGGGAGGGGCAGGCAGCTCTGCCCATGGGTCCATGCCTCATGTCTCTGCAGAGTGTGTGGCTCCAGATGCTCTGCGCAGGGTCTCCAAGAAGTGCCACCGCAAGGGGAACTGCACCGTGGCTGCTGACAAGGCCACCTTTGGGGACCCGTGCCTCCCTGGCATGAAGAAGCAGCTGCGAGTCTCTTACACCTGTGGTGAGAACTCCCCACAGAACCAGGGGCACAGGGGCCACTGGTGGAGTGTCTGCTCTGCCCACCCCATGCCAGGCAGGCAGGGGCATGGGGCTACCCAGGGAGGTAGGGGCTGCATGGGAGGAGCAGGGTGGTGATGCTTGGTGTGTGCTCTCCTTGCAGTGCCCAAGCAGCTGCTGGAGGAGGTGGGCCCTGACACCTCAGACCCCTTCCTGCTCTCGGACTACATACACGGTAATGTGGGGAGAGGAAGGTTACACCACAAGCAGTGCGGCACCATGTCTGTGCCGGGGTGAACCAGCCCTTCCATGGTTTGTCTGCATCCCTGCTACCAGCTCCAGCCTAGCATCCCTGTCCCGTGGTGGAAACCATCCCTTGGGCAGTGCCCATTCTGAGGGGATGGAGGTGGCATCTGCTGGAAGCAAGGGAGAGGAAGACACACAGGGTCATCCCTGTGGACAGCAGAGCACTTGTGCAGGAAGGATGGCGTGTGGTATGGGGAAGGACAGGCAGGAGCAGGCAGCCAGGACACTGAGAGCACCTCGTGCCTCAGCCTGCACCCCCTTGTCACTGCAGGTGGCTGGTACAAAGGGCCCAGGTTCTCCAGGCTCCAGGAAGACCGCATGGTTTTTACTAGCTCTCTGGCAGCTTTTGCTCACCTTTGGGGTATGTGGCCACCCTGGGTCTCATGCAGCACCTGGGGAAATAGGGCAAGCTGGGGGGTGGCTGACATCCCAAATGGCCCCAGCTCAACTCAATGGCTCGTCTCAGAGGCAGCCAGACCCCAAACCTCTCCAGCAGGGCCAACAGGCACATGAAGGAGCATGGCACCAAGCGCCCATGCTGGGTTTGGGGTGGACAGGCAGGGTGGAGCTCAGAGGTGGAACGAGCCTCAAAGTCCCACAGCATCAAGAGTCATGGTATGGCTACAGTCCTGCCTGTGGACCTTCCTTTTCCAACAGGCCAGATTACCCACTGTGTCTTTTCCTTCCTGCCCTGTCTGCAGGTACTGATGGAGACCACTTTTCTGCAGGCAAAAATTGCCCTTGCCAGAGGAAATTACTCATTTAATCCCCCAAGGGATTATTCTTTCCCCTGCTCTGCCTACCCCAGATCCCACTGGAGGTTTTCTTTGGGGAAAGGCCCATTTCAGGACTGGTGGGTGCTGATGAGGCTCTAGGTGACACTTCCACAGTCACTGGGGCAGAGTCTGTCCTGTCTCTGCAGCCTGGGTGGTGAGGGCATCCCTGCTCCCCTCCTCTTACTCCCGTACGCCTGGCAGAGGGGCTTTGCAGGCACTGATACCCCGCAGACTGCAGATCAGAGCAGTTTGTACCCTGTGTCTTTCTTTCCTTTTCCCTTCAGGTGTCCCAGAGAAAGTTGCCCTCTACTTTCTTTGTGGAGTCTCAGGAGGCCTCATGCTGCTGCTGTGCATCATCAGCCCCAAAACAACCTTCCTCCAGGAGGTGAGGGAGGCTCTCAAAGACCCAGAGCTGGGGAGCAGCTCAGAGCTGGGCAGGACCAAGTTGCGGGATGAGCAGGATGAAGACATCCCTGATGACAGCTCCTCAGACTCCTCCTTCCGCCGCCTCACCCGCACCTACCGGGCCACTGACAGCATCTTCGGCCCTGAGCTGACGGCAGCTATGGAGGGAGCAGTGGAGCACCAGGGCCACAGTGGGGAGGAGATCTGGGTGCCCAAGGAGTCAAGCCCATATGCCATACACAAGATCAAATCGGCCACCAAATAAGAACTGGAAGAAAATGGTTGGAGGGCAGGAGAGGAGTGCAGGCTCAGTGGGATCCAACATCAGAGAGATATAAGAGTTTGGGCTCCTTGGGGTGACTGGACATCCTGAGCAGCAGCAGGGTCATGGCAGCTCCAGTGTGTCCATCCACCAGCTGGGGGTGACCCTCAGTGTGGTGAGGAGCTGTGTAATTGTTCTGTGGGCCATGGGCTCCTCTGCCACAGATGCCACCAACCCTAACCTAACCTCCCTGTTCTCAGCTTGCATTGTCTGGCTCTAGAGTTTAACCCTGATCAGCTGTGCCAAGCCCACCCTGAGCCCTTCGAAGCTGCTTGCCCCTATTTCTCCTTGGGTACTGGCTTCCACTCCTGGTGCTGCAAACACATCCTGCACTCGGGCACTGTGTCAGCAGTGGAGAGGCAGGAATGGCCAGGACATAGGAAGAGGCACGTGGAGTGGGTGTGCAAGCAGAGCAGACATCACCAGCACAGCCCCACCACGGTGCATGCCATGCAGCCCGGCTGTGCCAAGGAAGCTACTCCCCGGGCTGGGGCCACTGGCAGCTCAGCATAACACAGGCTCTCACCTACCTGCAGGCATTCAGGAGCTCTGTCACCCCCTGTTGCTCTATGCTTTCCTCTCTACTTTCCCCCGTGGCAGGAGAGCCCCAAGTTTTAACTTGCTGTGTTTTTTCCCAGCGAATAAATGCAACAGCTCTTAGGCACAATATCTCTCCCTGACCTTGGTCATTAGTAATGAAAAGGGGAAAAAGGAAGAGGCAAAGTTCAGCCCTCCCTGTGCAGAGAAGTACCTTGTCTCCCATCAGCGCTTCTGGTACTGGGCCATGGGAAGCAACAAGTTGGGCCTGTTTTACCACAGGAAAGAATAAGAAGGGAAAGGGGAAAAGCAGTTCATCTGGGTCCCAGGAATGATGCTTCCCTGTCCTTGCTGCTCTTCTTCAGCCTGGGGCTTCCCATCTGGTAAGCAATCCTGGAGCAAAGGTCCCTAGATACCATGCAGAGGGGCTTGTCGGCAGTCCTGCAGTGCCAGGAAGCCAGGCTGGGGCTGGGGTCTGCTCCAACTCAAAAAGGCAGTGCAAGCTTTTTTAGTGCTGTGGGAAGAGGCTGGATGGAAGCAGCAACCCAGCTCTCCTCACGAAAGGGACATGCCAGGCATAAATGCTCTTGAGCCAGCACACAGCAAGAATCTAGTGGGAGGAGCCAATGACCTGCATTCTCCCTGATTTGGGAGTTTGCTGAGGTAAAGTCAGAGCACAAGGAGAGCTGGTGGAGGTGTCACCTCCAGCTGGCCCCCAGCATCCATAGATTGTGAGCAAGAGTGAGACCACAGCCTTGCCTCAATGCTTGGACAGCTGGCACAGCTCCTGCTGCACACCCATGGCTTCACCTTCCACTTTTTGCTCTCCTCATCTTTTCTCCCACATGCCCCATGTCCAGGGGCAATTTCAGGTTGCGTGGTGGGAGTCACGCCCCTGCAGCTGGGCTGGGATTCCCAGGAGCCTTGCCAGGAGCACCAGCATGGCAATGCTTTAGAGACGGGAAAAGCCTGCTTCCCAGTGCCAAGCCTGGGCAGGACAGGCAAACATTAACCTGTCCCAAAGCAGGCAGCTCATCCCAGCCTCCAGAGGGCTGTGGCGAGACTTGGATGGGAGTTTTGCCCGATGATCTTATCCCACAGGATAACCACTGGCAGTGGATGTGTCCTGGCTCTGCCTGGCTAGTATGCACCCAACCTGTATTTTTGACTGGGCTATGCACTGCCTTAACACGCACAGGGAAAGGCAAGAACCTGCATCCCACAGGATCCCAAACCAACAGCAAGCAAGCCTCAGGGAGCCCCCAGGCCAAGGGCAGAAGCAGTAACACAGGGGAAAGCTGGGTCTGGAGAGGACAAGTGACCAAGGAGGGAACAAGGTGAGATGGAGCTGCAGCAACCCTGACCAGTTTTGGGGACTGAAGGGACCCGAGACATGTGGGACCCAGGTTTAAACCTCCACTGAACCTGAGAGCAGAATTCTGCTCCTGGCTGTCCATGGTCCAGGTGGACATGGACATGCTTTCTGCTGAGATGTGGCAGAGCTGCCCACATGCAGCCCAAGCCATGTGCCTGATCCTACCCACGTAGCTCTTGGGCATCAGGTTTAAATCCCCCCAGATGCTGGCACTGCTGTGTTTCCCTAGCCAGGGGTTCATCAGCTCCACCCATAACAGCAGCACATGAGTGTATGATTATCTGAAAGGATTTTCTTGGGTTAAACTTAGGAATTTGAAAGGTTTTTCTGGGAATCTGGTGGCCGAGGGAAGCTCTCCTCTGCTGCAGTGCTGAGCTCTGCTGAGTTTAACTCAGCAGGGGCTTCACTTGTGCCAGATCTCAGTGTAGTGCTAAAGCCCCCAAGAGTTGCTGAGGGCACAGAACCACTGCATGGTGGTGGCATTAGAGCAAAGAACTGTGCTGGAAACTCACAAAGGGGCAGAGTGATACAGTGAGCATCAAGTATACAAACATGGATCATGTGTCTCACATACGAAAAGCGGGTGGCTTTTCCAAGACTAGTTTACCAAGGAACAAAGCAAGCTGTGGGTGTGAGGAGTCTCACGCATTCCTTTCCTGATACATGGAAATTGACTTCAAGCCAACTGAGAGCTTGAGCGAGCCTTTTCTGAGCTCTCCCTGCCGGGCAGCCTGGCTGCATGGCTCGGGTCTCCCCAAGAGCTGCAATGCCCTCAAGGCTGGTCCTTGACACACACAGAGTGCTCTTACCCTCAGCAGATGTTCGGTAAGCGGCCGGTATCTCGTACAACCCTTAGTACAGTGACCATGACGTGTGCCTTGGTGACTTTGACCCTGTCCTGGTCGCTGTGGAGGACGGGGCAGTCCCAGGGAGCCTCAGCCTGAACTGGTCAGTCATGCCTGTACGACACCACATGAACGGTGCTCCTGTGCTGCCGCAGACAGTGAAAGTAGGGTTAGACTAGATGTAAGAAAAATACCTTCTCTGTGAGAAGTGAGGGTGGCCAGGCTCTGGCACAGGGCGCCCTGAGAAGCTGTGGCTGCCCCTGAATCCCTGGAGTGTCCAAAGCCAGGCTGGACATTGGGATTTGGAGCGGCCTGGGACAGGGGAAGGTGTCCCTGTCCAGGGCAGGGGGTGGAACGGGTTGAGCTTAAGGTTCCTTCCCACCCGAACCGTTCTGTGATTATCCAAGCCATCCGAACCCTCTGTTCCCGACACCGGGTCAAGGAAGGTGCACGGCCAGCACACCCTGTCCCCCAAACCAAAGTTCCCCGGCCCGGTGGGAAAGGGCAGCCCCGAGGGCTGGGACCCACAACCTCGGCTGCGGACGGAGGCAGCGGACCCAGCGGAGCCAGCTGCCCGCGGAGGCCGCTCCACCCGCCCCGAAGGCCAGCAAGGCCGGGGCCGCCCCCCCGGGCGCCCCGCACCGTGCGGCCCGCACCACGACGGCCCTGCGGCCCCGCAGAACGGATTTAAACGGCGCCCGCTCCCACCAATCACTGCCCGCCCGGCTCGGCGCTCGCCCCGCCCCTGCCGCATGCTCGCCTTTCCATTGGTCACCGGCGTTGAATTTTAAACCCTGCCGCCCTGCCCCTTAGCAACTGCATCCCTCTGCGCCCGCCGATTGGCCGCCGCCTGGCATCGCCTCGCACTCTGATTGGGCGAGGCTCGGCCAGTGCTGGCCGGCCGCTACCGAACTGCTACTTTCAAAAGCGCCGGGGCTGGAGGTGCAGGCACAGCGCACCGGGCATGGGTGAGTGGAGACGGGACACCGGGCAGGGGTGACTGGGGGGATTTCCCCCGGCTGCGGGGGAGTGGGCCCTCTGAGGGCTGCGGGGGAGTGGGCAGCGCTGGGACCCCTAGTTAGCGGCAGGCGTGGGGGTCCTGGAGGATGCAAGGGAATAAGGGCTTCCAAGATCCCCAGCTTTCCTGGGAACGCCGGGGGATGCAGGAGAGAGGGGAACTTTGGGACACCCGACTCCCCCAGGGAACCCTAAGGGTTGTGGGAGAGTGGGAATTTCCAAGACTTCCAGCTCTCTGAGGAAGTGCAAGCCCTTGGCTCCTTCTCTGGGATGCAGGAATCTGGAAATTGCCTGTCCCCTCTACCACCTCACCCAGCAGAGTGCTTTTGCTGGTGGTCTTTGGGGTCTGTATCCCTTCCTCCCCGGGAGCACCCCTAGCCAGATTTGTCCCTTGCCTGGGCTTGTCTTGGGGCACCACCCACCTGCCATGCTCAGGAAAGAGGTCAGTCCTGCTGTGCTAACCCCCAGGTTATCTCCCCCTGTGCTGGCCTAAGCTGGGAGGGTGTCCCTGGAGGCAGGTGGGCAGCAGCCTCCATCACGTCATGCTTTGCCCCCAGCTTGCTCACAGAGACCAAGGGAGAGGATGCCGTTGCCACGCAATGCCAAGATGCTGACCACCAAGCAGACCCGAGCAGGCAAGGCAGGCCCTGCTGCAGAGAATGTTGATCCTGAGAAGGTGAGCACCGAGCCAAGAGAGGGCTGTAGGGGGGCTCCTGTGGGGCAGCTGACCACCATCTTCTAACAGCCTCTATTGCAGGACGAGAGCTGTCATGCCAAGAGGTCTTCATCCTCACCCCAGGGCGGCCCCAAGAAGAGATCAGCGTTTGGAGACATCACCAATGTGAGTGCTTCTGTGAGGGTGGAGGCTCTGGTGCCCCCTGTGAGCTCCCCATGGTGGGGGTGGCATACCCCATGCCCATTAGGAAAAGGAGAGGTCTCCCTGCAGGGCATATCTTGCTTTCCACGGTGCAGCCCCTGTATGCCCCTGTTCTGACCCAAACAGGCTCGCAAGAACCAGGTGGTGGCAGGGAAGAAGGAGGCTGTGAAGGTTGCTCCACCCAAGGCGCAGAAGGCACATAATGCCTTAGGGGTGGCCAAGAACAATGAGATCAACCTAAAAAAGTGAGTATCTGGGGGCAGGGGTTTGCTGCAAATTTGTCCCATGGGGACAAGTAGTAGGGGCTTCTCTTAGATGATGGAGGCTGAGCCAGATGCAGGAAGGATGTAGTATATCTACTATAAATGGCATCAGGTTGTGGCAGGGGAGGGTTAGGTTGGATATTAGGAAACATTTCTTCCCTAAAAGGGCTGTCTAGCCCTGGTACAGGCTGCCTAGGACAGTTGTAGAGTCACCTTCCATGGAAGGATTTCAAAGTCATGTGGATGTGGCCCTTGGGGACATGGTTTAGTGGTGGGCATGGCAGTGCTGGGGGAACTGTTGTCCTCAATAACTTTAAAGGTCTTTTCCAGCCTAAGCGGTTCTAGGACTCTGTGGGGATATTTTAGGGGTGCTTTTGCCCCTTCCTGAAGCAGCAAGAGCCTCTGGAAGGCCCCTTTTCAGCCAAGAAATTTGGTCTTCTCCCAGCAATGATTTATGCTCTTGTCCTTCCTAGGTCAATGAAGAAAACTCCCCCAACAGCTCCAGCAGAGCCCAGAGTGGATCCTGTGCCAGAGAAGCCAGTGTTTGTACAGGAACCGAAGCCCCCTGAGCAGAGGGTAGGGACCCTGGGCTGCAGCATTGCCCCAGTCTGTGGCTGCCACTGGTGGTACTCGGGCACCAGGCAGTGCTCTGGGCCTTGGAGAGACTTCAACCAGGGTGATGGAAAGCTGGGGAGGGGGGCAAAGTGCACCACCATCTTCCTTCAAAAGTCCTCCCCTGGGAAAGAGTGGGACAGGGACTGCTGGGTGATGAGGGCAGGTGGAAAAGGGGGTGCAGAAGAGCAGCAGCCTTGCCCTGACAAGGTGACTGGCACTTACAGGGCCTCCCCCTTAGTGCTGCCTCTTCCATGCCAGCAGGTGCCAGCAGTGGAGGACATTGACAAGGAGCAGCTGGGTGACCCCTACGCCAATGCAGAGTACGCCAAGGAGATCTTTGAATACATGCGGGAAAGAGAGGTGAGTGATGCCTGTCCTGGGGTTGACAGCCCTGTCCAGGGAAGGAGTGACTGCAGGCAGGGCCACTGACTGCCCAGAGGCTCTGACCACCTGGCAGAGGGACAGCACAGGGTGAGAAGGGGCTTGTGTGAAGGTGAGGATGTTTGCCCTGTCCCTGACAGCTGGCTCTTTGGCAGGAAAAATTCATGCTTCCTGACTACATGGAGAAGCAGACAGACATCAGTGGGGACATGCGTGCTATCCTTGTGGACTGGATGGTGGAGGTGCAGGTGAGAGGGCACAGCTTTCTGCAGAGCAGCCCCCATGCTGCCTCTGGCACGTGTGACCTCTGTGCCAGCAGAGGCTCCTGCAAGAGTTCCCTGTGCAGAATGATCCTCCCCCTGTGTGGGCTAGGGATGAGTCTACATCCCTCCCTCTGAGCCTGGCCCATAGGTACCCCTGGCCTCTGTGAGAGCTGCAAGGGGCTGGCCAGGCCTAACTTCTGTCTGACACTCTGTTCTGACCCCCACTCTCATTCCTGAAGGAGAACTTTGAGCTGAACCATGAGACACTGTACCTGGCTGTGAAGCTAGTGGACCACTACCTGGTGGAGGTGGTGAGCATGAGGGAGAAGCTGCAGCTCATCGGCTCCACTGCCATCCTTATTGCCTCCAAATTTGAGGTGACTCGTTGTGTGCTCTCCTGGGGTGCAGGGGTAGAGGGGCTGTGCCTCTATGGTCCCTGGGGGGGTTTTAGAGAAGGCCAGATTACTGCCCTGAGAGCTGCCAGAGTGGCATGTCTATCATGTTCCTCCTTCCTGTCCCAAGGGCTGCAAATACAGTCATGGCAGGCTGAAACTTGTGTCCAAGTGTCACTGGAGAGCCAGCTTCTCTCTGCTTTGCACAGACCATCACTTAATGCAGGATACCTTAGTTTCCTTAATGGAGCTTAAGCCAAAGGCTGGAGCAGTATGGGCGCAACAGAAGTCCCACAGGGTGTTAACAGTCCTTGCTGAGTCCAGCAGCACGTGGACACTTACGGGGCCAGGATCTCCTGGGTGAGGCCAGGATGAGCCCCCGCTAGGGTGCTGAGCGGTTGTGCCCCTACAGGAGCGGTGCCCACCATGTGTGGATGACTTCCTCTATATCTGTGATGATGCCTACAAGCGGGAGGAGCTTATTGCTATGGAGATGAGCATCCTCAGCACCCTCAAGTTCGACATCAACATCCCCATCCCCTACCGCTTCCTGCGGCGCTTTGCCAAGGTGAGTGCCTTCAGAGGCTGGGCTGGGTGCCCCCAGGCACCCCTTCTGTTGGCTCCAGGGGACTGACTCGTATCGCCAGGGCTTCAGGCTCCCAGCTGGCAGCAAGGAGACTTCATCCAGGTCCCCTCAAAAGGGTTTGGGGCGTGAGGATGGCTGTGTGTGATCCCTGACCTGTGTGTGATCCCAGCCCCAGAGGCTGCATTCTAGATCCTAGAAAGGCTGGGAAGGGGAGCAGCATTTCTCAAAAGGCTGAGCCTTTCCCTGCCCACTGGCTGCAGTGTGCCCGTGCCACCATGGAGACCCTGACGCTGGCCCGCTTCCTCTGCGAGATGACCCTGCAGGAGTACGACTATGCCCGTGAGAGTCCCTCGAAGCTGGCTGCCAGCTGCCTGCTGCTGGCACTTACCATGAAGAACCTTGGGGGCTGGGTGAGTACTATCCCTGCTGAGGCACCCTGGGAGGCACCGCAGGGGGATGCAATGGACTAGTGAGTGGGATGATGCACTAGGGCTATGACCAGATTTGGATGCTGGGACAGGGAAGACGATGGCTGTCCTGTCATTGAGGACACAGCTTAGCCCTGCTGTCCCCTTGCAGACCCCTACACTGGAGTACTACAGCGGGTACAGTGCCCAGGACCTGCACCCCCTGGTGAAGAGGCTGAATTTCCTGCTCACGTACCAGCCCCGTGACAAGCTGAACGCTGTGCGCAGCAAGTACTCACACAGGTGAGTCACGGGGCTCTGTCTCGGACCTGTCCCTGCCACTGCCAGTGACACCACCAGCATGCACCCTGGGGTTCCACAGGGATCTGGAAGCACTGGTGGATGGGTGTCAGGGCTGTGGTTGAGCTCTAAGCCAACGTGTTCCTTCCAGGGTCTTCTTTGAGGTTGCCAAAGTCACCCCCATGGACATGCTCAAGCTCGAGGAGACGCTCACTAGCTCCTAGCCCTACTCTGTGAATAAGCCTGTAAATAATGGGGTACCCTCAAGCAGGGTGGTACCATGTACATAAGTAATAGTTATTTTAACTAAGGATGAGGTGGGGAGAAAAAAGTCATGTGTAACTGTTAATAAAATGTGTTTGTTGTACATGCTGGCACTGGAGACTATGAGCCCCGGCACTGTACTTTCCTGTGTTGTGATGAGACAGAAGGTGAGAGCATGGTGACTGGTGGAGAGCAGGAAGCTCAGGGGTGAAGGCTGGAAAGGTATTCTCAATTCCTTCCTCCCCACCTTCCCCTTAGTAATGACACTACATTAGCAGCAGCAATGAGTATCTTCTCTCCAAATATTTACACAGCATAAATACCCACATGGGGAAGGGGAAACTTTGCTTTGGCTCCAGCTTGAGCACACAGAGGGTGGCCCCAGCTCCTACAGTGACCCTGATGGGGTGGGACTGGTGGTCAGACCACACACCTATCAGGGTAGACCTCTGCTTCAGTGTCTCCAGCCCCATAGGCTGGGATGAAGCAGTGGCTCCAGGGTCACTGGGGACAGAGTTAAAGCGAGGCAAGCAGGGGGGGCTCCATACATATGGGGCAAGGGCAGGGACCTGTTCCCCTACCCCAACCCCTGTTCCCTGGGGGCAGCACCCACCCAGCACCTGGACTGGGCTGCTGCTCTGCTGTCAGCCTAGGGCAGGTTGCTGAGTTCCTTAATGGCCTGAAGGATCCTCTTCATATGGCCCACTTTGGTGATCCCCAGGTCCTGCAGGAAAGAGAAAGAGGAGGTGATGCATTTGCAGGGGGCAGCTCTTGGCCCTTGCTGGTAGACACGCCACAGGGTGGAGGATGAGGTACAGCCCAGCTCCCCATCCTCTCCCTTGCTAGAGCATAGTGCTTGCTTGAAGCCCACCTCTTGAAAGCACAACCCCATGCCTGAATGCAGGTGAGGGTCAGGTGCTGCTGATACTGCTCTGCACAGGTGTATGGAGCCTTGCAAGCTGGAGGACCAAGGCCACCCTTCCTCCCCTGCTTCCCCGCCCCTGTGCAGAAGCTGCACAAACTCAACTCTGCGGACCCAGATGTAGGGCCAGCCTGCTACCAGGACGGATAGGGAGAGGAGGGATGGAGGACACCATGCTCCCCAGGGCTGGGGGTCCCTCAGGAGGCACAAGGGGGGTTGTACCTTAAGGTCTCTCCTCTCCAGCAGAATCAACTCTGAGCCCTGGATGTCATGCCGGACAAAAATGTCTCTGTATTCTCCTAAACCGAGCGTTTCCAGCCAAGCTGCCACCTCCTCAGAGCCCCACTTGTCTGCTAGCAGGGAAGAAAACCACAGTGGTGGGCTGCTGGGGCCTGTGGAGGCAGTGGGACACAGCAGCGCAGGCAGCAATGATGGCAGCCTGTGGTCAGCAGGCAACAGTGATGGCAGCCTGTGGTCAGCAGGCAGTATATCCCCTCCCACCCCTGACTCCAGCAGGGCCAGAGGCCACAGCCTGCTCAGGCTGCAGAAATCTCTCCTTGGTGTACTTACAGAGCACCTGAGCTGCTCCCCCTCAACCAGACCCCCAGCTGTTGTCAAGGGGCTTACCCAAAGGTCTGAGCTGTACCAGAGCCCCTTTCTCCCCCTAGCCAAGGAGTTATGGAGTTGGGGTGCTCTGCATGTCTGATATCAGAAAAAGCTTTAAGGGGCTCTTGGTGACAAGGGTGCCACCCCAGGCAGCCAGGTTCCTCCTTCCTGAGGATTCTTCCCAGCATTCCCAGGACAGAAGATTGAAGGACAGGTCAGCACAGGGGGGTCCTTTCTAGCATGGAGTGCACCACATGTCTCTCCCTGGCACACTGCTCACTGTACCTGGGAGCGCAGTGTTGGCCTTCTGCTTCTGCAGCTTGTCCTTCTCCTTCCTGGGCTTGGGGATGTTGAGGCGAAGCTTAAAGCTGCCCTTGCTGGCACATTCCTGTGAGAAGCCACGCTTGCTGGGATGCTACAGCTCCCAGAGGCTGGGCTGTGCCAGACCCCAGTCCTTGTGCACCCACCTCCTCAGCAGGGTGGGCAACAGGGCCGAGCCAGTGGATGTCCAGCAGCCGCTGCAGCTCCTGACCCAGCACGCTCAGGGGGCCCTGAAGCGCCTCCTCCTCCTGCGGCGAGTCCAGCTGTGGGAGACAGGGACCATGCCCAACCCTGCTGCCAGCCCCAGGGGCAGCAGCCTTGGGTGGCTTTGGGTGCTCTCTAGTCCCTCACTCACCGCCTTCCCTTCCAGGAATGCCCTGGTCTCAGCCCACAGCTCTCTGATGCTCAGCACCATCTCCACAGCCATATTCCTGCTGAGAAACTGGAGCACAGAAGGGTAACCCCTTGAGTGGCAGGGCCCCTTCCGTGGGCCTGGGTAAAGGCTGCCTTACACTTCCAGTCCCTGCTCACCTCTGAGGTGCCAGCAGCTTTGTGGGAGAGGGCTTCACTCAGTGCCAGGGAGCTGGCATTGACTGCATGCGCCAGCTCCTGCTCCATGGCTTTGTGAGCCTTGGCTGCCTCATGGATCCTGCGGGTGACAGGGGCTGGAGTTGCCAGGGCTCCCCTGGGCTGGGCAGGCACTTCTGCATGGCCATAAGACAGTTCCCCCTTCCCTGTGCCCATTATATTCCCCTTCCCACAGTCTGACCTGGCAATGAGGGTCTCAGCAACCCGTGAGACCTGCTGCAAGAGGCTGCTCTCCTCCTCGGTCAGGTACTCCATGGACTGCTGGGAGCTGAGCCGTGGCCGTGTGGCTGCTCGGTAGCTCTCACCTTTCTGCTTGTCCTCCCAAGACTTGAGGGTGCTTTCAAATGCCTGTGGGGGACAGACGTGGCCCCTCTGAGACGGTCATACCTCCCCATATCCCAGCATGGTCTTGCTGAGCACCTCAATCTCACCCGGTCCCTTGTCAGCATCTGGGCTCTGTTCTTGTGCTGGATTTTGATGATGCCAGGTGGCTGGATCCAGGCTTCTCCATCCACCTGCACAGGGACACCCTCATCGCCCCGGATGGTGATCTTCACCACACGGCACTGTGGGACAGACAGTCCAGGGGTGGCATCAATAGCTGCCAAGCCGAGCAGAGCCGCACTGCCTCAGGCTCCACTGCTACCCCAAAAGCGTTCAGGCATTAGCTGTAGTCCTGCAGGGTACCTCACCACTACCTGTGCAATGCGATGGTGCTGGAGGTTGATGACCCGTGACACGGCCATCTGGATGCTGCCAAAGACTGCCACCACCTCCAGCTTCTTGTCATCGAAGGATGGAGCCCCAAAGTTCTGTAGAGGACCACTACACATGAAGACTTCCATTTTCCCCGTATGTGCCCAAGGCGGGGACACCCTAGCCCTGGGGTATCTTAGGACTGGGGAAAGGACATCACGCCATCCAACTCATGTCATGGTCCTGGCACTCACATTGTCCTCCTTGGTGCCTCCCCAGAAGTTGATGCCCCCGGCATAGCTGGGTATGTTGAGGACAGCAATGCCCTGCAGGCTGGGCAGTGAGATAGGCACCCCGTCACACTGCAAGAGAGGGCTAAGCCTGGGGGGCTGCTGTAACGCTGCCCCTCCCACCCTTTCCCTGTTCTCCCAGCCCTATACCTCCAGCTGCACCCGCTGCTCCAGGTTCTTGTAGGTGCGCTGCAGGAGCTCCTTCGTGCCCAGCACCCCATACCACATCATGTTCTTGGTGCGGCTGCTGTGGGACAAAGTGGAACAGATGAGGGGCTGTGGGCTTCCCACTGCCTGTCACAGGCTCCACACCTTCCTGGGGCACTGTGCTCAACAGTCCCAGACTGCTGGCCCCACCTTAGTTTCC
This sequence comes from Onychostruthus taczanowskii, assembly GCF_017590055.1. Taxonomy (NCBI): domain Eukaryota; kingdom Metazoa; phylum Chordata; class Aves; order Passeriformes; family Passeridae; genus Onychostruthus; species Onychostruthus taczanowskii. The sequence goes on along the minus strand of NW_024506002.1, from coordinate 138,905 downwards.
TCAATTCTTGCTACCTCCCAGAAAAGCCAAAGGTGCAGCATGTTGCACCCAGATCTCGACCTTTCCATGCCAGCATGGCAATGTCCCTCTCTCCAGGTGCAGAGCAAGTAAAGCCCACAGAGTCCTCACGTCTTCACCCTTTCTGGGGTGTTCATCCCAGCAGTGGGTGCAGGTACAAAATCTGCTGCAGGAAGGATCTCCAACACAGTAGGACTGAGTCACCCCTATGGCTCCCAGCAACTTGATGTCACTGGAAAGCCTGAGGTACATATTTTGTCCTGGGGGAAATCCAGGGGTTCCAGCCCACCTGCACTTCTTGGGGTGCTCATCGCGTTTGTTGTTGAACTCCAGGGAGATCTTTGCATCCAGGCCGATGCCAAAGTAGTTATTCATGACACATTTCTCCAAGAAGTGTCTGAAATCAGCAAAGAGGGAAAGCAGGTTGAGCAGCAGCTGCACATCGGTGACTCTGGGTTGGCACCAGAGGATGCAGTGTAACACCCACTGGAGCAGAGCGGCTGGCACTGGGAAGCCTGACCAAAACTAGCAGGGATGGCTGCTAGTTTCCCTCAGTCACCATGGTAGGACACCCATGGCACAGCCAGGACCTGCCTGCAGGTGGGAACACCAAGCTCAAAGCATCAGCAGAGATCCCACAGCATCCACAGGCAGGTTACCCCAGCACGGGCACTGCTTGACCAGGGAGGGCCTGGTAGCAGGGATGCCACACTGCTGGGCAGCAGCCTCGTCAAAGGGGCAGCGTGGTACCAGCTCTGCTCCTGGGCAGCAAGAGTGGGCCAAGGTCTCTGGGGCAGGCAGAACACCTGACTCACAGGGTGCCGGGGTCTTCAGGGAACTGCAAGCTGCCAAAGGTGTCTGGCCGGTCCAGGATGATGGAGGAAGACGCAGAGGTCACCGTCACCCGCCGGGAGCCTGGCCAGGGTGACAGGGAGGTAGCTGCTACAAGGGTTCTCACCCTGAGCCCATCCCACAGCTCACCCCCATACGCCCACAAAATGCCACATGCCCTGCTGGCATCTTACTGAGCTTCTCCTCCTCCCTGCTGAACTCCTCCGAGCTGTCCTTGCTGGGGCCCACACTGCCCTGGTAGGCTTGGGTCTGCTTGTTCTGCTCATCCACAGCTGAGTACAAAGAGGGGCGTGACAGGGAGTCTGTGCAGCCCTGTAGCCCCTCCTCGTGTCAGCCCTGTGGGCTCATGCCAGGAAGGGCCCAGGATGGTGCCACTGCTGCCATCCCAAGGATCCGGGGGGAGAACAAAGGCATGGGTCCAGCACCAACCCAGTGTGGCTTCACAGCCCCTGCCAGGCTGCTGCAGCATCGGGGAAGCTGCCAGCCCACATCGCTCCCTCACCTTTCTCTGTCTGCTCAATGATTTGCCGCAGGGCTTTCTTCAGGCTGTTTGCCCGCAGCATGAGCTGCTCCTTGGATTTGAAGATCCGATGCTGGGGGTTGGGGTTGAAGCTGTCAGCTTTCTCCTGGTCCTTGACATCAGCATGGGTGGCCTGTGCCATTTCTTCAGGGACCATGATGGCCTGAGCTTCCTCATTCAGCTCCCGCACCAGCGAGTCCAGCTTTTCATTCAGCATGGCGCACTGTGGGACACCTACCCCACTCAGCACCTGGCACAAGCTGCCACCCCCCACCAATGCCGGGTGCTTCGCTGGGCACTGTGAGCGCCTGGATACCCCCAAGCACCTGGACACCCCAAGCATGGCACACCCCAATACATACTCAAGGGCATAGGCCTGCAGAGCAGCCCTTCCCCTGCTCGAGGGCTGTGCCACCAGCCTGGCCGAACCCTCCAGCTCCCCTGCAACACACCTTCCGTGCCATCAGCTCAGCCTCCTGCTTGTTCTCTGTCGCCCTCTTGTAAGCCCGCCCAACTTCAGTCACAAAGTCATTGACAGTACCACAGAGGAACCTGCCAAGGGAAGTGGCTGGAGGTCAAGAGGGGCACAGCATGGCCAGTGAGGCACAGATGCCAGCCAGGGTGCCTGCTGGGATAACACCCGCTGCTCCAGAGGACCAGCGCCAGGATTATTTGCCGGGCACCAGCACAACTGGTAGCTGCTGGCAGCCAGTTGGGACAGTCTGGCCAAGGGGGGTGCAGTGGTCCTGAGGACAGGCCCCAGCCTAGCAAAAGGGGCTCCTGGCACCCCCATCAACAGCCCCCTCCTTACTTTGCAGAGGAGATCACCACTGAGTGCTTGTCTGACTCCAGGATCTTGGCCAGGTGGAAGGCAACAGAGTCCGCATAATGGGAGATCTGGACCTGGGGGACACAGGTAGGAGACAGCTGGACACCTGCCACCTTGCCATGTGCCCCTCTCAGGGATGGAGCTTTGCCCAGCCAGCTTTGAACTGGGAATGATCAGCCCTTATTCAGCCCACTCCCCACCACTGAGGGTAGCCATGCCCATGCTGCTGGGCAGAGGGGAGGTCAGTCACATCAGGAGGGAAACTGAGGCAAGGGGCTGAACAGGAGCACACAGAAGAGTCCAAAGCAGCTGGCCAGTGGCAGGCTAGCTCTACCTCACCTTCTGCCTGCTCCCAACTGCACATGCCAGGCTAAGACCTGCCAGGCTCATTTCATTGCATACAGCCAACTCCAACCCCCTCAGAGCCTCAGTTCCCAGGGACCCCCAGAATAACCTTCCTGTGCCATCCTTCCCTGTGTGTCCCTGAATTGGGTTGAACAGGAACCTGCCCTCCAGCCTACCCTCCCCATCTCAAGCCCCCAAATGCCAACAGTTCCCACCTGGATGTTGGAGTCCCCATTTTCATCCTCCTTCAGGGCTGAGGGGGACTGCTTGGGGGCCTCATAGGTAAGCACACTCCACCTGCCAAGCAGAGACCATGGCTGCTTGCCATCTCCTGGCCCCCTAGCACAGGGACAGGCAAGGAACTGGGACAGGCTTCCCAAGAGATGTCAGGGTAGGGGGGACAGAGAGGCATGTATTCAATGCCCTGCTCACCGGTCCAGCATTTTGGTGGTGGCCCTTTCCAGCTTCTCCAGGATCTGCAGCAGCTGAGTGTCATCGTCACATAGGCTGCCCCAACCCAGGACCCGTGCAAGGTCATTACCAGTCCCCAGCGGCAGGACACCTAGCTGACACTGCAGGAAAAAGACAGAATGGAGGGGCTCAGAGCAGCCCCCAAGGGCACCTGTGACACCCCCAACTCTGCTGTGCCCATTGCTTGGCAGCACCTGGGGCACACAAAGTGTACCAGTGCTGGGGACGGTGCCAGCCTGCATTAGTAATACCAGGCCCTCCCAACTCACCTGCTTGTGGAGGCCAAGGGCATCAATCTCAGAGAGCACCCAACCCACGCTGCCATCCCCACCACACACCAGGATTCTGAAGGTGGAGAACTTCTGGAAGAGGCGCAGCCTGGGTGGGGGGCAAGGAGAGAGGGACTAGGTGATGTGCCAGGTGCCCACTGGGATCATACCAAGACAATTCCAGGGTGCTCAGGCTGGTGCTTACCCCAGGTGTGGGCCCCCATTCATGAGGTCAAAGACTTGGGCTGGGTTGAGGAACTGCTTGAACTTGCGCAGAAACTTGACACCCTGGTTGTCCCCACTCTTGGAGTTGACAAAGGCCAGGAGAGGGCTGGAGCAGGTGGAGGGGCAGGTGGCTTTCCAGAAACCTGCAGTAAGCCCAAACACATGAGCCCCAGCTCTCACTCCCCACACACACTTCAGGAGAGCAGAGTATGAACACTCCATCTGTGCCAAGCCCAACCTGTGGGGTGCTGGGGAAGGAGGGGCAGTGATGGGGATGTCTGGGGGATGGTGAGGGGCAGAGGGAAGAGGAAGCACTATGTTTTTAAAGAAATGAGATGGGGAAAGAAATGTGCCCAAGGCAGGGCAGGATTGACAGCTGGCCCAGAGCCTGCACCTGCCTCAGGCACATGTTGGCCATGCCAGTTCCCTGGCTGGTGTCTGCAGGCTTCTTCCCTTGGCAGACCAAGCAATGCTGCAGCAGGGACCATATCAGCCATCATGCCACTGGCACCAGCCCCACAGCTACTGCCCTTAGAGCCCCACGGGCTGCAATCAGGAGCCCTAGCACCTGCACCACAGCAGGAGCATGGGGGCAACATCCTCACAGCTCCCCGCTCCTTGCCTGGCCACTGCTCCATCTCCACTCCCAGCCCAGCTGAGCAGAGCGGTAACGTAACACAAAGCACTGAGAGCTGCTGAGTCAGAGCGTGGGCTGCAGCGGAAAAGCTTGCTGCCAGCAGTACTCATGTGCTGCAGCAGGACAGCATGGCAGAACAAGGGGGGACTGAGGCCTTGCTAAGCTCTTCCTAGGCAGGTGGGCAACAGTCACAGCCACGGATGGCTGGGCTGCTGGGGAGGGACAGGGCAGAGATGATGCCAGGGATCAGCCACCAGCAGCCGAGGCTCTGGAGCTGAGGAGCAGCCGCGTGATTGTTACCCTGACAGCATCCCAATGAGTAACAAGAGGCAAATGAGCCACCGGCTGAGCTGAGTGGTGAAAAGCATTGAAGAATGAAGAAAGAAATATCCGGAGGAGAAGAACAGATTTTGCTCAGCGGAGGCCAGCTGGGCCCCTCAGGAGAAGGAGACAGCTGGGGGGTCCCCCCACGCTCCACATGGCTTCTCCCTGCAGTGTCAGGGCAAAGCTGCGCTCTGCACTACCAAAAAAACAGCTGAGCTTCAGACACTGAGAAACAACCCAAGCAATAGCTTTATCCTGCCTTGAGAGATGCTGAACCACTGAGGTGCAACAGAGGACAGCCCACCTCAGGGGTATAGGGCTGGCACTGCTGATCCCAGCACAGAGGCATCATGCCCTGAGCCACTGCAGGTGCAGCTAAAGCCACATGTGAGCAAGAAATGCCACCCCGAAGGCCACAGAATACCACCAAGCCCTGAAATAGAGTGCAAGGCAACAAGAAGCCTTCAACTAAGGGAGGGGCCTTGACTCTGGAGCCTACTGAAGGTGGTGCTCCTGCTGCCCCACAAAACAGTGCAACAAGCCAAAGCCTCCAGAAGACCTCAGAGAGCTCAAAGCCCTATCCCAAACAGCCTGTCCCCCCCACCAGATCAGCCCTGTGCCCTCCACATCTCACCATCAGAATCGATGCTGTTCAAGGCAGTTGGTGGGATGATGGACACTTTGTACTGGCCCAGGGGGCACCTCTTGCCAAGGAGCTCCTTGCAGGCACTGTGAACCTGGGAACACAGGAACACCTGTATAAGCAGAGCTGGGGGACGCAGCACCAAAGTCTCAGCATCAGCTTTGCCAGAGATGCACACAGGAGGGGCAGTGCTGTCTGTGCTGGGAGAGGGGTGGGGACAGGGATGGGGATATCCTTACAATGGCCTTGCACCAGAGACACCGCCAGTCCTGCAGCCTCCGGACACTGCCACAGGTCCGGTCGCAGACAGCGCAGCGTGCGCTGACGGGCAAGTTCCCCTCCAGCCACTGATGGGGCATGGCTACCTGCAGAGAAGAGCAGCTACCAATAGCATCCTGCACGCTTGAGGGAAAGATCATAGGCCACCTCTTTCCCCAAGCACCATGGAGGTGGTGCCGTGCAGCAGGGCAAGGTGGGTCTGGGACCCCACCCATGTCCTCTCATCCCTGCCCACCTGGCTGCTTGAAGCCATCAGCATGTGAGGCAGGGCAGACATATCCCGAGAAAATGTCTGGAGGTGGCCCCACTCGGACAGCAAAAAGGAATCCTGATACAGGGTTCCAGAGGAGGTGTCCCCAAGCTATGCCCCTGCAGAGCCAAGCCCAGAGGCCACACAGTGCAGGGGACAGCTACAGTTTCTTCCTGCTTGCTGATTTGGGCACAGCAAGGCTAGTTCTGATGGAGGATCTGTCCTGCCAGGATCCCAGACAGGGACTCCCCGGCTTACCCCGTCCTCATCCTCGATGATTTCAATGCCGATGGAGGCCAGAGTCGTCCACTTGCAGTTGTTTGTGGCTCTGACAGCACAGCGCTTGTGTGCCTTGAACTTGCAGACTGCAAGGGGGGGGAGCAGTGAGGAGCAGGGAAGGTCCCCACGGCATGCACATCCCTGGTCCCAAACCCCTCTGCATCTGGGCAGTGGGCACCACCTTGCACCACTCCTGCTCTGGCCCAGCCTTGAGAGGCTGCCCTGCCCTGATCCCAACCCTGCCCACCTCCCAGCAGGACCCCAGCACTGACCTTCACAGGAGAGGCCATGGGAGGTGACCCCTGGAAGGGCTTCGCGGCACACATTGCAGAAGGTGGGGCGGGCGTGGGAGCAGGCGTACCAGTTGTGCATGCCCGAAAAGTGCTCCATGTTGAACTGTGTGGCCTGGAGGCACAGCCCTGCCCCATCAGTGCCTGGCACCCTCAGCTGGCACTCCCTCTCTCCTGGCCCCCCGAGTACCCCCAGCCCAGCTCCTGTCCTCCTTGTGGGGCTATGCCAAGGGCAACAGCTCTTGTCTGGCAACCAAAGGCACACAGAGGGAAACACACTCACATAGAAATACGGATCCATACAGCACCCTGCCCACATCACCTCATGGATCTCCCACTTCTGGACAGATTTCAGGGCCGTGATCCAGTCCTCCATCTCCTTCCGGTTCTCCGCACATAAGATGAGCTTCCTGAATGGCGTGATCACCTGCAACAGCCACCATCCCCACATTCTCTCGCAAGGCCACTGCCAGGCCAGCCAGAACCCAGCACAGACCCCAGCAATCTCTGGCACACTAGTGCCACCTCGAGCAGCAGGAGGCCATGCTATGGAGTGCTCCATGGCTCTGGGGGGATGAGGGAGGTCTGTAGTGCCTCCCCACGCGGCTCCGAGGTCTCCACAGGGTGCAGTTGGTAGCCCCACACCTCCCTCACCGTGAAACTGTTGTTGATGTTCTTGGTGCTGGTCTCGGCCACACTGGCATCAGACAGGTCCACCTCATCGAAGATCAGGGACTGCGAGGGAGGAACCAGAGCCCTAGTGCACCAGGCAGGGATCTCTGTCCCCTCCTGGGCTGGCAGGCTCAGGTCCCCACCAGCTGGGCGTGTTGGAAGCACCCTCCAGCCTACCTTGGCATCCTTAGCATAATAAAGTGTCCTGCCTCGCAGCTTGAAGTATCGTCTCTTCCACCTCTGGAAGGAGCTCGTCTGCTTCAGCAACAGCCCCTCCTTTACGCTCTTCTGCAGAGACCACAGTGTCCTGAGCTCCCGTAGCCCCCCAGGATCACCAAAGCCACCCTTTTCCCCTGTAACACCAGTCCCTGGGTGCCCTGGAGCACAGACTGGACATTCTGGGGCTCACTCTCTGCTGCACGTAGCAGGGCAAATTATGTTCCCTGCCTACCATCGCCTGGGTACTGGGCACTGCCTGTGATCTGGAAGGATGCTGCTGGGCATGGCAGTGCTAGAAGATGCAGGTCTCCAGCAGTGCAGAGGCTCCACTGTTGATGCTTCCTCTCCATCCCCAGGGTAGTGCCTGGAGATCCTCACCCTGCTGCAGCTCCCTAGAAGCCAAGGGCAGAACTGGAGCCAGGAGAGCTTCCTTTAACAGGACACTAGTGCCCCCAGAGATACCAACTGCATCTTCAAAGTGGCATTACCTGGGCACTGTGGCTCCAGCAGGAGTGCAGCCTTGCCCCCACAGCCCCCGGAGAGGACAGCCTGGGGCTGAGGGCAGCCCGCAGCAGGCAGAGCATCCCCTGCAGCACAGTGCATCACTGCAACCTGGCTGCCTGTCCTCTGCCCTCCCCGAAACACAGCACCTGCCAATATTTACCCTTCTCACAGTGGTGTTTACAAGACTCAATTAATTAGTGTTTGCAACATGGCTATGAGCCTGAAAGAGGAGGCAGAGATGCTCTGGCACTGCCTCATCTTTGATTGTATCTTCTTTAAACACCACCGGCAGCTCTGCTCAGCTGCTTCTCTGCAATTAGCTGCCACAGTGGTTGTATTCAATCCAGGCACATGATGACAAGCCACATTTAACGGCAAATTAGCACCGGGCTTGAGGGCACAGTGAGGGAAGCACGGCCCTGGGGCTCTGCACTCCTGTGCCCACCCATGTGCTGCAACAGGTGGCAGCCAGGCACCCATCAACCCACAAACGCACCAGCCCCAGTCTCAGCCTTAATCTACCGCCCCACAGGTCTGAACCAGATGGCCAAAGCACCACGTATAGCAGAATCCTTCACAAAGAAGCTAAAACCCCGCCTGGGGTGCTCCCTGAGCCTCAACTGTCCAAATGCGTAACCCTCTTGAACCTCCCTGGGGCACCCACCACATTGTTCCCTCCTCTCTTCCAGGGAGAAGAGGGATGTTTTAAGCCTTTATCACTCTCCAAGACTCGTGCAGAGTTTGGCTGCAGTCAATCAATCATCATGATGCCTCAAAATGGTGGTGCAGGTTCAAACAGCCCGGTGGTCCCCAGTGCCAGCACGCCGGGGCACACCACGTCCTTTTCCTGGCCTCTCAGCTGTGAGAGTGCAGAGATCCTTCCAGTGGGGTCCACCTGTGACCTCAGATCCACACACAAATCATGCATCCTAGCAGTCCTTGTCCCACACCAGGAGGGGACAAGCCAGGGTCCTGCCATAGCCCGGTGGGATCCAGCCCCAAACACCACATCCACACACTTGGCTGCATCCTCAGGTCCCGTGTTTGCTGCAGTCATTGCTGCTGTGGCAGAGGACAGGCAGTGTGTGACAGTGAGGAGCGGCGTCAGGAGCTGTGACGGTGAAGGATGGCAAGGAGAAGGAAGAAGGGGCGGGTTCATGATGGCGCCTCAGGGCTACCACAGCGGGGGCTGGAGCCAGCTGGGCATGGGCACCCTGCCTGGCTCCAGGGCCACGTGGGTGGCAGGACACAGCAAGGACTGGCTGCCGGAGAGGGTGGCACCGACTCCTGCAAAGGAGGGTCAGAGCCAAAACTCCCCCAGCAGCAGCTCCTGGCAGCAGCAGAAAGTCATCACCCAGCCCCAAGATGTCACAGTCCTGGCCCTCCCAGGGACAGGATGCAGCTGCCCTGAAAGGCAGACTCTCCTACCTTCACCACAATACCCATGAGAGCTCTCCCACCTTCACCACAACACTTCCAATGGCTGGGGGGACTGTGCCTCAGTTTTCCACCAGTGCAGACTAATCTCTAGCCATCCCAACATGGGGCGGCAAAATTGGTGCAGAGAAGCTCAGGGGGCACCTCTCCCCATGCCCACCCTTGTGGGCTGCTTTGGGCATCACACCCTCTGTGTGAAACTCCTCAGGTAAGCAGCTGCCCATCCAGGTTCCATCATCCCTGGTGTGTGAAGCCATGTGGTACAGTTTCCATTGGTGCCCACATGGGGCCAGATAACCTCTCCCTAGGGAAAATAAGGCAGGTCCCCTTTCCAAAATAAGCCCTGGAGTCCAGCTGTCCCACACTGCCTAGGCAGGCACACAAGTCTGGGGTGCCGGAGGGCTGTTTTGGGATCTCACCTACCTCATTTTTTGACCACGGCTCTCAGCCAGGAGCACCTGCTCCAGCTGTTGGGGCAGGGAGCAGCTCCCAAGTGGCTCCACGGTTTTAAACCTCTGCTTTTGGAATGAACAACAGGACACCTGAGAGGCACCTCATGGCTAAGGCCAGCAGCAGGCCCAGCCACACAGGGGAAGCCACGCTGCAGCTGCATTGCTGGATGCGCCCAGCGTTTCCTCTCTGCACACAGGAAAGGGGTGACGATGGCAAGCGCAGACAGGCCATGCCAGGGTGGCATCACCCCTGCTGTGCTGGCTCCCCAAAGCCCTGTCCAGAGCACCAGGGTCACCACAATTGTATATTGTGGCTATTAGGTACTCTAGAGCTCAAAAGAGCTGGAGCTGAGCACCTGCAGCACAGGGACTGCCTCTTCTTGCTGGAGAGTTTTGGGGACAGTGGGAGCGCCGGCTCACTGGGTGGGAGCTCTGCATCGGTTACTGCACAGCTGTAAAGCACAGTGTGCCACCCACACCCCAAAACAAACCCAAGCCCCTCCACTCACCCCAGCTACAGCTTTTCTTTCTGGAAAGGCAGCACTGCAGGGAGCCTCAGCAAAGCTAGAGCTGGTCTCACATCAGCAACCGAGATGGCACACCCAGAGCCACATACAACCTGCCCAGCAATCAGCCAGAGGCCAGCCTCCTTGTAGGGCTCTGTCCCAGCAGTCCACTGCCCCATCCCAAGGTCCCTTCCTGCTCTCTCCAGCCCAGGGGACTCAGCACCAACACTGGGGGGATGCCAGAGGCACAGGGCAGGAAAGGAAAGGCAAGAATGAAACATACAGCGTCTGCAAACATACAACCACTCTCAAGTCAGATGCAGCTGAAGTGGCAGTGGCAGCAGAGCCTCAGAGGGGACATAGGTAAAAATGGCCCTGGGAGGATGGACACATGCTGTGCCAGGACTGGGCTGGTTTCCAGAGGCCATCATGCCACTGGCTGCCTGTGTGCTTGGCACAAGCAGGTGGCTTGAACTGCAGTCCAGAGATTCTTCCAGGTCAGGCTACAACCCAAAATGCCAGCCCTTCCTTCAGCCCTAAAGCAGAGACCCAGGATGCTGCTTTGCTCTGTTACCCCCCTCTCCCAGCTCTGCTACCACCATTCCTGGGAAGAGCCCATTGTGCAGCCAGGTCTGACCACAGCTGGGACAGGAGGGTTTTCCTGCTGGGATCAGCTTGGACAGTGAAGGAGTACCTGGAGAAGAGCCAGGAAGGTTGTTACCCAGGAATGCTGTAAGATACGGCTTGTGAGAACCACAACTATCTGCTGGCTACCCTATACCACTCCTGAAGGGATATACTTGTCCCTGTGACCACACGATGCTTCACCCAGTAGGAGGAGAAGGAAAAGAGGATAACTTGTCAACACACCAACCTGCATTGCACCAGCATCATTCCAGGCAGCCACCCTCCTGCTCCAATTGCAGCAGCCCACTGGGCACAAGCCAAGGTCCAGTTGCATAAGAGCTCATCCCCCAGCTGAGCCAGCAGGCACCAGGACAGCAGAGAAAAGCTGGCAGACCTCAAACAGCCCAGCTGCAGGGCTTCCACCAGCTGCTAGGCACCCCACAGGCTGGAGTCAGTTGGAAACCTTATCAAGCTTTGTGACACAGCAGAGCTCTTCCGGGACTGGGCAGTCAGGGGGCTCGGTGCCTGACAGGTGCTATGGCCCCACAGGCTCATCTGCTCCAGAGGATGGAGCTTTCTGCCACTGCAGGACCAGCCACAATATCCCTTCCCTGTGCTGGGTGGATGCTTAAAAGGAGATTCCAGCACCAGTCCTGACAAGCCATCACATCGTGCCCACAAGACCACTGAAAGGCAACAATGAACGGGAGGAGAGGAATGAGGAAAGGAGCCCCCAGAAGAAAGGCAACCCCCTACAGCACATTATCCAGCAGCCGCTTTTTAGAAATGAGGTCATGCTTCCCTATCTACAGCCACATCGGTCCCCAAGCATCGTGCTAGCAAGCATCCCACATCAGCCCAACCTTTAGTAGCTCACCCCTGCGCCTTGTGCCCCCGTGCTGCTGGGCACAGCCCTCCCACTCTGCCCAGCAAGGGCGGGAAAGAGCTGATGGACAAGAACGACATTTACATAACAGAAAAAGTTAGCATGGAGAGGGCAGAGAGCTTGAGAAACCTCACAAACATCCGGCTAGTGACAGTGGGGCTATCTTCACACCCCAGGCACCAGCTTGGTGAGCCCTGATTAATGAGACCAAGCCCAGCCTCCCTGGTCTCAGACAGTGTTTTCTTGTGTTGAGGTGCAGTTTCCTATTTTTTCATCTCTGTCCATTGGCAGACACCACTGAGAAGAGCCTGGTTCCCCCTTTGCTGCACCCTCATTTTCAAAAACCGGGGACCCCTTGGTTACAGTCCCTCCTCCAGGCTGAACAGTCCCAGCCCTCCCAGGCTCTCTCTGTATGAGATGCTCCAGTGTCCCAGCAGTGTCAAGTCTAGAGGATACACTGCCCAGGAGCCACGGTCCACCCTCCTGCTGCAGAAGAAAGGTTTCCAAGCCTGGCCCCAGCCAGCTCTGCCTTCTTTCTTCATCTTCTGGCCAGGATCTAGTGCTCAGTGGGCAGCCTTCCCCACAGCCTGGCTCTACAGCACTGCCTCACCATGTTCCCTGCAGCTGCCCCAATATGCACAGGTACAGCTCGCCTCATTCCTGGGGCACCCTGAGCCTGCAGGATGCTCAATACCTGCAGCAAGGACAAGGGTACCAATAACCCCACTGACCTCCCTGAGCCCCATGGGAGGATTCTGGTGGGTCCCTCAGCCCCACCAAACAGCTGTGATGTACCTCAAGATCAGGAATTTTGGAACACAATTCCCCTTCCCAAACAGCAGAGAAGGCATGGTTACCCCTGCCCACCATGGCCATGCACATGGTGCCCATGCCACGGGCAACCCTGGATCCCTGGCATGCACTCCGCTGTGTCCCCCTTAATGCCTCTGCCACTCAGCTCTGGTGCAATCACCCCAGGACCTGTCACTCACTGAACCAAACAGCACTGCTGGATCACACTCTACCTCCACTCTGGGAGGCAGTGCCGGGGAATGAACACCCCAGCCACATGGGCAGGATGTGACCCACCACCCCCATCAACTCAAATGCGTTGGTGTGCCCCAGAACCAGCCCCTCTCTCCCCTTCACCTTCTCTCCAAGCCCAGTCCTAAGGGAACCAGTGCTGGGAAGCAGCATCACATCCCCCTCCCACTCTGCACTTGCACACCTAAAACCTGGTACAGGCAACTGGCAGCCCCCAGATGCACTGGGGGTGGGGAGTGAGGGGGGGGAATGTCAGCAAGACTCCATCCATACTGGAGCCTTTCAGTCCAGCAGGGACACCTGCATCTGGCAGTTGTTTTTGTCACTGAGCACAATGACCTCGCCGCCTCCACAGCAATGCTGGCACAAAGCACCCCACAGGATGTCCACAGTTCCAGCCTGGAGGTGTGGAGTGGGGGGTATGTGATTGATGTGGAGGCTTGACAAAGGGATGTAGGGGCATGAGCATTCAGAGTGCAGAGGCACTGGGACTGGGGAGCAGCAATCAGAAGGATTCAACAGATCCCAAAATTATCCTCACCTATTCCTGTCCCAGGGGCTGGACAACAGCCTGGAGTGGGAGAAGCTGCCTGCTTCCATCACCAGAGACCAAGGTCTCTCCAATCAGTGTGGATGGGGTGGGGGTCCTGACCTTTCCTAGCCCCCCAACACGGCAGGCTCCTATAGACCCTCTCAAGCACCCCACCCACCATATATGAGGACAGTGAGCCCTGACCCCACACCACCTGTTGTCTCAAGAGCTGCCACCCTGGCCCTGAACACTCCCTTATAAGCTGGGTTCTTTAGGTAGCTGCCCCTGGGGTGCAGGCAATGATTCCCTCCCCCTACCTCAGCCCCACATGGGTGCTGAGGATGTCCAGACAGGGGTGTCATTCAGGAAGGTGCCTGCCCTGGCCCACACCCTGTGGCTGTGGCTGGAGTGGCAGGCAGCACACGTGCTATGTCAGGGCTGTAAGCCTGACCTGGGTGGCAGCAGCAATGTCATCCAAAAATCCTCATCTCTGCAGGGAAGGAAGGAGTCCATCCAACCAGACGCCAGGCTGGCAAGTGTGGTCCTGCCCATCCGGACCAGGGCAAAGGCATCCTCAGGAAAAACACTGAACCCCAACACTGAAAACACAGATGTGGTAGGGGAGGCATACACAGCTCACTCTCAGGCCTCATCAGCTCCAGCCCTGCCAGCTCTCACTCTTTCCCCCAGCTCCATGGGCTGTTAACCCAGACATGTCATTTCCACCTGCGCATCCATCACGCCACCTGCCTCCTCTGGCATGCTGCACAGCATGACCTCCTGCATGGCTAATTGCTGATGCCAAGCAGGATGTGGGCAGCAGTCACAGCAGGCAGGGAGACAGCCTTTCCCCATGTGCAGCCCCATGTCAGCGGCAAGGCCAGAACCTGCTGGTGGAACTGGGGGCTTTGGCGATTGGGCTGGGACTCAGAGCATGCTCGTGTTCCTGTGCTGCTGCTGTAGGACATGGGCATAGCCCAGCCATCTGCCCCTTCCCCTCAGACTTTCAGGCACTGATGGCTGCCTGTGATGTCCCTGTGCCCCACAGCACAGCAAGTGCTGCATGGCAAACTCTAGCGGCTACTGCTGCCCTTCCAGAAGGGTGCTGAGGGCTCATACACAGAACTAAGCACCCCCATGATCCTGCCCACTGGCCTGGCTTCCCACCATGCCTCCTCCCCAACACCCTGCACCCAGCATAGCCCTCTAGACCCACCTGGCAGCCAACTTGGAGAGAGCAGAGTTGATGCCAGCCTGCTTCAAGGAAGTGAAAATTGGGGTGTGTTCCTTGAGCGGCCAGAGGGACTCAGTAAGAGCCCCCTCAGTGCCCCATGCCCCAGAAGTCTCCTCTGCCAAGTGGAAAAACCCCACAGTGCTAGGTTGAGAGCATGCAATTTCCATACCCTTGAGCAGGTACATGCTCTACCTCATGCCAGTACACCAGGCTTGGCCCAACAGCCAAGACAGAGCCAGCAGGAGGGGAGCCTGCCCCAGCCCCAAGCATCCCTATAGCTGCCACCAGACCCACACTGCCTCATTCCCCTTCCTTCATGCCCTCAGCACCCAACACCAGAGTGCAGTGATAGCCCCCTTCTCCACAGCTACATTCCTGTGCTGTGTTTTCAGAACTCTCCCCTCTCCCTGGAACAGCACAGCCACCAAATCCCCACTGAGGAGAGGCTGGCACCGGGAGCTAGCTGCAGGGGGATTTCTAGCAGCCCCCATGTGCCATCCAACACTGCAGGCACTGCCTTGACTCATTCTGCCACCTCCTTCCCGCAGCTGAAAGGTGGATGCAAAGGACCAGCATGTCATCCAGAGCATCCTCCCAGCACTGTGTCTGCATCCTCCCTCCCCAGAATGTCACCCCAAACCTTCTTCTCTCCCCACATACCACCTGGCCATGTGGCCCAAGTTATTTCTGCCTGAATTGCATTTCACTGTCCTGACCTGGGACCTCTGACCATGCACTCCTGTTTGGCTAAAGGCACCACGCCCCATATTTTGTAGCTTTTTCTGAGCAAACTGTGACACACACACACACACACACACACACACACACACACACTCCAGCTGCTGTCATGCTAGTGGCTGGGAAGTATGAGTGTCATGTCTGACCTCAAAGGTGCTCCCATCTGTCCAGCAAGCCACCACTGGGGACTAGATCTGTGGGAATGGGGCCTGCAGGGGAGCTGGCACAGCCAAATTGATCTGGGGCACTAGGAAAGATGCAGGTTCCATTTTGCCACCCACCAAGCCTTGCACACACAACACCTGCAGCAGGGTGTGGGATCCAAGGAGCCTACAGAACTGTCATGACCCTAAATCTCAGCCCCAGAGCATCTATGGAGCATCCCAAAAAGAATCCGCTTCTTCCAGGGACAGGTAAGGGGAACCCAGGGGATACAAATGCAGCATGAAGGCAATGTGGTAGGGGCTCTCTGGGTATGGGAGAGACCCTGTTCCTGAATAGTGGGATAAAATCTGTGCTTCACAGCCCCATGGGACCAATGCTGACACTACCACTGTGGGGGTTGCATGTTTCTATGTGCCCTCTCACAGGACACAAGAACTCTCCCAGCTGTGGCTGGGTCAAGTCTGCCAGCAGCAAGAACCTGGTACTGATTTACACCCTGGCAAACTCCTCTGCCTGATCCTCAGCAGCGCCCCCACACACAGCCAGCCCCTCACCGCCGGCATCCCCCACCCCTGACCTTGCTTCTCATCTGCCCCGAGGTGGAAACCTTCCGGATGAGCTTGTGAGAACTGTCCTCCTGCTCGCCCTCGCTGTCGGATGACTCCTCACCACCAACCTCGGCTGAGATGGGTGCCAGCTTGTCCAAGTCCAGGGATGACACTGATTCCCGAGTTTTCCTCGAGAACAGGTCCCCAGGCACCAGCTTCTCAGCCATCTTCCCACTTGGCTTGGCTCAGAGCTCTGCAGCCCCTGACGACAGCCCTGAGAGGACAAGGACACTTAGGAATGGAGGAAAAGGCCTGAAGAGGCATGCATGGATTCTCATCCTGTAAGGCTCTGCTAGCTGGGAGGTGCAGCCCTGGAAATCAAGGGAGATGGCGCATCCTTGCCCACAAATGACACTCAGGGTGGTATCCTTGCAGGCAAAGTTTTCCTTCCTTTCCTTTTTTCAGCATCCCAACTATTCCTACCTGGCATCCCAATGTCTGTCCCTGACTCGGGCGCAGGACACTGTGGTTGCCCCCATGCTCGGGCATTGGTACACTGGTGCATAAAGGGGTGGAAGCCATTCCCGCAGCCTGTGCTATTTCTCCTTGTTGCCCACCCCCGAGGTGCTGGGCTGCCCTGCGTGGCCGGGGACAGCGCGGGGATCTCCGTGAAGTGCAGCAGTTGGACCCCGCCATCCGTCTGGCTCCGGCAGCTGGCAAGGGAAGGTGAACCTCCCGCACCCATGGGTCGCGAGCCCCGAGCCGGTGACTGCGGGTGGGCTGGGATGGACGGGGGAGCGCGGGGTTCCCGCATGCGGGGGAGGCCGTGTCCCTACGGCATCCCTGCCGGCCCCGAGGGCTGACGAGGGACTGAGGGCGCACCTACCTCGACAAGCGAGCCTGGACGGCAGCAGGGCTGCCGTGGCCGGGCCGGGGGTGGCGGGGGGCACCCCACGGCGCCGTGCCGGGCACCACGCACCTACCACGGGCTGGCTCCGCCGCGCCCTCCCCCTTCCCCGCGGCTGCCGGCAACCGCGGTGCCGTCTCTCGGCGCAGCAACAAGCGTTGTGGGGAGAGGAGAGGGAGGGAGGGAGGGCAGCGCTGCGGCCCGCGTCCCCACACCCCCCACACCCCCCCCCGGGTGCATTGCCTCCTCCAGCTCCAGGGCTGCCGGGTGCCGGATCCCCGCCGAGCATCCCGCAGCACGCCCAGGAGGGAGAAGGCGGAGCGCCCCCCGCCCCGCACACACCTTGCCCGACCCGAGCCGCCGCCGCCGCTGGTGCAAGGTCGCTCCTTCTCCGGCCCCGGCCCGCCGTCCGCAGGCCCCCCGGCCCCGCCAGGACGTGCCTCCGCAAGCGGTCCCGGCCCTGCCCCTGCCGCAAGCCCCGGCCTGCTCGGCACGGCGGGCGCTGCTGCGCGGCGCGGGCGGCCCACGCACGGCCCCGAGCATGCGGGCACAGCGGGCACCCGCGCGCCCCCGCGCGCATCCGTGTGCGGCACCCGCGCGGGCACGGGAGAGCACGTGCACGCTCGTGTGCGCTGCCCGCCCACGCAGGCACGGCGGGCACACCCGGTGCGCGTGTGTGCGTGTCTTGGTCACGCGCGCACCGCCGCCGTGCACATACGTGTGCACAGGCTCACACACGCACGGGCAGGCACGGCTTCCACCGTGCACAAACGGATGGTCCCCTCACACGGGTACATGCGTGGGCATGGGAGAGCACATGCACCACTGCAGTGCACCTGCGTATGCGCCACCCACGTGGGCAGGGCCAGCACATGCATAGGCATCACAGCCGCACATGTGTGTGTGCGGTCCACATAGGCACATGCACAAGCAGTCACAGACCACACACACCTGCACACCCCAGGCATGGGAAAGCACATGCATCCTGTGCATGCACATAGATGCGTGTGGGCATGGGTGAGCACATGCAGTGCCACTGTGCACATATTTGTGCATTCCCCACATGGACAAGGGCAGGAACATGGCTGGCACAGGTAAACATTCACACCGTGGCCACACACATTTTGTGCACATACCCGCACGCACACCCCACGCACAGGTGAGCGTGTGCACCGTTGACATACAAACATATGGACACACGGTGTTACATGGAGGCATGGCCAAGCAGATACACAAATGCTGCCACACACTTAGTTGTACACACACTTCCACATACACACAAATGTGCTGGCAGCCCAGAGAGCCGCCCATGTCCTGATTGCATCTCCAGAAGGGTGGGCAGCAGGATGAGGGAGGAAGCTTCTCCCGATCTGCTCTGCTGTCCTCTGGTGAGATGCCCAAGAGTGCTGGCTCCAGATCTGGGGTCTCCAGCACAAGGAGGATGTGCTGCTGTCAGAGTGGATCAAGAGGACACCACAGAGACGCTCTGAGGGCTGAAAACTATCTACTGTGGAAACAGGCTATGAGATGTGGGGTTGTTCAGCCTGTAGAAGACAAGGCTCCAGGAAGACTTAAAGTAGCATTTCAATATATCAAGGGGGTTCCAAAAGGAGTTTTTCACAGGACATATAAAGACGGGACAAGGGGCATCAGTGTTAAAGTGACTTATGGTGTGCTTGGATTACACAGAAAGAGGAAATCCTTTTTCATGGGGGTAGTGAGGCACTGGCACAGGTTGCACAGAGAAGCTGTGGCTGGCCCGTCTCTGGAAGTGTTCAGTGCCAGGGTGGATAGGGCTTGGAGCAACATGGCATCCCTGGAAGATGTCCCTGCCCTAACCCTAACCCTAACCCTAGCCCTGGCCATGGCAGCGAGGGTTGGACAGAATGTCCTTCAATGGTCCCTCCCACCCCAAACCTTTCTGTGATTCTGTGGTGTGCATGCATGCAGATACCCCCACAGAGGTGTGATTGCATAGAACATGCCCCAGAGCATGTGTTGAAGCACACACACATGCATGCACACAAGGGGGTGTGCCAACATCTAGAGAGAGAGTCCAGCCCCACTTTCCATCCCACAGTGTCCCATGGGCCCCTCTGCTCATCTCTCACCCGCTGCTGCTCTGGGCTCTCCATGCTGCCAGAGCCCTATATCCCTTCCTTCCTGCTGGGCCATTCTGCCCCAGGACAGGGACAGGAAGGGCTCTCTTGTCCCTTCCCAATGCAAGGCTTTCCCTTTTGGTCTCTAATAGACTGTGGGAGTGAGGGGGGCCTACTATGGGGTTTGGACTTTTATGCTCCAGGATTCCCCATCTCCCACATGTGGCATGGGTCTCTCATTAAAGCATCACTACCTGCCATGTCCTCATCCTTCTCCAGCTCAGGTGTATGGGATATTGTAGGACAGATCTGGGATCTGTAAAACGGAGAGATCATCATGATGGGGAGACAGACACCGGGGCCAGGGGCTACCCCACCTCTGTGGGTTCTGTTTGAACTCTGGAGTCTCACAAAGGTATCCCCAGGACACCCCATGCCATGGCCACATCCAGCACTGAGGCTCCCTATACCCAGAAACCCGGCCATGCCGTGGGCCGACAGTCCTACCTGGCAGCAGCTGGAGCTGCATGGAGGGGCAATGGGGTTTTGAATGGGTCATGGGACACAGTTTCCCTGTGCCTGCAGTTATCCATATGCAAGGACTTGCACAAGTAGCCCTATGAACTCACATTTACACACATGTGCATGCATTCACATGTGCACATCAGACACAGGACAAGTTCCCCCGTGTGTGTGTTCACCTGCACGTGCAGTCACTCGCCACTAGCACTTGTGAGCAGCAGCATGGAGCTGTGCCCTGTACCCACGCACTCACACATATGGCATGTGTTCAAGTATGTGAGCATGTGTGCTCAGAGGTGTGTGCGTGCACTCACCTATGTAAGAGTTCAGCTGTGTGTGCTCACATGTATGTGCACACATTCATCTGTGTGTACATGTTCACTTGTGAGCGCACGCCTGTATCCTCCACACAGCCATATGCTCACACTCCACGTTTCTGGCTACTCGCCGACGCTCTCCCATGCGCGTGCACGTGTGCACTCCACCGTGCGGGTGTGCACCCCACCGTGCGGGTGTGCACCCCACCGTGCGGGTGTGCACCCCACCGTGCGGGTGTGTATCCCACCGTGCGGGTGTGTATCCCACCGTGCGGGTGTGTATCCCACCGTGCGGGTGTGCACCCCGCTCGCCCACGCTCACGCTCCCGCCGTGCCCTCGGGCTCCAGCGCACCGGGACTCCCCCCGGATCATCCCCGCGTCCCGTCCCAAGCCCTGCGCACGCGCGCCCTGCCCGCCCCCGCGCGTTCGCGCGCACCTGCGCTCCACACCCACCTGCACGCGCGTGCTCCGTCCCAGGACTGGCGCCGCCCAGCGGCCGCCGTCGCCCTTGCGCTGCCCCGCAGCGAGCGCGGCGTGGCCGGTGCTCCCGGCGAGCAGAGGGGTCCCGGGGAAGGCACTGGGCACCACCCTGCCGTACCGCGGTGAATCGGGGCACCCCGGAACAGGCTCAGCAGCAGCAGCACGGCGACATCCGCCTGGGCACGGCCACCCCTTCCCCGGGCCTGCACCATAAGCTCTGGCAGCTATGCCCTGACAGATTGCCAGGGAAAACGCTGTATCCACCAACCAAGTGCTGTGACTCCTACGTGCATCCCGGCACAAGGGTCCAGGCACTGACCCGTGCCCCAACTCAGCCTAGGAGAACTGTGAGCAGAAGACAACCTGCCCACAGCTGCACTTCAGGCGCCCCCTGTGCCATGGGGGCATTCAGCTCCCAAGAGCTTGCTAAGCCTTCGTTCATCCCAGCTGGAGCAATTACCCCCTCCCTGCTCCGGTGCCACTCGTTGGGGCATATGGACAAACCATGCAAGAGACAGCTGGAACAGAAGTGCAGCTCCTGCTGCTGCTTTACTGTTAGAGATACAATGGCATGCAGCAACATGCAGGTGCTGGCAACTCCTCCAGCACAAGGCCCTGTGCAGGGCTGCTGAACCCCACCATGAGAGCAGCATGGCCCCCAGGGGGTGCAGTCTTTGGTCCTAGCAATGATCCTGGGGAGGGTTGAGATGGAGGGAATGCTGAGGACCCCACTCCTGCCAGGCAGGTGTGTAGTGTTTAAAAGGCTAAAGGGTAGTCCAGAGCAGGGGTAGCAACAAAGCAGGGCTGCTGCTGGAGCTCACAGGCAGGCATGGATGCTGCCTGAACCGTGGGCTGGGTTGTCCAGCTATGGGGCCACACCGAAGCGCTGCAGCCCACCCACCTCCCCAAAACATTTACTCCCCCCTGCCTCAAGCTCCTGCTGGTTGCATTAAACCCCTGTGCAAAAATCAGTATGAAGGCACCCACTCATGCCATGGAGACAGGTGGACAGTGGTGGGGTTGATATCTAAGTGCTATTGGTGGCTGTTGCAGCAGAGAGGGACAGGTATCCCGTTTTGTCCTTAATGTGGTTTTTCCTCTATTAATCGCTCCTGGTGTTGAGCTAGAAACTACAGGTGAGGGCTGGGTGAGGCTGGGTTGTCTCCACTCCTACAGCATTGGTGACAGAGAGTAGCGCAGACCTCAATGTATGGGTCCCAGCATCCCATGCCCTGGCAGGGTACCATCCCAAGACACAGGTATACAGCACCTACTGGCCCCCTGTGGTCCCTCAGCCAGCAAGGAGTGGGTTAAGAACCCACTGGCTGGGGCCATTGTTTCTGACACAATGAAGAGGAAGAGGATGCTGGGGCTGAAATTCCTTCAGCTCCCTCAGGACAGATGGACAGAGCTGGGCAAACAGACGTGACAGCGGGTGAGCACGGTTTAACCCTTTCAGGTGCTGCACGAATAGTAGCTGGGGGATGTTTAAGGCATGTGGTGCAGCACCAGATACAAGACAGGCACTGGTGTCCAGGACAAGTTGGAGGGACCTCATGGGCACAGAAAGACCCATGAGAGTGCTGGTAGCACCCATCCATCTGGTCTTTCTGGGCCACAGGCTGCTGAGTGGCAAGAGCCCATGACAGCTCTATGGCACAACAACCCCTGTCAGCACCTGACTGGCAAGCCCCTCCCCTGCTTGGTAAATCAGAAAAATAAATAAAAGGCAGGGGCTGGACAGATGAACAGACACAGGGAGAATCCACAAGGGGCTGGATCCTCTTTGGCAGCAATCTGGGATCACAGCTGGGATCCCGGAGGGAGACTGGGTAGGGAGCTAGCAGTCCTTGGAGGCCTGGCCAAGGCTCTCGCGCAGGCACCTGAGCTGCTCCTGGCCCAGCTTGATCTTCTCTTCCAGCTCCCTCTGCTCAGCAATGAGGGCCGACTTCATCTTGACAAAGTGCTGGTAGTCCTGGAGGTGCTCGGCGGGCAGGTACCGTGCCACCATGGCACCCACTGCCTCCTCGCGCCGCCCCACATGCTCCTTCAGCTCTTTGGCATCCTCCAGCTGTGCCACCAGCAGCCGCTGCTTCTCCCGCAGGGCCAGCTGTGGGAAAGACAGCTGTCGTTGGCAGGGCATCCCGCAGCCCAAAACCTCATGGGTGAGGGTCCCCTCCCCCATGCCCACCTTGTCCTCAGCAGGGGCGTGCGGCCCGAGGCTGCTCAGGGCAGTTTCCACCCGGGCCAGGCGACCCGAGAGGGAGAGCAGGAGGTTGACCACCTTGTCCAGGTCACCCACGAAGAGGCGGTACTTGTCGAACTCCCCTGGGGTGCAGAGGGCTTGCAGACGAGCAGCCACATCTTCACCCAGTGCCCCATTGGCACTAATGTCCTCCTGCAGCCCTCGTTGTGCCTCCTGCAGCACCACCAGCTTGCGGCTCAGACTCTCGATCAGCTGCAGCTGCCAGAGCAAAGGGGTCAGGGGTAACTGGAGCCACTCCCCATGGGATCAGGGGACTGGCACAGAGGTGTAGGGGTGCTGTGCTGGGGCCTACAGTACACAAGAATCTTGTGGTACCCCAGGTTCCCATGAGCTACTGGCAATTCCCAGTCCCCACAAGAATCTGTCAATGTCTCAGAGTCCATGTGCACCTAATGCATGCCCCCGGTCCCTGTAGGTATCTGGAAACATCCCAGCCCCTGAAAACATCAAGCATCTGGAGATGCCGCTGGTCACGAGCATCTGGTGAGACTCCCACATCCTGCAAGCACCTGACAATGCCCCTGGTCCTTGCAGACACCTGGCAATGTCCCAGCCCCGTGTGAGCATATGGTAATGTTCCTGGTACCCGCAAGCATCCAGCAATTAACCCCATGCCCATGAGTGGCTGGTGATGTCCCCAGCTCCCAGGAACAACCAGTGATGCCTCAGTCCCTGTGAGCATCCAGAAATGCACCCAGTCTCCATGAGCACCTGGCCAGGGCAGTAGGGAACCATGAGGGAATTGTCCCCAGCAGTGTCTTGTACCTTCTTTTCCACCAGCTCATGGTCCACCTCCTCCTCCTCATCCTCCGAGCTCCCCTCCACTACCTCCGGCAGCACCTTTACCTTGTTGAGTGGCTCAGTTTTGCCCACTGCAACACCACAGTGCACTGGGAAGGAACTGGAGCTGGCAGCACTCCTGGGAGGCAGTGAGATGGGCTCAAAACCTTGCCTGGGGAGACAGAGATACAGCAATAAGCACTGGGGGGTGTCAGCCTGCCCATGGTATGGGGCCCAGTGCCGTGACAGCCCTACCTGTCCTGTGCCAGGGCCTCCAGGTGCCAGTCCTGCTGCAGACACTTCCGCCAGGCCTGTCGCTCTCCTGCTACCAGTAGCTCACCCATCACCTCAGTGGTGGTGTCAGGGGAAGCCAAGGGGGCCAGGACACTGGCCAGGGAATGGTCCCTGACAGCCATGTCCCACAGCCGCTCCTCGGAGTCCATGCAGCGGGGCTGGGGCCAGCTGCCCTGGCAGCTCACCCCCTCCACTGCCCCAGAACTGGGCTTAAGTGCCTCCGGCAGGGGAGGGCCAGAGCCACAATGCAGGGACAGGGAGCACTCACCCACCCCATGGGGACTGGCACGGCTCTGCTCCTGGTTCTGGATGAGCCTTTGGGGCTGCTCCCCCATCTCCCCGGACCGCTTCATCTTTGTCCGCTTCTCCCCGGCTCCTGACACCCTGTCAACAACCACCATGTTTGGGGGCATGTCAGCTCCCCTGCCCACCCGTGGGGACAGGGACACTCAGGGCTATGGCCATGCCAGGGAAAGAGGTCAGGGACAGGGACACCCCACAACACAAAAAACTCCCACAGGGTGCTCTAAGGATTAGGATGCTCTGATACAGAGTACAAGGGCCCACAAAAGGCCCCTCGTGTCCCGACTTGTGCTTGCTTTCTCGCTCCCACCCCCATGCCACGGCACCACTTGCCTGCAAATTTCAGCGTTGGCAGCATCAGGCCCAGGAGTCTTGCGGAGTGATCTGGGGGCCTCAGGTCGGGGCCAGGCACCTGACGGAGCAGGGGGGCAAGCAGCGTGCCCCCAGGACTGGTCTTTCTGCTCCCCGGTGAAGCTCTGTGACCGCTCCCTCACTGCCTCAGCAATGCTGCGGATTGGCATTGGGGCAGCAGAAAAGGCAGAGCCATGCCCAGCACCATCTGGTGGGTGCTGGGATGCCCGACGCTGCCTGTACTTCTCCCAGTTGGGTGGAGGTGGGCGGGGAGGTGGGGGGCCCTTCTTTTTGGGGATGCTGGGAGGGTCCAGCTTGGCACGGAAAAGGTCCTTCTGGTCACAGCCCCAGGGGCTGGAAGGTTCCAGGTTAAGATGACTCTCAGAGAAGGCTCTGCCCCTTAGTGGGCGGTGCAGCAGATCCGGGGGGCTCTCAGGGGTGTGGGCCAGGCGGTCACTATCCCACAAGAGGTCATGCGTGGATGTGGCCCGGTAGCAGGGTGGCCACTCTGGCTCGGTGCTCTCAAGGCAGGTGTGGAATGGGCCAAGCCTTGGGAAACCCGGTGGGTAGCTGGAGAGCTCACTAGGAAGAGAAGGAGGCACCCGTCCTCCCGTACAGTCACCCATCTGGCAGTTCAGGCCCATTGCATGCCCTGCCTCCTTTACCCCAGCTAGTCATCCAGTCACACTGGTGGGAGAAGCCTAGGCTTATCCACTGGGCACAGTTCCCCGGAGATGGCCCCAGACCTCTGGGGAAGGGTAAGGAGAGACCACCTTTGCTGTGGACACCTCCTCACACACCCTTGCCCTGTGTGCCCCCTCCTGCCTCAAAGGGCACCATGCCAAGGAAGTATGGGAGGCACTTTCTACATCCCCAGTCAAAATCATGGCAGTCCCCACATCCCCCGATGGAGGTCCCCACTGAGTGGCACACACATCCCCAGCACCGTGGCACTTGGCATGGGCTCACCTGATGGACTGGCTGACTTTCCTGGTTATTGCAGGTGGTTCCCACTGATCCTGAGGAAATTCCTGTATGAGGGGGAAGACAATGTGAAATCCATCCCCCAGTACCTCTGTCCCATCCCCATTCGGGTGCAGAAGACTTACAGGCAGTCTGCAGGGCCAATGGGGGAAAAGTACCCCACACCCCAACCCAGGGTCGTGGTCCAGGGGTGCAAGGGAGTGTCAGTGCTGCTCCCCAGCACAGTCCCACAGGGCATTACTCACTGGGACGAAAGCTCTCCGAGGGGGCCAGACATCACTCTCCTCTCGCCCAGGATGGGTAGCCGGGTAGCAGCAGTCAGGGCAGCGCACCCAGGACACAGGGTGACAGCGGCATGTGTGGCCACGGGGCAGCGGTGGTGGGCACAGGTCGCCTCCACAGCAGCGGCAGGGCTCAGGGCGCAAGGGAACCCCATAGGGGTAGGAGAAGCCCCGCAGGTAATCCAGCTCCCCTGGCCTCCCCAGTGGCTTGTAACAGTGGGGCTGCTCCCGGCAGCACTCAGCATAGGGGCCAGCAGAGCCAGGGCGGCTGGGTGAGGGCGGGCTGTAGGGCTGGTCCACAGAGAGGCGGCGGACATCCCGGTGCTCGGGGCCAGGGGGCTGGAAGGTGCTGGGATCACCTGCTGGCGGCTTGCTGTGCCGGGGTGGTGCCAGTCGGCTGCTCTCCTCAAAGAACCGGCGGCGGTCAGCAAAGGGCAGCAGGACCGCTTCGTCACTGCCCCGTGGTGGGGAGCTGCAGGCTGCCGGGCCCTGGCTGTAGCCCTCCAGTTCACTGTGGCTGGGCGAGTGTTTCGGCTGCAGCTTGTTTCCTGGGGACCAGTGCCAGCGGCCTCTGGCTGTTGGCACCACCCGCTCAGGGGACAGGGGCCCTTTAGGGGCTGGCACTGGGTCAGGGGTGGGGATGCCCCGGTCTGCAGAGGGGCCAGAGTTCCTGCTCTCCTCACTCGGCGCGGGGCTGAGACACTGAGGCAGGGCAGGGTGTCGCTCTGTCAGTACACTGCCTTCTGGGGGCTCCTCAGTTTCCTCCACTGGCTCCTCACCAGGTGGAGGTGCACCAGGACCCCGGCTCTTCTGCAGCTGGGCCTTGCGGCGCTGGATCTCGTTGCGCAGGCTGGTGGCAAAGCGGTCGCTGCGGCGACGCATCTGAGCAGAGCGATGGGGAGGACCCCCAGCCCGCCGGGCCCCTTCCCGATTCTCCTCCTCCACTGGCCCCTCAGTGCTGAGTACTGGGCTAGCCCCCTGGCCATCCGGCCCACAGGCTTGCTGCAGTTCAGGGCAGCAGCGGCAGGGCGGTGGGCAGCAGCAAGGCTCTGGGCAGTGTGGGGGATCCTGAGCAGCCCCTGTGGTTCCCCCTCGGCTGCCCTCAGGACGCAGCGGGGACAAGGTCCAGCGTTGCCCACTGGGGGCTGGCGAGGCTCGCCCGCTGTTGGTGCCCAGCTGGAGGGAGCGGAACTGGGAGGCCAGCAGTCGCTCGGGAGCACTGTGACGGTGCGACACCTGGCCCTTGAGAGGGGACAGCAATGGGTTGTCACCTGCTGTTGTGGCATCAGGCACTTGGTGCATGCTGTTATCCAGGTATGGGTGGTTGTCAGGCTCCATGCTCTCCCCCCGGAGTGGCTCAGCTGCACAACGGTCCAGGTGGGAGCTCAGCATGTAATACCAGTCAGCAGAGAGACAGTCCTTTGTGGGGTATGGCACCACTTTCCTCCTGCCCGCTGCTTCTGCCTCCCCATCCCGCTGGCAGAGGAAGGTGTCAGAGATCCACCGGCCCTTGGCATGCAGCATGTCCGCTGACGCTGATGCCTGGCACCTGTCCCCTCTGCCACCTGGGGCTGCTCGCAGGCTGTCCCTCCTGACAGGGGGCTGGGGGGGCACAGGTGCCCGCCAGGCCTCAGGGTGCCAGCTGGCAGATGGCTCAGCCCCTGTGGTCAGGTAGCGCTTGTCAGGGGCTTTGCAGGGGCCTTGGAGGCTGGAATCAATGGACACGGCCTCTTCAGGACGGAGAGAGAGGGCACAGTCAGAGGCGACGGAGCTGGCAGAGAAGGAGCTGTAGGCCGAGTCCCGCTTGCTGTGGTACATGCCCTGGTCAACAGGTGAGGGGTCTCCTTCACAGCAGGCCTGGCTGGGATGGTCCAGGCTCTCCATGCTCCCGATGGAGCTGCTCCGGTCAGTGCTGCAGTGCCAGGACAGTGGGTTCCACTGCAGGGACAGCTTGCTGCTGCCTAGCCCCACATCAGTGTTACAGGCACCTGCTGCTCCTCATCCAGCTACACAGAGATCCCAAGGAGCCCATCCCCCCACATACACCCTCCCTGGGACAACGGAGCACAGGGCAGCACTACCCCAACTGCCCTTCACCCCTGGACTGGGGTCACCACCAAGGTTGCCTGGCACTGGCAAGGGGAACAGGCACAGGGAACAACAGGGTGTGTGTGACTCCAGCCACTTGAGACCTCCCAGCTCTGGCAGCCGGGGCAGTGGGACTAAGCAGCTCCTGGCTGTCTCCAGCAGAGCCACCGCCCCTTCCTGCTGGGAGCAGGGAGTAAACAGCCAGGGGAAAGGGTAGTGCAGGATGAGGAGTGATGCCCGAAAGTAGCGTGGCCAGCCCCACAGCCACAAGCCAAGAGGGTGTCCCATCTGCCCTCTCCCTTTGCACAGTCTCATAACTGCCCCCAGGGTCTCACCTGACATCACATCCCGAAGGCCAGGAGAGGCTGAAGGCATCAGCCGGGCAGTGCATGGTGGGGACGTCTGGGCGGCTTTCGGCAAGTTTGGCCACGTGCCAGGAATGGGGCCGGAAGACGGGCACGCTCCTCCTGCCAAGAGCAACAGCGGGAAAGGACAAGAATGGGGAGGAAGCCAGGCCAAGGAACCGGGGCTGAAGTCACTTCCTACGGGGTTTCCTGTCCCCCCCAGGCCAGCACCCGCCCAAAGGGCATGGCAGCAAGGACGGTCCAGTCCTGCAAGCAGCCGGCACTGGGCAAGGGGATCTCACCGCTTACCCAGCTGGCCAGGGCTCCCCAGACTGCAGCATCCCTCTTGCCGCATTAACAGGAGACCGAGGACATGGCCCCTGCATAGCCCATAGGCAATGACCTGAGCAGGGCAAGTGTCTGCTGGGACTGGATTAGCTCCACCAAGGGACACTGGGGCCACATCTGTCTCCACTGTAAGCCTGACCTGCCCCCTTGTTCTTTTGTCCCTCAGTATCTGCAGCAAGCACCAGCCACATCATGTCTCTAGGAAGGATCCTGTGCTGGTCCCTGTCCCACCCCTCACAGCATCCATAGGAGTCTCCAGCCCCCCCAGCAAATGCCACTGCACAGACATGGTCAGAAGCCACCTCCTGTACCTCCCAAATGCCAAGTGCTGCCACAACATCTACTGACTGGATGAGAGCAGCAAGCTGTGCACAGGGTCAGCACAGGGACTTCCCAGAACCCCCAAACTCACCATGGATGATGCTGAGCCCCAGCACAGTCCCGTGGGACCCCTGCCCCTTGGGCAGTGCCCTTGCGCCGTCCCTGCCCCTGAGTGCTGCTGGAGCTGGAGTCAGTCAGGATGCAGCCAGGGAATGGATGCAGTTGGAGGGGCTGGGGGGGGAAGGGACTGCAAGGCCCAGCCCTGTCTCTCCTTCCTTTCCCAGGCAAGCAGGCAGGCAGGAGGCAGGCAGGCAGGCAGGAAGGGAGAGGAGCGGCCACGCTTGAGGATACCGCCCAGTGAGGGGGTGGTGAGCCCGATGCACTGCCCTGGCTCCGCTGGGTGTGGAACCCCCACTTAGCGGGAGTGCTGACAGCAGCAAAGGGGCTGCTCCCCACCCTGACCCAGCAAGGGGCACCTCCAAGCTGAAGACAAGGGCCCCTCCAGGTTCCTGCCAGTCCCCCAGGCAGCTGAAGTCCCACTGGCCCTCCCTGTGTCCCTTCCACAGCACTGCCAACCTGCGAACAACCATCTTCAGAGTGCGGTAGGAGCCCTTGATGAGGATGAGGGCCTCGTGGCGGGATCCGTACAGCGGCGTCCCGCTGATGTTCACCAGCTCATCACCTGGCTGCAGTCGGCGGGACAGTGCAGCCTTGCCCCCATCCTCCACCTGGGTGACAGAGAGGGGCATCAAGGGGGGCACAGCCCCCAGAATATCCCAGGGGATGTTCCATGGCCACCATGTGTCAGAGGAGAAAGAGGCTTTGGAGAAGGTGCCTTAGCCCCAGGCACCACAGAGGGATCTGTGGGGCCAGGCTCTCCCCCTTCTCTGGTCACATGAATTTCTGAGCAAGCGCATCAGGGAGGGGGAAGAAAGAAAAATGTCCCATCCCAGCAGATTCCCTCGCAGGCAGCACAAGGGCCCTTTGTCCAGCATGGATGCCAGCCCCCTACCACTGCCTGCTTCCAACCCCACATTGAGCTTTCTGGGCACCCGTGGTGATTTTGATGCCCAAAGGATGCCATCCCATCCTATGTGCACATAGGAGACAATAGTAGGGGAAGTGCTGAGCCCTGGCACATGCCTACCCTCCCTGACACCCATGGCCAAAATGAACCTGGCACCCTGTATTGCTGTGCTTAGAGGAATATTGCCAGCACATGAGATCCTGGCCCATGCCCTCTGCCCTAGCTGGTAGGTGCAGTCCTTGCAGCCCTGGGACAAGTAGTGACCAGCTGGGCTAGGCAGTGCCCATTGCCAGCACTGATCTCTGCCCGTCCTGCCACTGCAATGACCAGGGATTGCCAAGTCCACACCACAGGGCTGGCAAGCAACTGGAGCTGCTTCTGTGTGGTGGCAGTAGTTCAGGGCATGCAGGTGCATAGGGCAGGACCTGGGGTGCCCCATGCCCAGCACAGATGTGGCAAGACCCTACAGCCACCCGCAGGGCAGAGCTAAGCTGGCCCCATGCTGGGGCTCCTGCACCCACCCTGCCCATGGGCTCTTCACCCTGTCCAGTTGCTCCCAGGCCTGGCCAGGGAATGAGCTCTGCTCACAGTGCCTGCAGGACCAGTCTGGGCAGCAGCCAGGCCCCAGTGCCAGAGAGTACACACATGGCTTCCTGGCAGGTCAGTAGCTCTGCATGTGCCCCTGGGCACCGCTTTCCAGCCCTAATGCTGGGCAGGTCTCAGGGGGCATTCCACTACCCCTGGACAAAATGTCACCTTAGGAGGGAGAAAGGCAGGGGCAGCCAAACCTCCTGCCCAGTGCACCACTGCTCCATGGTTTTGCCTGGCACAGCTGTGCCCAGAACCAACAGCTCTCCCATTTCTCCAGGGATCTCAGCACCACAATGCCATACAGAGGCTGGGCACAGCCCAATGTGCCTGCCCGTGCAGGCATGCTGCCCTCCTACCCAGATGTCAGCCACGGGGCTGCCTTCCTGGCAGGAGACCCTGACTGCCTGTGAGGGCTCCCAGTCTTACCATGCAGTCAGTGGAGGACTCGGGTTTACCCCCTGCCATGCTGCTGCCCACCACCGGGCACCAGCAGAGCATGCAAGGCAGGCTGCACCTTCACCTCAGTCCTCTCTCCAGACACGTGCCCACCAGTCCTGCCTGCCATCGCCATGGAGATGAGCCAGAGGTGAAAGGTGTCCCCACTTGCTGCAGGACACAACCAGGTCTGCACCCATGTCTGGGCCATCACATGCACTAGGATGGACAGGCTCTGCCCTGGCATCACTCACCAGGAGCTAAATTGGGCACAAATAGCCCCTTGTTCTGCCTTTGCCACCAGTGAACTCAGCACTGGCAGCCAAACACACACTGTCTGGCTGAGCCAGCCCAGGACACTTCCCAAACACCACGCCTGAAGTTCACTCTGGGCCTTAATGGTGGGCACCAGATGGCTCACGGGAATGTCTGCCTGTCTCAGGAGAAACTTGTCTTAAGAATCACAACCAGAACAGTGCCAGAGCTGTGCTCACCCTGCGCCACACCATCCTCCATCCTTGCCCCTGACGTGCCCAGGGAAGCCTGTGCCGGAGGGCGTTTACAGCCCCATGGACGGCTTATGATCGCGTGTGAGCACTGCCGTGGGACTGCCACAGAAAGGGATCCTGCCCGGAGTGGGTTCAGAGACTAAACTCCGTCACCGAGTGCGGGGACGCCCTTCCTCTTTCCGGCCCGCGCCCCCCGCGCCACAGGCGAGGGCCGCCCCCTCTCCGCACACACCTCGGCCGGCCGCAGCGGCGACCCCGGGGGACCCTCCCCTGAATGCACAAAGCGCTGGAACAAGCCCCTTTTGTCTGCCGAGCACACGCGGTGGCGGCGTGTCCGTGGGAGCGCGGGGGCCGACACCCCGCGGCCCGCAAGCCAATCCCCTTCTCAAAAGTGGTGAGGAACATCCCGTCCTCCGGCAACCGGCGGACCCACGGGGACCCGCCACGCCGAAGGCCAGCAGCGAGTGGGGACGCGGGCACTCACTCCCTCGGCGCCCAGCTCCCCACCCGCCGGCGGTGCCACCTCAGGGCGCAGGGCTGGGACTGGAGCCACTTTTCCAGCTCCCCCAGCCAGACCGCGCTGGCCGCGTCCCGCCGAGGGCGTGGAACGGCCCGGGGGTGCAGTCGGCCCGGCTCGAGGCAGGGAGCAGCCCGGGGGCCGCCAGCCCGGCCCGCCGCACCCCGGCTCAGCAGGACGGCGACACCGGGCGGGCAGGCGGCCAAATCGTCCGGCGACAGGGCCCCGTCCGGGCTCCCTGGAGGGGTGGCTATTGGAGTTCCCCTGGTCGCCGCCCTGCTCCTTGCGGGTCTCCCCGCGAGTCTCCCCGCGGAGCGGTGCGCTGG
The DNA here is from genome assembly GCF_017590055.1 of Onychostruthus taczanowskii. Lineage (NCBI taxonomy): Eukaryota > Metazoa > Chordata > Aves > Passeriformes > Passeridae > Onychostruthus > Onychostruthus taczanowskii. Next base: position 107,019 of record NW_024506002.1, on the reverse strand, counting down.
CGGGGGCCGCGGGAATCGGTGACTCTCTGTGTGGCGAGACGTCGGGGCCGCAGGGGTCACCCTCACCGTTTGCTCCCGGCTGTGGCCGGCTCCGCTCGGCATCGCACCCCGGCGCCAACCCCGTCCCAGGCACGGTCCTGCCCCTGCGTTCCAGGGGTGCCGGGGCATGACGGGACGGACTCTGGTTCCCCCACAGTGGCCCTAAACGTCCCCGCAGAGTCCGGTGCCCAGAACGCCCGTGGGCGCGGCACGGACGGATGGGCACACAGGGGGCTGACCTCCCCCGGCTGCAGCCCGCGGGACGGGACCGGGAAAGACGTGAGGGGGAATGTGGGGGCCGCCCCCGACGCCAGCCCAACGGATGTGCCAGAGGAATTTCTTCCTGCCGCCGGGCTCGGGCTGTCCCTCCGCCCCTCTTGCTCTCACTCTTCACCGCGAGTCTGAGTGGAGGGCCGCGGAGATCGTACGTGCGAGTGGCCGTCCCCGTCCCGCCGCGCCAGGACACGAGACCCCGCGGCCGGGGTTCCCCGCACCCCGACGCTGCCGCGCCCCGGGTGTCCTCCCATCTCCCGCGCCCCGCCACGGGCGGGAGGCCCCTCGCGGGGGCATGTCGCGGAGCCCACGCGGGACTCTGCCGGCGACTCCTACCTTGGAGATGATGAGGGGCTCGCCGTGCTCTAGCCCGCCGCGCAGTGTGAAGCCCCAGGGCGCGCCCCCCTGCAGCTGCACATGTACGTACTGGGGGGCGCCGGGCCGGCCCTCGGCCCGCTCCATGGCGGCTACAGCTACAGCCCCATCCCGGCCCGGCCCCGAGCTGTGGAGGAAATGACACCCCCGCCTGCCCGGGCTGAGCGGCGCGGGGCGAGTGCGGGGCGGGGCTGCTCCGCACCGGGACTGCTCCGCCGCCGCCAATGAGGCGCGGGGGGACGGCGGCGGCCGGTTCAGCACGGCTCAGCACGGCTCGTGGCATGGCTCTGCGCACAATGGCACAGCACGGCACCTTTCTACTCAGTACCGTGGCATACCATCCTTTAGCCAAGGGACCTGACGTGAGCTGCTTGGCTCATCTTGGTACAGCCCAGCCGGTGTATTTCAGTTCAGTACAGCTCAACCCAGCATGGCACGATATGGAAGGCTGGCAGACCTCAGTGCAGCACGATACATCACAGCTCAGTTCAACGTGGGGTGGCAGGGGGGCCAGCATGGGTTAACTGGCCCAGCATGGCTCAGCCTGGCATGCCTCGGTGCAGTTCAGCTGGGTTGGCACATTCTGGCTTGTTTCAGCTCAGTTCAACATGACACAGGGCTGGCAAAGTTAAGTTTGGTACAGCGCAGAACAACCAGGGGCCTCATCTGGCTTAGCTCCACTTGGCCTGGCCCAATTTTGTTCAGTGCAGTTCAGCTTGGTTGACTTGGACAAGCAGGGCTGCAGAGTTCAGCTCAGCAGAGCCTGGCTTGGCTTGACTTAGCTTGACCATGCACAGGTTCAGCTCAAAATGACCCATCTGGGTTCAGCACAATATGGTGCCGCCAGGAATGCACACCAATAGGGACTGCTCAGCACAGCTGAGCCTGGCACGGCACAGTTCTACAGCACCCAGGTAGGTACAAGAGGGTGGTAGTAGGGTGATGCAGCCCCCCCGGCTCCCCACCATGTAGTCACACTGGTGCCCCAAGCTCCACTGCCTGCAGGCCAGCACATGCTGCTGGCTCCTGTCTGACCTACCCATGCCAGCCCCCACCCTGTCCATATCCTGCCGGGCACTTTAGGGTGTGCCTGGCAGTTTGGCCGTTCTTCACCTTTGTCTTTTCCCTGCTAGGCCCAGGAGAGGCAGCTGTACCGCTTGGGGGAAATTGAGGCAGGGGGAAAAGCCGGCGATAGCAGCCAGGGATGGTGGGAGTGGATCGTCATGGATTCCCGGGGGAACCCGAGAGTCCTGCTCCTCCCCTTCCCGCCTGGGGCCACGACTCTTACTCATCTCCTTCCCAGACAACCGGCCCGGAAAGCTCTGCTCTGCAAGCAGCGCCTGCAGTCCTGGTTGCCTGCCATGGCCTGGGAGGGTCAGCTTGCAGTGCCAGGCTGGTTCATTCCCAGTGCTGGAAGGGTCTCAAGTTTTTCTTGGTAGTCCCTGTTCACAAGCACCTGTCTTGAACTCTGCCTGCTGCCTGTGCAGCCCAGCTGCAGCCACACCAGTACAGCCAGAGTGTCACAGGGCACAGGGTGGAGCGGTACCTGGGCTATTTGTAGTGCTTGAGCCCACCCAGGAGAGATGCATAGCTTCCCCCCATACAACCTTGACATGTCTACCACTGACGTGTCCACCACCGTGACCCCACCTGCCTTGTAATGCCCCCAAATCGTGACTGGCTGCTGCCATGCCCAGACTTTTCCCAACCTTCACTGGCTTGTCTGACCCTTGTGCGCTTTCCCAAATGAGTAACAACGGCGGCCTGGCCAGGCAAGAGGGCTCTTGTGCCCTGCCTCTTCACATGGCCCCATAGCACATTTAGCACCACACACACCCCCACACAGCCCTCCTGGCCCTTAGCATGGTGCCCAGCTGGCACCAAGAAGTGTGGGCAGCAGACACCAGTACAATCCCTCCAGCTCTTCCCATGTCCCTATGCCTGCACCAGTGATTCCCAACCAGTGTGCTCACCCCCGGCTACTTCCATTCCAGCAGGAGAGCAACAGTGTACTGTGGGTCTGGGCACAACAGCAGGGGCTCTGGAGGTGGGATTGGCTGCAGCTGCCCACACCACACTATAGTGTGCCCACAGAGCATTTCCCAGGCAAGCACTGTCCCCAATATGGAAAGTGGTTCGAATGACCCATGCCAGCAAGAGGGTGAGCATCATGCTTACCTCTCAGCTTTGAGCAGGTGCTGGCAGAAAAACCTGGAAACTCATCAAGGTAGGCAAAGTTGCAGGTATGCTGGTGGTGGTGGCAGGATGATGCCTACAGTGGGGTACTGCTGGCTTACCCAGACATACTTAGAACTGCTGGGCTCAGGGTCACTGCTCACCCATGTGTCTTAGTGCCAGCTGGATGGAGTGAGGCACTGGGCAGCCTGGCTGTGCTGTGAGACTGTTGGGGAGCAGAACTCCAGGCTCTCTGTCTGCTTGGGGCAGTGCAGACCAGCATACAGCAATGGGCATAAAGTTGATGAGCTGCTGATGAAGAGTCAGCACAGAGTGGAGGGAGCTGGAGGGACTCTCATCGCATGAACGCACCCTCTTAGGCTCTGTCTGACCCCACTCCCCTGGGACCCAGGGAGCTCCTGCCTCTTTAAAACCTGATTGAGTCCATGCCTTTAAAATGGGCCTGGGCAAGGACCTCCTACCCCGTAGGAGGAGGCTGAGTCAGGAGCAGGTGGGCTGAGTGAGCTGATTCTCCCACCCCACTTCACCCCACTCCCCTACCCCAGCACCTTTACAGCTCCCATAGCCAGGCTCTGTTGGGCTAGCTTTACTCCTGGTCTGGATTTTAGTCTGGAATTTGTCCCCCTTTTTGCATACAGATTCCCCCCACCGTTCTGTTCCTGTGCCAAGCTGAAGCAGCTGGTGTGATTGTCCTGTCTTGATAGAAGCTGGAAGCACCCTGGGATCCTTTTGCTGGTGCCCACAGTCAGCTCTCCCTCTCAAGTGAGGAGAAGCATGACTGCAGGTTTTCCCTAATTCTTCTGCTGGCCAGCCCCACCTTGTCCCTCTTACCTGCTCCCTCCCGACACTCACTTATCATGGCTATGCCCTGCCCTTTCACCAGCCTCCTCCTTCTCCTTGTTGTGCCCCTTTCCCAGGCTGCAAACCAGTCCCCACTGCCTCTTGGCTCCCTGCCTGCTGTCCCCACGCTGCCCCTCCTGCAGGCCCTGCAAACCCGGGCTCCAGGCAGCCCAGGCTGGCAGGTGGGGCCAGCCAGTGGGCAGCCCCTGCGCTACATGCTGAATCTGTACCGGCGTGCTGCTGACCGCGAAGGCCGCCCCCGCCGCAGCCGCAGCCTGGGCACCAACACCATCCGCCTGGTCCAGGCCAGTTCCCATGGGGGTCAGCCCTGGGCAGGTAAGGAACTGGTGAGCACTAAGGATTGTATAGGCGCTTAGCAGAGCTAGCAGGGTGGCTTGAGCTCTGAAGGTGAGGTCTCTTGCCTGCTTCCTTCCCCCTCTCTACAGTGTCTGGGTTGGGGTTGCTCTTGGCCATGGGGTTCCACTTGGCAGGAGTCCAAGGCTCTGCCCCAGGGATGAGAGGGGTAAATGCATAGCTGGCCCTTGTGTGCCCTTCTCTCCTTCCCAATCTGCCTAATGCTCTGCCAGGCTAATGGTGTTGGTGGAGAGGATGGGAAATGTTACAGACTCTTTGCCCTTCATGCCACCAGCAAGCCTTGGCTCATGGCTTCTGTTTGCTGCAGCATCTCCTTTGTGCTGGGGCAGATGGCTGTCACAGGCTCTGCTGTGCTGTGTGGGGCTGTGGCAGCACCATGAGAGAAAGGCATGCTCCACAGTGCCTCCTGCACTATGCTAACAGGTCACTGCTTCCCTGCAGGTCGCTGGTATTTGCAGGCCCTCACCTACCACATGGAGGGCCAGCCAGAGGTCGAGCACCTCCTCAGAGCTACTGTGGTCTACCTGCCCAGTCTGTCACTGGCCCACGGTCGCCTTCTCTGCGCTCTGGAGCTGGTGATGGCTGGCGAGGCACCCAGGGTGCTGCTCAGCCCTACTGCCCGTCCCCGCCATGGCTGGGCCGAAGTTGACGTCACCCCTTATCTGGTGCTGGGGAACAGCAGCGTGGGGAGCCTGGCACTGCGGCATGTCTGCGTGCGTGCTGGCCGAGCAGGAGGCCATGATGCCCCCGTGGCCCCTGGCCACCCTTTCCTCCTTCTCTACCTTAATGATACCCAGGCAGGGTTGGCACCTCTGGCAGCAGAGCCCCACCGATACCGACGTGATACAGGGACATTGGCTCATGACCTGCCCAAGTACCTGCAGGACCAGGGAGGGGAGAAGAGTGACTGTTCCCTCCGCCCCTTCCCTGTCAGTTTTGCACAGCTGGGCTGGGACCACTGGATCATTGCTCCTCACCGCTATAACCCACGCTACTGCAAGGGCACCTGTCCCCACCTGCTCCGCTATGACTTCCACGCACCCAACCATGCTGTGGTGCAGGGTTTTGTTCATCAGCTGGTGGATGCCAATGTGCCCCGGCCCTCCTGTGTGCCCTATCGCTACAGCCCCATCAGTGTCCTCATGATTGAACGCAATGGAGGCATACTGTACAAGGAGTACGAGAATATGATTGCAGAGTCCTGCACTTGCCGGTAATTTCCACTGCTCCAGCACATCACCCCTGGGCTCTGCCTCTTCCTGCAGATCTGGACTTTAGGGTTTATCTTGCTCTGCCTGGGGCTCACTTGGCTCATCTCCCCTCCCCATGCAGCACTGCTCAGTAGGGAGGTTTTACAATGACAGTTTTATGTAAATTGTGGGTTTTTAAAGGCAGGAACCTGTGCTGGGGTGGTTGCCCCATGACATCTGTCCTTCCTGCAGCCCCCATGGCTGCTGCCTGGTTTTGGTGGGCAGGGGGTCTTGGCCTGATGTTCTCAGATATGAGGTGTGTCCCTAAACTGGAGTACAAAGCTCTTAGGAGGTGGCTGGGAGTCTCCTGGTGGAGCGAGGGCAGGGAGGGAGGAAGTCCAGGTGTCTCTGTGTTTTGCATCTGGCACGGTGGTGGTGTCAGGATCTGATGTGACCCTGCCTGTGGCATTCCTTCCCAACTCACATGCACCCCATCCCTATCTAGTCTCAACTGCAGAGGCATCTCACCAGGCTGAGAATTTGGGCTGGAGGGAGGAAGCCTCTCTCCTCCCCTGCAGTTCTGCTCTGGAAGGGCTATGAAAAAGTGGAGGGACCTGAGCTGCCATCTCTGCTTCCAGTGCTAGAGGCCAAGGCAGCTGTCTGTGCTGGGCTCTGCCTGCTGTTTCCTCTGTCACACTTGTTCTTCAGCTCCTTGGCTTGCCCTCTAGCAGGGCTCAGGTCTTGTTCCCAGAGGTCAGATTGCTGTTGCAGATGTCTCTCTACCTTCTTGCACTCTTGCTGTCACACAGGCCTTGGGCTCTGCTGGGCTCCTGGCACGTCCCTGTTCCCAGAAGGGTCAGTCCCACTCTCAGCACCCCTGCTGCCTGACTTTTCTCTATTTATTTCTTGAATGTGAATAAATAAATAGATTGATTTTGCTAAAGACCATCTTGGCCTGTTCTTGCACTGTCCCCAGGGTGCAGCAGGTGCACCCTGGGATAGGTTGCCCTAGGCTGTATCCCTGTGCAACTGCCCTTGTGCTTTCACTGGAGGGGATGGGTGCAGGGGTAAATCCCAGCTGGTTCAAGCAGGGCCTATGAGAAGTGCCTCCCCTGGAGCATTGACCTGCACTAGTGCAGAGGAGACCACATGTGGCTGCAGGCAGCTGCCTCCATGGGGCTAGGAATGAGAGATGCTCTTCATCCCTCTGTATGGGGCAAGTCCTAGGTGACCATGGAAGAGCAATGAGCCAGGTCTCCTGGGTCTGTCTGCTGCCAGCACCCCTTGGACCAGCTGGGCACCTGGAGATGGGTGAGCACTGGAGTCTGTCACCCTAGCCCTGTGTCCATTTATGCACTGTGCCAACAAGCTCTTGAGTCTTTTGGGATGGGCCCGTTCCTTGAGTATCCATGGGTGCCCAGGGGCTGCTCCAGCAGCAGGATCACCTCTGTGCTGGTAGTGGGAAAGGTGCTACCACAGAGATGGAGGAGCAGTGATTCAGGGTAAGATTCACTGTCCCCGGATGACTCCAGCACTGTGCCTGCATCATTGCTGGGACTGCAAGGCGCAGGGTGCAGTCACCCTAGCCTGTTGCCTAGGGTGCACCTTGCAGAGATGATCTTCCTGCAGATCCCGCAGGGCACAGCCTGGCATTCCACTGGGGAGCACCAGGAACCCTGGCTTTGGAGGCTTGCACCCCAACTCACCCTCAGGTAGGGATCTTGCCTGTGGAGCTGCTGCCGGCACAGGGGGCTGCATTGGACCCTTTCTCTCCCCCAGGCCAGCTAGTGCATCCCTGTTCCCTTCTGCCTTGTTCCCAGCTCCTTCTCCTGCCCCAAACCCCACACTGAGGCTTTGCTTTGTTTCCACAGGGTGCCCATTCATTATCCCTCCTGCTGCCCCTCCTAAGTGGGCATGAGCGCCTCACACCCCACATCCTGCAGGCTGGCACTGGGCAGAGAGGGGATGTGTCCCATGTGCCCTTGCAGTACTGGGGCAAATCTAGGCTGGGCACAGTACAGGGGCACCAGGATGGAGATCCCCCAGCTGTGGAGACCAGGTGCTCCCCAGGCACCTTGCTAGGACTGTAGCTGGATGCAAATGGTGATGGCCAGAATCCAGATGCCTTATGGGTGCCCTGCAGAGATGCTGGCAGCTCCCAGCTAGGGCTGTCTCTCTGCCCAGGGCCACTCAAAAATTTATGCAGAGCCATTACCTGAGAGGAGCAGTACCTAGTGGAGGCACCTGACAGATGGAGTTTGCAACACTATGGAAGCCTCAGCACTCAGAATGGCTGACAGGACCGGTGCAGTCCCCACTACCATCTCCAGGAATCGCCATCAGCCTGGCACTACTCCTCTCCCTCATCTTGCTTCTCTACAGCTTCCTCCAGGTGGGTCTTGGCATGAGGGAAAGATGCCAGGTGACTCAGGACATTCCTCCCTTCCCATCTGCCCTTCTGGATGTTCCAGGAGCCCCAGGGGGTGGGGAGCACATGGCCCCTCAGATGCCCCTTGCAACACCCTTCTAGAGGATGGGAGAGCAGCAGACCCCCGGGTGCCCCCTGCTGGCACAGCACTGAGTGTGTCAGCAAGGCCTGCAGTAACTGGGGACCTCTGCTCATCCCCTGCATCACCCCCTGCCTAGCCTTGTCTGCATGCCTGGGACTCTTAATGTCCCTCATCCCTACAAGTCCTGTGACCCGCTCCATGTACCCTGATGTCCCCAGCCATGGGGCCTCACAAGTACCCCAACCCCACCAACTTTGGGAGTTCTCGACTCTGGGACCCCCACCCCTACACTGTTCCCCACTGCCCACCATTGTGGTGCCCTCCAGTTCCAGTGACTCCGGCCTAGGCATCCCCCCAGCAGAGCCCAGCTTTGGCCTCCCCCATCCAGGTGCCTCCAGCTCAGGGATGCACTCCCTCTGGACACCCTGGCACAGTGCTCATGGCTGCTCTGCCCCACAGGGCTGGGTGCGTACCCCACCACAGTATGAGTGCTGACAGCCACTAGCATCCCCAGGAATGTCCACTGTGCACTGGGATCCCCAGACACCGAGGGACAGTGTGCACTCACTGCTTGGACAGGACTCTCCAGCAGCCATATGTCCTCTGGGCTGGGCCAGGGGGAGACTGTGCTGCTGAGCTCCCTGGGGCCATGCCGTGGCTGGGCTGCTCCAGACGCTCTGCACAGAAAATAAACCTAATGCACCCTGCCCACACTCAGCATCTTCTTGCCCCTGCCCAGCTGTGCAAAGGCAGGTTAAATGGATGACAGGATCATGTGTGCCTCAGGGTGGCACATGGCACCTGCGGGCTCCTGTCTCCCACCCAAAATCTGCAGAGTCCAACGCAGCACCCACTTGGCCCCCACGTGCCCAAAGGGGTCCCCGGGACGAGGCGTGCTGTGGTCTTCAGGAGCCTACTGTGCCCAAATGCTGCTGGTGCACCTGTGTGGGTGCACATCTGTATGATGCACATGTGTCTGCCTGCACCTGTGCACGCAGGTGTATGCAGTGTATGCCTCTCTGTGTGTGCACATGTGTATAATTGTGTGTGTGCACGGGAAGTGTGTCCGTGTGCTTATGCATGTGTGTGCTTATAGGTGAGTGTACCTGTGGGTATCCACAGGTTTGCACACCTGTGAATGTACATAGGTGCACGTGTGTGTGTATTTCTGTGTGCTATGAACACACAGAAAAGCAAAGCGTAGCTGTGTACACGTGTGTGCGTGTGGAAGTATGTGTGCACACGAGTCTGCCTGTGCATGTGTTCCAGTGCAGGTAGGTGTGTGCACACCTGTACGTGTGTGCATGTCTGTGCATGCCCATGTTTCTATGTGCACCTGCGCACCTATGGACGTCTCCATGCCTCTGTCCACATGCGTGTTTTTGTGTCTGTCCATGCACCTAGCATACGTATGCGTGTCCATACAGACCCACACTGGTATGTGTACCTATCTGTGTGGCCGTCTGTGTGTCTGTACAGTCTCCCACCAGGACGCGAACCAATCCGTGCGTCCCTGCGCCACACCACGCACCATCCATGTATCTGTTCCACACCGGCACAGGTATCCGTGCGTCCGCGCGTCCGTCCCTGTATCCGAGTATCCGTGTGTGTGGCCGTGTCCCTGTCCATGTATCCGTGTGTCCGTCCGTGTGTCTGTCCTTGGAGCCGCGTATCCATACTCAGCGTTGCTCGGCCTTCGCCCAGCAGGGGCGCCGAAGGCCCCCGCCCCCCCGCCGTCGGGGCCTCCATGTCCTCCAGGTCCTGCCCACTCGGTAGCGAGCGCCCTGCGGACCGAAGCCATCGCCGGAGAGGAGCGCAGGGCAGTGCGGGTCGGACGGCCGCTCAGGGGCCGTAGCGGTACTCGGGTAGCGCCGTCGGCGGCAGCGAGCAGGCGGTGCCGCGGGGCGGGGCGGGGAGGGGCCTTGACAGGACCCGTGCCATCCCGCCGGTGCCGGTTCCTGTGCTGCTGCTGCCGCCGTCATGAGGAGCCGGAGCAACTCGGGTGTGCGTCTGGACAGCTACGGGCGCCTGGTGCAGCAGACCATCCTCCGCCACCAGGTGCGGACCCTGCCCGGGAATGAGGAGCAGGCCCGGGGCCTCGGCGCGCCCCGCCAGCCGCTGGGCCAGGGAGTTCTGTGTGAACGGTGCGTCCCCTCCGCAGGACGCGGTGACGGGGCTGCTCCCCGCTAGCGCCGACCACCAGGACGCTTGGGTCCGGGACAACGTGTACAGCATCTTGGCGGTGTGGGGTCTTGGCCTAGCCTACCGCAAGAATGCCGACCGCGACGAGGACAAGGCCAAAGCCTACGAGCTGGAGCAGGTAGGAGGGAGCAGCAGCCGGGGGCGGGGCTGGTGTCACTCGGGGACGGCGGTCACCCCGGTCTGGTCAGCCACAGCTCGCAGCTGCGTCAGGGGCAGTGAGGACGAGGACGCGGCTGTCCCCCGACACGGGAGGCAATGGGAATGGATGTCAGAGCCTGCTCTTCCCAGACCACACTGGAGCCCAACCAGAGGGTCTAGATCTCTGGCTCTGGCATGATCTGGGGCCACAGACCTTTTCTCAAGGGCTGGGATCCATGTCCTGTAGCCATGCCCTCTGTCCTCCTGCACAGCGTGGCAACCTGGCCTTGCTGGCGGACCAAGAAATCTTCCCTCTGCTGTCACCCAGGGGCTGTGAAAATGTGATCAGGGGCTCTGATTACGGACACTGAGTCCCACAAAGGTCAGCGGCCAGCTGATCCTGAGTCAGGGCTTCTTCTGGAGTTTAACAAACCTGTTTTCCTTGTTCCTGCAGAGCGTGGTGAAGCTGATGCAGGGACTGCTCCAGTGCATGATGAGACAGGTAGGGGCTGGGGAGTACCTCTGAGTGTCATGTGGTCTCCTTAAAGCCCAACTATGCCAAAGGTTGTTTGCCTAGCTCTCCCAGCCCTCCCCAGCCTTCCCTGATGAGCAGAGGGAAGGCCCCCTTCCAGCAAGTCTTGAAATAAGTTCTGAGTGAGCATCTGTCATGGGTGTGATTGAAGTTTCTGAGCTGTGGGCTGGCAGCCAGTGGAGCCTTTGCCGGCTGCTCCCTGTCATGAGGCCTGGCAGGATTCTACAGCTCCTCCTCCCTGAAGGCATTTGGGGTAACCCTTTTCTCTCTGAATGGTGCAGCTGTGGCAGTGGGCTGTCCACTGCTGCAGTCCTGTGTTGCAGCAGCATGTGAGCCTGAACTCACTGCCTTGGTGCACAGTGGGGCTCAGCCCAGGGGTTGTGGAATTTCTGCCCTGCCAGGCATGACTCCATGTGCTCCACTCATGGCATGGGGCAGCCCTTGGCTCAGGAGCTGTCAGATCTCTCTGGAGACAGGGTTCAATGAATGCCTGCACCTCTTTGCCCTTTTCAAGGTGGACAAGGTAGAGGCCTTCAAGTACAGTCAGAGCACCAGGGACTGCCTGCATGCCAAGTATAACACCCACACCTGTGCCACTGTGGTAGGAGACCACGAATGGGGTCACCTACAGATGGATGCTACCTCCCTCTACCTCCTCATGCTTGCACAAATGACGGCCTCAGGTAATGCTGGGGGCTCCCATTGCAGCTTTGAGCGTGCTACTCTTCAGGTTCACCAGAGTCTCAGTTTGGGTGCAGCTTCCTGGTTGCCAAGCTGTTGCAATGGCTTCCGTAACCCTCACTGTTTCCTTATGCTCACAGTATCTGAGGTGGGTTTGGGCCCCTTGATGTCAGTCTCTCCAAAAGCCCCCGTTTGTGTGAACCTCCAGTGCTGCTGTAAGGGGTGGGAGTGGAGATGGAGTCAGCTAGGACATAGCTCCCAATGGGCAGGCATGCAGTGGGGAGGAATCATCCCTGGGTTACTGCAGTCCCATTCTGGATATGCTTGTGGGCTTGGAGCAGCTGATGTGAATTCTTCCCTCTACTTTAGGCCTCCACATAATTCACAGCTTGGATGAAGTCAACTTTATCCAGAACCTTGTGTTCTACATTGAAGCTGCCTACAAAACTGCGGTGGGTAGCATGTGCTGGGGAGGAGGGTTGTGCTCTGATGGTGGAGATACTGGACTGGTGTCTAGGAACAGCTGTGGGTTCCACCTGAGCCACACCAGCACCTTCTGGAAGCACCAGAGATGTGTGGGATTCAAAGACTTTCTGGGTGTGTTCTGAAACAGTGCCTGGTTCACAGGATTTTGGCATATGGGAGCGTGGGGACAAGACAAACCAAGGCATCACCGAGTTGAATGCCAGTTCTGTCGGCATGGCCAAGGTGAGCTGGGAAGCAATGCTGGCTGGCAGGATGAGGAGCGCCAGTGGCCCTGAGCTGCTTTTTGACAGGGCAGGCTGGGCATGTTGAACTGCTGAGGCTCAGTGCAGTGATAGGTTTCTGGGGAACCTATCTTCTCATGCACTGGGATAAAGCTGTGCCCTTCTAGCCTGGATTTTGCCTGAACTGGCAGTGAAAAGTAAATCGGGGGTGTGTGGCAGAAATGTCCCAGGCCCTTTTGATGTCTGGAGAGGTCCCATTTTGACCAGAGATGTTCTGCAGCCGCAGCAGCGTTCAAATTCTTTTAAATTTGGGCAGTGCTTTACACATAGGGAGTAGCATGGAATGAGAGCTCTTACAGATGAGCAGCATGGTGAAGGACATGTCTCTTTGGGTCTCACCCTGCTTGCAGGCTGCCCTGGAGGCACTGGATGAGCTGGACCTCTTTGGAGCCAAGGGAGGCCCACAGTCAGTGATATGGGTGCTCTCAGATGAAGTGCAGCACTGCCAGGTGAGACCCACTCAGGCATTACACTGTTGCAAGAGGAACTGTGATCTACTGGGTTTGCAAGTGCGAAAGATGCCTGGCCTGACAGCCTAACCACCTTTCCTTCCCCTTTGCCCAGTCGATCCTCCACTCAATGCTGCCCAGGGCCTCCACATCCAAGGAGGTGGATGCCAGTGTGCTCTCTGTCATCTCCTACCCAGCATTTGCTGTGGAGGACAGCGACCTGGTAGAAATCACCAAGCAAGAGATTATCACCAAGCTGCAGGTGAGCATCTCTGCCCTTGTCTCACTGTTCCCAGGAGACAGCTGCAGTCCAGACTGCCGTAGCCCTTTTTTTCCCCAAAACATGTTCTGTGGGGGGTTGCTGGGACATGTCCTGTCTCAGTCTCCATGACCTGTGGCAGGGGTGTGCAAAGAAGCATCCCTGTGTGCTGTGGCCCCAGGCTGTAATTGTGGTACCTGAGTGCTGGGTGAGTGAGGGAGGTGGTGTTTGGCTGAAGGAAACACCCTGCCCCTGCTTCTGCATTGAAAGTACAAGATATCTCCTGCTCAGCAAATCTTTCCCTCCCTTCCAGGGGCGCTATGGCTGTTGCCGCTTCCTCCGGGATGGATACAGAACTCCCAAAGAGGTGAGGGTCCTCAGCCCTGCTGCCTGGCAGAACTTGACTGCCAGGCAGCAGCCTGCCTGGATGCAGCACAAAGACTGTGTTAGGGAGCAGTGGAAAGACAAGAGCCCTGAGTAGCCCCAGGTAGTGTCATGGGTCTGAGCAAGGCTCCCCAGAATGCCAGAGCTCATTGGAGAGGTGGTATGTCCCACCCACGCCCATAGCAGATGGCCAGAGACTGGCTCTGCCTGTATCCTGAGACCCGGTGGTGTGTCCTTCTTAGGCTGGTAGAAGGTGGGACCAGTGCCCAGCATGGGAACCCTGCTAAGGTGGGCTCTTCCAGGGCTGCACCAGAGGAGGCCTGGGGAGTTGACTGCAGAGCTGCTACCCAGCCTCATCTATGGTAGCTCTGGAGGTCACAAAGTTGCTTCTGTCTCTCCTAGACCAGTAGTCAGCTTGGGTACTGTCAGAATGGCCCTGGGGGCAAGTGGAGAGTTTGCTGCTTTGGGAGAGAAAACAGGAAAATGTTATAAGCAGCAGTCTCATTTGTTAACCACTGAACCAGGAAATGATACTCAGAGGCTCTTAAGTCATCACCAGCTGCTGGGCCTGTAACCTTTGGTCTTGAGTACTTCTGCATGCTTCTCCTTTGCTGCACCTCTGCAGACCTGCCCATAATAGGCAGTATGTGTGGCTGCGCCTCCTCCAGAGCCAGAGAGAAGCAGCAGCATCTCCAATTCAGTGTTCCCAGTGCTTGTGAGCTTTGGCAGCATGCAGAGTTGTGGATTACTTAGTTTTGGGGAGCTGTGAGGCATGGAAAGGGCAGCAGTGGCATGCAGCTAGCTGGAGTCAGATGGGATTTTGGAAGCTTGTGGCTGGAGTCCAGGTAGAAGATATCTGCTCCTTCTCTTCTCTCTGCCTGAATAGTCTGCTAAGGCAGACACTCTCCCTTCTCTGCAGCAGACAGAGCAGTTAGCAGGGAGGGTCGAAAAAAGGTCACTATACCACACAGAACTGGCAGCTCTTCATCCTAAGAACTTCCCTTGTGTTGGGCTCACAGTAGCACCACATGGCAGGAAGGCCGTGGAGGAACCTCTCTGGCCCCGTGTGACCAGCCCAAGCCCTCTCACCTGGTTGGGCCAGCTTGATGATGCTGGAGGAAACAGATACTGAGAGGCTCAGGCAGAGCAGGCAAGGCAAAGGGGACCCAGCATGGCACAGGGGATGTTGTGCTCTTGCTGTACAACAGCCCAACATCTGGGGTGTTCTGGGGGCTCTGGGGTGCTCTCCTGGGGACCAGGTAGACCCCAGGAAGGGTGAGTCTCTCCATTTTCAGTGCAGAGGGCTCAGGAGGGAGTAGTCCAATGGAGAAAACAGAGGCTGGAGGTGAAATTGCTTTTCAACTCTTTCTTGGCCATCTGCAGATAAGGGCTGGGAGGACATTTGAGGCTAGGGTCTCAGGGGGAGGAGAAGCCCTGTCAGTTTGAGGGGATCCTGTTACATACCACTTGCCTTGATGTCATGTACAGGATCCCAAACGCCTCTACTACGAACCTGCTGAGCTGAAGCTGTTTGAGAACATTGAGTGTGAGTGGCCTCTCTTCTGGGCATATCTGATGATTGATGGGATTTTCAGTGGAAACATGGAGCAGGTAAGAGAGGTGAGACCTGCTGGGCTAGTGGAAAAATGTCCCTGGCAGGAGAAGTGTGCGGAGGAAGGAAGCAGGTGGCTGGCAGCAGATTTCCTCTCCTCTCTTCTCAGGTGCAGGAGTACCGGGAAGCCCTTGAGGGGGTTCTTATCAAGGGGAAGAATGGGGTACGCATGCTGCCAGAGCTGTACAGTGTCCCACCAGATAAGGTGAGTGATCCTGAGCTATGGTGGAAAGCAGAAGTGTCTTACAGAATCACACGATATTCTGAGTTGGAAGGGACCCACAAGGATCACGAAAGTCCAGTGCTGAAACTCCTAGTCTCATTACCAGATAATTAAGTTTTAAGTGCTTATTAAGCCAAATCGTTAGTGAAGGGGCACATGTAGTGCATGGAAACCTCATGTATAAAAAGGATGCCTTGGAGCTGTTATGAAACTGTGATAAAAAATTGGGGTTTTCCTCCCAAAGCATTTTTTGCTCCCACACACAAGAGCTCTTTGCTGACAGTCTGCTTGCTCAGAGACTTGAGTGCTCTGAGAGCTCAAGACAAGCAGACCTAGGCTGAGTAGGTGGTGATGAGCTCCATTTCAATGGTGAGGAAATTTGTGTGGGCCTGGGCTAAGAGCAGTGGCCTCCTGATGCTCAGGTCATCCAGGAGAGATGTGCTCCTCACCAGTATCAGAAAGCATCTCTGGGTGCTCCTGGGCCATGTCAGTTCTAGTGGGATGGGCCAAGCTGAGAAACCAAACATGGTTTGAGCAGCTGCTCTGTTATCTGACACAGATGCCCAGGGCAGTCATAATAAGAGAGGAGGAATGTAACCTGGCTCTTCTGGACCCGCTGTGACAAATGCTGTTGTCATGCCTAGTTTTAAGCCTTGAACTGCTGGACTTCAAGATGCAGTGAGGATGCTTCCTTCAGCATCCTGTGTCTGTGGATCCCTTCTTGACCTCCTGGCTTGTCTTCCAGGTGGATGAAGAATACAGGAATCCGCATACTGTGGACAGGATACCCATGGGGAAGCTGCCACACATGTGGGGACAGTCCCTCTACATCCTGGGTTGTCTGATGGCTGAGGTAGGATCACCCTGGGTGCTGGGGAGGACTGTGGGACTAGGCTCTGAGCTGTGAAGGTGCAAATGCTGCCACCCACCATGGGGAAGTTGTCACCTCCATCCCCCAGGAACTCTTAAAGGTGGGTTGTCCATAGGCATCACCCATTCTACCCTACTCATAAAATGTTAATCTCTTTATACCTTTTTTTCTATAGGGGTTTCTAGCTCCTGGTGAAATAGATCCCCTCAACCGCCGTTTCGCTACTGTCCCTAAACCTGATGTGGTGGTCCAAGGTGAGGGAAAGGAACCAGTCCCAAACCCCTGAGCCTGGCAGATGGGGAGGAATCTGGCTGTGTGGAATTCACAGAGGTGGCTCTGGGGTGGCTCTTCTTGATGGGTTGCTGCCAATATAGCCCAGTCTCAGCCCTGGCAAGGTGGGTGGAAGACGGGGTGAAAGTCCTTCCATTTCATCCTGTGTTGACCCACAAAACTATCATCTGCTGCAGCTTCCTCTGCAGAGAGGTTGAAAATTGTCTTCCTGCCACTTGGTGAGGAAGACTTGTGTGTATAGAGTGTTAGGAGGGGCAAAGCAGACTTCTGCAGTGGGAACTGGTTCCCAAGCGACCCCAGACAGCTTCTTCTCTGTAGTGTGGTGCCTTGTATGTGTCCCCAAAGGCATGGGGCAGTGTTGTCACACCCTTGTGCCTCTGTTGCACTGAGACTGTCTTCCATCCACAGTGTGTATCCTGGCTGAAACAGAGGGGATCAAGGCAATCCTGCAGAAGGAAGGCATTAACGTGGAGACTGTGGCAGATGTCTACCCCATCAGAGTGCAGCCTGCTCGCATCCTCAGCCACATCTATGCCCGGCTGGGTGAGCTGGGCTCCCTGCTCCTGCAGCAAATGGGGTGCAGAAGGGTCTGTCTCACCCCTGGCACTCCTGCTCATAGACACTCATATCCTGCTCTGTGCTTAGCTGATGAGGATTCTGCTGCCCATTTCTAGGCCTGATAAGGCCACTGATGCCGAAGGGGAACAAAGTGGCAGACAGTGCTGTTCAGTGTGATTCTGACAGAAACAGAGCTATGGCTTGCATTTGCAGTCACCCCAGGAAGAGACAAGAAACTCTGACAGATGTTGACCCTCATGTGGGCAGGAGTTGTCTTCTGTTCCTGTATTCAGATCTGGATGGGGGAGGCTAGCCAGACACCAGGAAGGGTCCTGTGGCTGTCCCTGGCAAAGACAGCTCAGAGCTCAGGCAGTATGGTTGTTGCTGGTGGGTGGGCAGGGCTGAGTATGAAGGGAGGATGTGCTCACCTCTGCATGCTTGCTCCTTGGTGCTGCAAGCCCTCGGGCATGGGGTTTGTTTTGCAGGAGCCAGAGATTTAGCCTGGGCCAAAGGAGACACCTGATCTGCTGCTTAATTTGGCAGCTAATTTAGGCCACCAAAAGGCCAAGTGTGACATGGGTAGGGGGAGCAGCCTGGCAGCTGCCAGAGCTGACAAGCAAGGGGTAATGCTGTTACTGCACCATCCTGGGCTTTGGGAGTCATCCAGGAGCAGTTGGAATGCTGACAGAGCCGCCAACTTAAGTAGGCCAGCCCTATGCAGAGTGGCACCCCTAGCCCTGCTCCTGCTTCTAACATGCCCAAAGACCAGAAGCTGTGACACTGCAGAAGTCAGGACAGGCTGTGTATCACTGTTTCACCATGTCTCTACCCCTCTGGCCAGGTCTGGGGACAGAATTACTGTCCCTTAGAACTGTACCAGCTTGACACACAGTTCTGGGATATCCCATCTTCAAACCAGCATTTCCCTGCTGGCCGGTAGCAAGATGCTTGGCACTACTTGCTGCTGCAGCCCTTTCATGAGAAGGCTTGTAATAAAACTCCTCGTCCTGCCCTCCCAGGCCGCAACAAGCAGATGTGCCTTACTGGACGGCCCTACCGGCATATGGGTGTCCTTGGGACCTCCAAGCTCTACAAAATCAGGAAGAGCATCTTTACCTTTACCCCACAGGTGAGTGACATTGCAGAGTCTCATTCCTAGCTATTCTCTGATATGAAACTGGGCAGGAAATTTCTTCAGTGCTGGGTACTCATTCTAAGATACACACTCTAAGGTGTGACCCAGCACTCTCTAAACAGCCTGGGAGTGTGGAGTAGTCCAGCTCTGTGGCATGAGGCAGCACAGTTGGTGGTCCTGGCTGTGTGGATATTGGGACAGCTTGAGCCTTTTAATGATCAGTATTGGATGAAAATCTCTGCTCACCCTGACGAGGACACCAGGAGGATGCTGATGGCAGGCCAGAGACATGTGTCCAGGGGACAAGCAGTAATCCAAACCTAGCACTATTGGGAGTGCATATTCACTTGGAAAAGGCACAACATGGACTCACTGTGTGGGGCTGGATGCTGCTGCTGCTGAGCTATGGTGTTAGTTACGTACCCATAGTTGTTAGTGGCCAGTAGCTGCCCTGGGGTTTGAGGGTCCTTTGCTAGGCTGTACTAGCACCTGCTAAGTAAGGTGGAAAGAGCTGTCAATGCAAAGGCACGTACCCTCTGGGTGCACAACATGGCTTGCTTGACTGTGTGCCTTTGGGAAGACATAGGTGGCACCATAAGGACCTAATGGCTGCATGTAGGGTCAGTCATGTCTCTTGCTGTGCTCACAGTTCATAGACCAGCAGCAGTTCTACCTGGCTCTTGACAACAAGATGATTGTGGAGATGCTGAGGACGGACCTCTCCTACCTGTGCAGCCGGTGGAGGATGACTGGGCGACCAACCATCACCTTCCCCATCTCCCACACCATGCTCGGTATAGATGCTCCAGCCTCGCAAGGCATTTGGTTAGAACAGCCCTGGGAAATAGCTCTACAGAAGGAAGGGGGCGGCCAAATGTGTGACAGTCTCAATAACAGGGACATGGTGAGGCTGGAGCAGCCAGTAGTGTCCTGTGAAGAGCTTACTGCTCAGAGGAGCCATGTTGAGTGGGCAGCTGGCCTGGCAGCTAACAGGGTTGTCTGTCAGGCTCTAGTACCTGCAGCTCAAGGGCTGTTTGCTGTCACAGACGTATTCAGGCTCCAGGCAAATAGGCTTGTGGGAAGGCCTTTTGGGAGCAAGACCAAAAACACAATTTCTCTATAGAAGTGTTCTTGGTGGTCTTTCTGTGTCTTGACTCTTCTTTAAGACTGAGCACCTGCTAAAGGCTTTCCTAGTCAACAGAGAGGGGAAAACAGTAAATCAGAAGGAGTGAAGGCACAGAGTAGAACTGGCTTGCCTGCAGCACCTCATGGGTTCCCTATGACCCAGGTATAGGAAAGTGACTGTGTTCTCCTTTAAGGCCTTTCTGTCTCCCCTTGTGTATTTGAAATCCCCTTAATTTCTCAAGCGTGCCTTTTGCTGTGGTGTCTCCTGCCCTCAACATTAGCACGCCCCTCTGCTTCCTTACGTGAAAGGCAGAGACAGAGCAGGGAGCTGTTAAGTGCTGCTGTCTGGTACTGTCTGCTTCAGCCCAAGGTGAAATCTGAGGAGCCTGGAGTGCATCCTGGCATGGTTTTCCTTGAATCCAGCCTGGACAGTCCAGAATTTCCCTTTTTTGCATGGTGCTTTTGGTACCACAGCCTGACCACATACCCCAGAGTAAGGGTCTGGCCATGGTGCTTTAGGTGTCTGAATGTGCCCCCCAAGTCCTGCGTTGCTTTCTGGGGGTGAGTTTGAGCGTGAAGGCCTGACTGCCTGTGCATCTTCCACACAGATGAAACCAGCAGCAGTGTGCATCCTACGGTGCTGGCAATGCTGCAGAAGCTGCAGGATGGGTATTTCGGTGGTGCAAGGTGAGTGCAGCTTCCTGCAGTGCAAGAGGGAGAGGGCTCATGGTCTCCAAGAGCCTGGTTATGAGGATACCTGCTGGGCAGAGCATAGGCCATGGGGGAGCAAGCTGGAGAAGATACACTGGGGTATGCTAGGCTATCAGTGTTCCCTAGGGCTACAATCCCAACAGAGGAGATGAAAGAGAGGACATGGCTCTTCAAGTCATCAAACCCATGGCTGCAGGATTTCTCTAATAGCTTTTGGGCAGCTCTTCCATGCCTGCCCACAGCTGAAAGAGTTGCAGGCAGCTAAAGTAGACACCAGTGTGTGTATGCTCCTGGTGAACATGACTCTCCCCATCAAAGGGCAGGAGCCAGGAGGTAAAGCCAAGGGTATCACTTCCCCTTTCCTCTCCATGTGACCTTCCTATCTCTTGCCCAGAATTCAGACTGGTAAATTGTCGGAGTTCCTGACAACATCATGCCGAACGCACCTCAGCTTTATGGACCCTGGGCCAGAGGGTAAGGTCTTTGCCATGAGTTACAGGCTCAGCAGTGACAGCTTTGAGAAGCTAGACACCTAGGAGTGGCTGCATGGCTTGCAGGTAGCAGAGGATGGTAAGGGAGAACAGGCCAGTCACTGCTGTGGAGTGGCAAATGCCTAACTCACCCTTACAACCATAACACCCAGCCTCCCTGCCAGCATACACCGCTGTGTTCTTCATGTGCTTGGGTTTTCACCATGTTCCATTCTGGCTCTCTGTCAACCGTGTCTGGAATGAGCAGCTCTGACCTTCATAAGCTGCTCTGTGGAGAAGAGATAAAGGGTTGGCAGCCTGCCTCTGCTTGGGAGATGTGGCTGAAGGTCTTTGATGCATAAATGGCACTGCAGAAGATGATAGGACAGTGACCAAGGTGGTGGGGAACAGCCACCATGTTCCTAATTAATCTCGGTTTTTTCCCCAAGCCTTTGCCCCTCCCCTGGGCAGAGCTACTCCACTGAGTGCCAAATGGAAGCCTTACTGCTATATAGAGAGTACCTGAGAATGCTTTGCCCCATCACAGCATAAGGGACCCCACCCCTTGTGCTGGGACCATGGCAGGGTGCAAGTTTTGCTGTTCCCCTTGCAAGCAGGCCTGGGGACATCTCCTGTGTGACCTAGCACTGGTCGTCATTATCCTTCCCACTGTCTGTTTTACCTCTGCAGCTCCTGCAGCCAGTGAATGCACTGCTGGGACTCTGAATGCTCATTTTTCTTGCCCTTCTCTCACTTCATCTGCAGCCTTCTTACAGGCTGCATCAGGGTTTGTCCAAGGTGTCTGCTTTGCCTCCCAGCTCCAGTGAGAGGATCTGCCTGACTTTTCAACAGCATCTCAAAGATGCTAAATTTTAAAGTTTTCCTGTGGTCAGATGCTGCAGCCTGGTGAATGTTCTCAAGGGTGGTGCTTAGAGGATTTTCCAGCCTAGCTTTCAGGCACTGTCACGAGGCATGCTGTTGAGGGGTGGAAAGGGGATGCCATGCTGCTTCAGGTGCGGTCAGCAGCTTGTCTCCAGGGGCCAGTACATCTCTGAGTTTGCCAGCTGGAGAGCAGCATAGCTTTGCCCTGGCCTACTGTTAGTGCGTTGACATCTCTGTTTTGTCTGGGGCAGTTCTCCCCCAGGGGCATCCCCTCACTTTTGTCTCCTGACTGAGCAGAGACCTGGCCTCTGAGCACCGTCTTCCATGTTGTTGTTAGTGCATGGTGCCTCTGGTGATCCTGATGTGGTGTTGGGAGCTGCTTGAAGCTGGGCAAAGAGCAAGGCAGGAACCATAACTCTTCCTGTAACACCAACTTACAAGTAACTGTTGCAAAAACCCACCTTGCCTTGCTCTCTTGCTGGAGTCCAGCTTGGAAGATGCCCTTGCTCTGCTGGGGTCTGTAAGTGGTCTCTGCTTGGACAAGCTGCCTCTGGCTGTACCTCCCCACTTCCCTGGAGAAAGGAGTGTGAGGGTTTTCCTGCAGGGTTTGAGTGGGACGTTCCTAGTCTTGCGCAGGCTTGGATCAGAGACGTGCTGCAGCAACATGCTGTTGCTTCCTTTGTCAACGTGGGACATGGAGGGAGCCCCAGTTTAGGGCAGGCAGTGTCCCAGGCAGGAGTCAGGGTTGCAGTGTCCCCTGCAGGAACAGGGGTGCTTTGTCTGCCTGGCTGCTGGCACTATTAGTGTACCTGGCTGCCAGCACTGGTCCTACATTGTCACTTTGTGCAGCCAGCAAAGCCTTGTCTCTGCTGAGGCACAGGTGGGAGCTCTCTGGGCCTTTGGGTGCCACGACTCCAAGTGGCTGAACTCCTGCTCTGCTGCCTTCCCTTCAGAGGACGCTGATGATGAGGTTGCTCAGTATCTGGATCACCTGCTGCAGCGCACGACTCCCCAGTCAAACCTGCCTCCGACCACCCAGCGGGGAGGGCTGAGCCGCTTCAGGGCTGCTGTCCACACCACCCGGGACCTCATGTCCCTAGCATCCAAGGCCAAGGACCTGCATGTCCAGAGTGAGTAACTCCAACACCCTCTACATCTTCCCTTGAGCCCAGGGGTGAGGTTGAAGTGCTTTGGGAGCTTTCACAGCTGTATGATGCTAGGGTTCCCGTGGATTGCAGAGAAACTAAGCCTTTACCTGGGCAAAGGCACTTTATGTCCATCATGTTAGTCCTGGCCATGGAGTGTCTTGGAGTTGGTGCCTGGGCAGCCCCATGAAAACTCAGAAAAGGATGGCAGCTCCCTGTGGTGTTCCTCTGAATGGGTGGACAGGGGCTGCTTCTCCCATAGCCAACTTCTCTGGAAGGACTGGTGGGGGAGCAGTGTCAGTGTCTGAGGGTAGTTTGATGCACAGTAGTGGTGATTGGGGTTGGATGTGTCTCTGCCAACCTGTGGGATTTTTTTTTAGATGTTGGGATGTATGTCCCCAGCAGGATCTTCCAGGCATCACAGCAGTCAGTTAAGCTTCTGAGTTCACTCCACCAGCATGACTTGGAGGGCAAGGTGAGTTCTGTCTCTCCCAGACTGAGCTGTTCTTTCAGCTATAGCCAGAGTGTCCTTGCAGGATTGCAAGGGGTAGTCCTGTTGTTTGATGAGGGAGAATATGCATTTGGTCCATTTGGTGCAGGGTGGTGGTGATGCTAATCATCAGCACAGGTCTCCCTTCCCCCAGAGCCACACACTCTATGCAGAGATGAACTTGCCACGTGATGAGGATGGCAACGTGGACTGCAAGGCACTGGTGGACCAGCTGCGCATCTGCCCCACGCTGCAGGAGCAAGCAGACATCCTTTACATGCTCCACATCCTCAAGTAGGATGATCTCTGTGTCCTGAGGGCTCACTGTGCATAGAGGGGTTTGGCACAGCCCAGGGGGCCTGCCAGGGAGCTGCAACAGACAAATTGCTGGACATAGCACAGCACCTCCTTCACCTTCACAGGGGACCCGAGTGGCACACAGGGCTTGATAGTGAGCCTGGCCCCACCATCAAGGAGCTCCTCACTGAGCTGTATGTGCGGGTGGGGGAGACACGCCAGTGGGCCCTGATCCGCTACATCTCTGGCATCCTCAAGAAGAAGGTTGAAGCTCTGGATGAGGTAACAGCTGTACAGCCAGCGTCTAACAGGCTGAGGTCTGTCAAGGAGGAGACAGCAGAGTGAGCAGGAGAACCATGGCTGCATCAGCTCTGCCTCCCTCTGCCTTGTGCTGAGCCCCCAAACCCTCAGCTGTTGACAGCGGCTGCCTTTCTGTCCCCAGGCCTGTACTGACCTCCTGTCTCACCAGAAACACTTGACGGTGGGGCTGCCCCCAGAGCCACGTGAGAAGACAATCTCCACGTGAGTGTGGCACCACTCTCTCCCCAAGCATGCTGGGCTGGGTCTGGACGTGAGCCTGCTGCTCTGGGGTCCATGGGCAGGAGTGGCCCTGGGTGGCTGTCCCCAGCCTATATCTCTCCTCTTGGGGCTGTACAGACTGGGGGTATGCAGGGTTTGCTCTGCTGCCTCTCACCTGCTCTGCTGTTTGTCCACGCCCCAGCCCAATCCCCTATGAGGAACTCGTTCGCCTTATTGATGAAGCCAGTGAGAAGAACCTCAGTGTGTCTATCCTCACCCAGGTGAGGGGCCGGGGTGTCAGGGGAGCCTACAGCTGCGTGTCTGCCCTGGTGAGCAGCACTGAGGTGATCTGCCTTTGTCCCTCTAGGAGATCATGGTGTACTTAGCCATGTACATACGCACACAGCCTGCACTGTTTGCTGAGATGTTCCGCATCCGCATTGGGCTCATCATCCAGGTGATGGCAACAGAGCTGGCACACTCCCTGCGTTGTTCAGGTATATGTGGCAGAGACAACACCCTAGCTGGGGTAGGTGCTGTGATGCCTGGGGCTCTGTCAACCAGAAAGGAGTACTGTTAAAAGTGGGCATCTCAGGCTAGGATGAGACCCTGCATGGAAGTGCCAGTGTTTGCAGCTGGACATGTTCTTGAGCAGTACAAACAAGTGATTGCACTGCATTCTCCATCCCGGCATGTGTTGGGCTGGCCATGGGAAGAGTCCATGTTATAGGCAACACCTGGAGCCTAGTGTATGTCCTTGCCAGATGAGCTCCTGTACTAGTGCTCCCCCTGGTCACAGAATGGCACTCAGGGTAGAAATGTCCTAGGAGGACTATGAGGCAGGCTACAAAATCACAGTTCTCTTCTTTCCAGCTGGAGAAGCCACGGAGAACCTGATGAATCTCAGCCCATCAGACATGAAGAGTCTCCTCTACCACATCCTCTCTGGCAAGGAGTTTGGAGTGGAAAGGAGTGGTGAGTCCCAGCAGAGAGCACCTCGGGGCAAAGCTGAGTGCACAGCATGGCCAGATCTATGTGTTCCTACCTTTGAGCACTGTCCCTTTTCTCCCCCATGTTCAGCACAGATGCTCAGTTCTGGAGGGGTCCAGCAGGAAGCTCTGCTCTTCATAAGGACAGGGCTGAGTGATGCTGGGATCAAGCCTGAATCCCATGGCTATTTGAGCTTTGCTTAGTTTGACGCTTAACCTGGTTGGGTCTGAATTGAAGCAGTTCTGTACTGCGCTCATGGATCTGTGATGCCCTCATGTTAGAGGGCAAGGTCATGCAGAGGTACCAGTGCCCAGGCAGCGATGAGGAATGGCCATGCCTTGAGTGATATTACCCACTCTAGACCTCTCTTCCCCACCAGTGTGTTCAGTGGACTCGTCACTCACCACCGCTGTCTCCATCTGTGACATGGGAGCTGTCGGGACCTCGAGACCTGAGCGCACTGGCCTTGTCAGGCTGAAAAGTGAAATCAAACAGGTGAGGGCAGGTGGTGCAGGCCACTCACAACAGGTCTTGTGGGTGAAAACCAGCTACAAACCAGACAGAACTGATGGAAGAGTGGGAGACACAGATGCGTCCAGGAGCTAATTTTGTCTCCAGTCCTGTCTGGGGGGAAAGTTGGGGTGAATCTGATAGTGGGTAGGGGTTGCTCTGGCAATTCAGTGGGAGCACAGGGGTGCTTGAGAAGGTGCAGGGGTGAGGAGGACCATGTGGTGTCCCAGGTGTGGCTAGCGTCTTGGTGGACATCTTCCAACAGCAGAACCTTCATTTTGTTCTTCTCTTGCAGCAGTTGGATAAACGTAGGCAGTCTCTGCCTGGGAGTAAGGTGAAGCCTCCCTGATCCTTCAGCCTCAGCTTTTGCCCCTCATGCCATGCACCAGGGCAGCTTCCCTGCATGCACAAGTCAATGAGCTTCCCTCAGCTGCTGCAACAATGAGTTGGCTTCCCCTCTAAGCAACAGCCATTATAGCCAGCTTGGAGCTGTGCTCAAATACATTCCATTATACTCACAAAATCTGCTGAGCAGGATGGCTTGATGCTGCCAGTGCCATGACCAATATTGACTCTGCTGGACAGTTCGCTGGATCCTGCCTGCAGCCTCTCCAGTTATTTCTTCTCTGGGGAAGGAGGCCTGTGGTCAGCTACAAATGCCAAGGACCTCCTCTTGTGCCTATGTCCAGGAGGAGTCCTGAGCTCTAGAACATGTTCTGTCATCAGAGACAGAGCTTGCAGGGGCCAGGCTGATGCAGCAGAGTTAGGGCCAACTTGATGCAGTGTGAAACCTGACATCACAGAGGATTGTCTGTGGGCAGTGACCTTCCTACTGGTCCTTCTGTCTGCTCAAGACTAAAACCCTGCCCATATCAGCAAGCTAGCAGAGCAGTAGCAGTCCTACTCCTGTGTTCAGGCCAGTGCAAACCCACTGCTGCTGCAGCTCTGGCATATGCAGCCCTCTGCAGCTTTCCTTTCAAAACTCCCTCTGTCTCCAGCCAACCCTGGCCCTGGGATAACTGCCCTGTGACCTGACCCTGATCTGTGCTGTTGCTGCTCTGTTTGCTGTGACTGCTGCCCTGCTCTGGCATGGTCTCATTTTCATCTCTCCCTTTCTCCTTCAGCCCCTCAGTTTGCAGTCCGGGGACGCCGCCCTCAGGTCCTCTCTGGTAACCTCTGTTTGTTGGCTGCACACGTGGGGTCTGTCTTGTTTGTGGTTGCAGGAAGGAGCTGTGCTCTGGGGGGTGCTGCAGGGAGCTGGGGCTGTAAGGTGGGCTTTGCTGGGGGCAGGGGGTGGGGTAGCAGCTCTGTTTTGGGAATGAGGCTGGAGAGCCTCAAACAACAAACTCTTGAGCAGCAGCAGGCTGCGTTCCTGTGGGATATTTAACTTTGCAGCAGTCTCTGTGGTTCTTGTTTTGTCTGCTCAGTCTGCTGGGCACACAGAGCTGCTGGGGAAGGGCTCCTTTTCAAGGACGCTAGAAGACCAGGGCAGTACGGACAGCCGGCAGGGCCAGTGGCAGCGGAGGCGCCGGCTGGATGGGGCCCTTAACCGTGTTCCTGTGGGCTTCTACCAGAAGGTCTGGAAGGTCCTGCAGAAGGTGAGTTAAACATGCATGTGAGCCTCTGGTCCCAGGCACCAGCCTTGCCAAGGGGACTTAGGCACTCAGGGCTGGTCCCTGATGTTGTGTAGATATATGCTTCAGAGACAAGGCCTACAGCTGACCTTGGAAAGCTGTAGAGGACATGCACTTGCCTTGTAGTCTTGTAGGGCATGCCTCAGCCTGTACCTTGCAGAGAGGAGCTGCTCAGGTGCTTTATGCATCAAGCAGACAAATGCATGGCTGGAGCCACAGCTGAAGGTGCTCTGGGCACAGCTGATCCTCAGCATGGTGAGCAGGGAGCAGAGCCCCATGCAGGGGGCTCTGGCTGATGCTGAACTGATGGAAAAGGAGTGATGCTATATGGGTTCAGGAGGCGGAGCTGGGGTGTATGGGCAACACACACCAGTGCTCAAGTGGGAGCAAGTTTGTGGGCTGGACCCATGTACCTTAGCATGATGCTTCTCCAAGCCATAACCGTGATCTCTCCTTCTTGTTCTGCAGTGCCATGGTCTCTCTGTGGAGGGCTTTGTTCTTCCCTCCTCAACAACCAGAGAGGTAGGAGGTTCACGTGAATGGGGAATGGGACCCATGGGTTGTTGTGTGCTGGTTACCCTGGGTGATTGCCCAGCATGGCTCAGGAATTGAGCAGGTGATACAGTGCTTTAGGTACACTTCTTTCTTCCTCCTCACAGATGACCCCAGGGGAAATGAAGTTTGCTGTGCATGTGGAATCTGTCCTCAACCGTGTGCCCCAGCCAGAGTACAGGCAGCTGCTGGTGGAAGCTATCTTAGTGCTCACCATGCTGGTGGACATGGAAGTGCACACCATTGGTGGCATCATAGCTGTGGAAAAGATCTTGCACATAGCCAATGACCTCTTCTATGAGGAGCAGGTAGGGGTCAGCCCTCACCCAGGGCTGCTGGCTACATTCCCCATACCTGTGCAGGGCTCACCCACTTGGGGAGCCCTGCCTGTTGTGTTCATGGGGCACAGCAAAGCTGTAGTGTCTTCCTCCCACTCCTCATCATCAGTGTGTCACTCTGAGTGCAACAGAGAATGCTTGGGATGGAAGCTGATAATGGGATTGCCTTTTTTCCTAATGATGTCTTTCTGCTTCCCTGTCCAAAATCCAGAAAGCCCTGGGCGCTGATGAGCACATGCTGGAGAGGGATCCTTCAACAGGCATCTGCAGCCTGCTGTATGACAGTGCACCGAGCGGCCGGTTTGGCACCATGACCTACCTGTCCAAGTCGGTGGCGTTGTACGTGTACGACTTTCTGCCCACAGATGGCTGCTCCATGCAGTAGCTCTTGCAGTTCCTCACTGGGTTGCAGGTGCTCTGGCGTGGTTGTTTCATACAGCTTGTAAAGATGAACACTAGGTTAGTTCGCAAGGCAGTCTGTGTGGCCATCTCTCCTCCCAGCCCTGGCCTCTTGGTGGGGGAGCAGCCCTCTGAGGAACTCCGCAGGAGGCATGTGTCCTAAACTGACCTGTGCCTGTGTGGCCTGTGGAGCAAGGGAAAGGCTGAGCTTTGAAGCGTGCTTGTGTTAGAAGGTTCTGTCTCCATGACTCCTGATTCATCACCCCTGGAAAAATGTCTGAGGGAGTTGGAAAGGGTTCCCCCGACCAGACCTGTGTGCTCAGCATTACAATGCTCTCTGACCAGCTCACACTCTCCCTGCCTCCAGCAGGTTTACAGTTTTTAACCTCTTCTGTGCTGCTTATTACTCCAAATCTGCAGGATTTATGCTAGTGCAGGCTGAGGTTCTTGCTTTTCCTGCTGCTGATGGAAAAGTTTTGCTAGAGGAATGGGGTACGGTGCCTGAGCCTTTCTCCCAGCACATCCAAAATCAATATGGTCCAGCCCAGCCACAGCTGTGCTGCTTGGAAGCAGGCAGCCCATCATCCCCTGCTGGGTATCCTGTGTGCAGAGCTGGGGAGGTTATGTTAGGCAGGATCCCTTTTATCTCTAAGCTGCTAGTACAGGGCTTCTGGCTGGCTGGGACATGCCAGTGGCAGCCCCTTTGTGTCATCTACTCTATCCCTGGCAGTGGTGCTAGTGGCCAAGAGACAGGTTCCTGAGTTCTCATGCCCTGTGAAGCAGCTCTGAGCTGGCTACTTGATGTTACCTGTGCAATCAAAACCATGCTTTTAATGCTCATCTCTGACTTCTGCTCAATTTCCCACAGCCTGGCACTGAGAAGGATGGGGACTTAGCAGATCCCTGCTCTAATCTACCATGCAGGTCAGCCCCCACTCAGGATGGGACTGATGAGGATCAGGCACATATGGAACAAAGTGGTGGAGGAAGAGGGGTTCCCTTTTGGCTCCCTGGTTCACTTCCCTAAGACTTTAGGTGTGCTCCAGTACACTCAGCACGTTGGGCAACAGGCCAAGAACCCTCACTTGCACCCTCTGACCTTGCAATGTCCCACAGCTTGTCACAGGCCAGCCCGATATAATCTATGTTCCCCTCCAAGACTGGTTTACAGCAGTCCAGGAGCAAAGCTCTGAGCAAAGATCCTCTTTCCCTTTGGGAAAGGTTGATCCCATCTAACAGCAGCAGTCTTGTTAAAAAAAAGTATTAAAAAATCTGAAATTGTGGCAGTGACATCAGCCACCAAGCCGTATATTCAGCAGACTGAGTCCATCTCTTTCAATGTCCCTGACCACAACTGTAAGGACAGAGGAAAGAAGCTGTCTTCCAGAATCCCTTACCAACCATCCCCAGGCCCTGAAGTCTCCTGTGATTGCCCTTGGACTGTGTGTTGCAGTTTCATTGCCACCCACATGGAAAAGCAGCAGTGGATAACAGTCTGAAGCTGAACCTGGCTGGGAAGTGTCCTAGTGCTGTGCTTAACCTGGGCCCCAGGGAGGCAGCAGACTTCACTAAGAGGTCTGTCTGTGTGGTACATTGGACCCTCAGAAAGGAATCACCTACAGCTGTAACCCATCTTTCTTGTAGAGGTGGACATGGTCTGGGGGTGTCACAGCCATGGCAACACCTCTGGTTTAGGTGGACTAACATCCACATCATCCCTTGCCTGGCCTTCCACGTGAGAGCTTCATACCTGCTGCACAGAGGCATGTGGGAAAGCATGGTGGGCAAGGAGGGGTTTGCCTCCACCCACTCCTTTTACTGGCTTCCCTTGGCAAGGGAGGATACAGGATCCCCTGTGTATTCTGGGGAGGCTGTTCCTGTCAGGCAGGGCAGAGCCTGGTTCTATGAGTCTTTCTCAGACTCCCTTATGCCCCTTAATCTTTCAACATCCTCTCATAGCTGAGCCCTGAGGGTGGGCAGATCTTGGTCACACCAAACACAGCTGTTCTCTGCCATGCTTCCCAGTGAAAGGCTCTGGCAGTCCCTGCACGCAGAGGCCTGGATGGCTGTGTGTTTTTATGGGAGCTCTGTCTGAGGAGCCACATCTACTCTAGGAAGCACAGAAGATGTGGTTTCTGCCAGATAGATGTCACAGTCTGAGCTCCTTCTGAGAGGGTGATGGACAGCAGCTGAACTTGTCTCTTGAGCTGGCAGGGTGACAGTGCCCATGCCATGTGCCAACACCACCCTCAGCCCATGTAGCCTGTGGTGCACCCAGGGCTGGCTCTGTGTGAGCGCAGGGGTGGCTGCCGGGCAGAAGTCGGCCATTCCTCTGTGGATAGGCTGGCTCCAAAGCCAGATGCTTTCCTCTGTGCGTGCCTGTGTTTTTTGATGTCCAGGTTGGTTTAGCCTCAAAGCCAGGTGGTCTCTTGGGGCAGCAGCTCTTCTGTACACGTGGCTTCATGGAAGATCGTGCTATGAAAAGCCAGTGTCCATAAAGGAGACTGAGAAGTCCTGCAACTTTATTCAAATAAAGGGAGAGAGTCCGCTGGGACATCAGCCTGTGGGATGTTCTCTCTGTAGTTTCAGAAAGTGCAGCGTCCTTTTATCCTAAACTCCCGGCCACATGTTGCCTCTTCCTTAGCCCATTGGCTGAGATACTGGGAAGGTACAGCCTTCCCAAACGGTCTACCAGGTATTCTCCCCTTGAGCCTGTCATTTTCTCCCAAAGTTCAGAAACTCAGGCTTGTGTGGGCCCATTTGTCTGTTTCAGGAATCAAACTGTCTCGGTTTTGTAACCTGTGGCTTGAAGTGGGTAGAAACATTAAGATCCATTTCTAGGACGTTAACACCCATACCCTCACCCTTAGAATTGTTTGTAAAGACATTAGCACACATCTTTCCTACCATAGCTAATCCCTCCCTTTGTGATCCCTGCTCCCGTCAGGGGAGCCTTAAGGGAACCGAGCCCCTGGGACCCGGTGGGAGCTGCCGGGTGTCGGGGGAACCGGGCACCTGCTGAGCTGCGGCTCTTTGAACTGGGCGGGCGCCGCGTGGGGGGCTGCGTGCAGGCCACGGGCCTTTTTAAATTACATTCTTGGAGAATAAACACCACCCGAGCTGCGTGGGGGCCCGAGTAAAAATGCCTCTTAGCACCAGGTGGCTGCCTGTTCTTACGGGGCCGAGCTAGGGGAAGGACAATGGCGGGGTGGGCCTACAGCTCCCGGCACGCCGCGGGGCCGGAACTGCCGGTCCTGGCGTGCCCTGACTAGCGGCGGTGCGGGTGCTGGTCGCGGCTGTGCCAGCTCCGATGGCGGCGGTGCCGCCGCCGGTCTACGTATACAGCCCGGAGTACGTGACCCTCTGCGACTCCCTCTGCAAAGTGCCCAAGCGGGTCAGCGCCGCGGCGGGGGCGAGGGGGCGCGGGGAGCACAGCGGTGAGGCCCGGGCGCGGAGGCAGCCGGCGCCCGGCACGGCGGTAGGAAAGGAGGAAGCGGGGGAAACGGGCGGCCCCGGCGAGAGGAGTTAGGGTTAGAGCGGGAACGGCTTGTCTGTGCGTTCACATCGCCCCTGGCACCGCGGGCTCGGACACCGATGTGACGCTCCCCTCTCCCGGGAAGCCGTGCGCGGCTCTGCTTCTGCCCGGGACACCGGAAGGCCCTTTGGCACGGCATGGGCACGGGCCGGAGAAGGGATCCGGGCCGGGAAAGTCGCTGCTGGGAGCAGTCTGAGCCACACCTCGTCTGCGAGTCCTTGTGCCCCTGGCTGCTGGCTTTGTGTCTCCTGGTCTCACAGTCTTACTCTTTTCTTTAGGCCAGCATGGTGCATTCACTGATTGAAGCGTATTCCTTGCTTGGCCAGATGAAGTAAGTGCTCTCGTTTTCTGTGAAGGAATGTTTTAGTCTCCACTAAGGGTTGGAAGGTGCTGAGTAACTTCAGGTTTCATACTGTCCCTGCTGGTGGTGTGATTACAGGAGCCCCCACAGTGCGTATTTCCAGGATTAAAGGAAAATGTTTGTTTTGCTACATGGACACGATTGCAGTAATTGTGGCAGGTGTAATTCATGGTTACTCTCCTGGTCTGGTGGAGCGCTTATAGCCTTGTGCCTTCTCTACAGAGTGTGTATCACCCCCATGCTTGAGACTCTGAGTAGGGTAACAGCCTTGCTGCTGCTCCAGATCCACTGATCAGTCAGTGCTGATGCAGAGAGGGGCTATGTTGTTTTGGTGCATTGTAATATATCTGGGAGACTTTTTGTGAGGTCTGTATGCTGTTCAGGAGAGTACCGCCTGCCTCACTCGGCTCTTGACGCTGGGGCATGTGAAGGGAAAAATAAGAAAGGCATGGCTCAGCTCCTCTTGTGAAGCATCTCATCTTAGAAAAAATGTACTCCAGTTCAGCACAGCCAGAAGATTTTTTTGAGACTTCTTTTTTAAACTTTTTTTTTTTTTTTTTCTGGTAGAGTGTGCTTGGGAAATGACTGCAGGTATCATTATAGGGCAGACCTGAAGAACAGTTTGCCCTTAAATGTGGTGGGAAGCATCAGGGCCAGCCTGGAGCTGGGAGCTTCCTGTGTTCTTCCTGTAGCAGCAGAGCTGTGCTGCATTGCCTGTGCATGCTCCACTGTCCAAGTTTTGGGGAGGAGTCCAGTGTGTTGCAGGATTTGTTTAGGCATACTGCAAAGCACCCAGACCCAGGAAGGTGCTGTGCAAGTTGCTTGGAACAGTGACAGTCTCTGCTTTGGCGCAGGTCGTAGCATGCAAGAAGCATTACATGGCTCCTGATCTAGACTGAGGTCCTGCCACAGCATTTACACAGCATTTAGTTCCTCTGTGTGTAACCTGAATGTTGGATACGGTGGAGAATGCACAAACAGAGAGAACAAGCAGAACAGGGGAAAAAAACTTGAAGCAAAGTGGGAAGGTTAATGCAGGCAGCACCTGCAGGTGTTCTTCACTGGGGTGGGCACCACAGGTAGTGCCAAACCAGGGGCAAGGCCTGTTCCCGCTCAGCTGGGTGGCTTTCTAACTTGAGTGACAGTCCAGTGCAAGAGGAAGAGGGAGTTTTGTTTGCTTTTACAACAGTAATAGCCAAAAGAAAGCTCTTAATGTGAAGGTTAAAGCTGGACATTCCAGCTGAACACTGGATCCTCTTGCCCTGATGTGCTCCCTTCCTCCTCTCTGCTTAGGATAGTCAAGCCAAAAGTGGCGTCCATGGAGGAAATGGCGAGTTTCCACACAGATGCTTACCTGCAGCACCTGCAGAAGGTCAGTGAGGA
Organism: Onychostruthus taczanowskii; assembly: GCF_017590055.1. NCBI lineage: Eukaryota > Metazoa > Chordata > Aves > Passeriformes > Passeridae > Onychostruthus > Onychostruthus taczanowskii. The sequence continues at coordinate 73,778 of NW_024506002.1, read as the reverse complement.
GGGGGATGATGACCACCCGGAGTCTGTGGAGTATGGACTGGGTAAGGATGCACATCTTCAGCAAGAGATTAGTTGAGTGCCAGGGCCAGGATGCTTTTTGCTGGAGCTGCAGTTAGGGGGGTGAGCTCAGGGGGATGCTGGGCTTAGTTTTGAAAGGAAACACTCTTTAACGGGGTGTTGCTGAACCCCAGCAGTCATCTGACAGGCTGGCACTTTCCCTGGTGCCAGCTGAGGGTAGAGCTAGCCTCACTTTGCTGCTCTGTGTAGCTTGGCCTGTCTCTTGCCGACTGGGGCTGGTGCCCTTTGCTGCTGCTCTGAGGCTCTGGAATGGGATGGAAGACCCTGACACTGCCCTCGGGCTGGAGCTGGGACTGGCTGCTGCGAGCCTGCTGTGGGGAGGGCATGTGTGAACAGTGGTCTGGTGCTGTAGTGACCAGAGCAGCTGCAGAGCAGTCTGGTGACTTACATGTGGAGCAGAGGGCACTTGCCCTCCTGGACCTAAGACAGCTTGAGAAATGCAGCAGGTAAAGCAGGTGAGATGGCTGTGGGCACTGTCTTGGTATCAGGAATGGGAAGAGTGACCCAGAACTGAGGCAGAGGTGCAGATTCTGTGCCACTCTCATGAGTGTGCCTTAGACTTAGACTGCTCTGTCTACAGGAAGACAAGCAGCCCTGGTGTCACGCTTTGTGGGCAACAGCTGCGGGGAGGCTGCTGTACGACTAAGTGAAGATCGTATTACAGACATAGACATACAGCTTGTCTAGGCTTGGCTAGTTTGTGGATGTCCATTTTTAGGGAAGAGGTACATCAGTAACCATGTCAGGGCTTTTCTGGTCAGGTAGACAGAGACTTGAAAGTAGTTTTTTTGCGAGATTGGTGTGAGGAATCAGTAGGTTCAGCAGCCCAGGCACACAACTCAGAAGTTGATTCGGGACACATTTTTAAATGAACAAAGTGCAAGAAAACATTTGGATTGTTGCTTTTTGTGGTGGGTTGATTTTTGTGGTGTGGGTGGGGTTTTTTGCTAGGTGCTCACCAAGATAGTCTCTCTTCCCCTCAGTAGGGTGGGGGAGAAAACATAGTGGAAAAGATCGTGTTGAGATAATAACAGGGAGATGAGTCTCCAGTTACTGTCACCAGCAAACGAGACTCTACATGGGGAAATTAATTCAATTTATTGCCAATTAATAATGGAGTAGGATAGTGAGAATTCAAAATAAAACTGAAATCACCACCCCCCTCGTCCACCTTTCTTCCCAGACTCAGCTTCACTCACAGCTCTTCTACTTTCCCCCTCAAGCAGTGTAAAGGGACAAGGAATGGAGGTTGTGGTCAGTTCACACCTCTCTGCTGTTCTTTCCTCCTCACTCTTGCTAAGTGTATATGTGGGGTCCCTCCTGCAGGACACTCTCTTCCATGAAGTTTTCCAGTGCTAGTCTTTCCTTTCAAGAACTTCTCCAGTATGGGTCCTCCATGGGATCAGTTCTTCAGGAACGGGCTGCTCCAGCCCGGGCCAGTCTTGAAGACTCAAACAAAAGGAATGTGCTTCCTCTGGAGGAAAAGGCCTGTTGTGTCTAAGGTGCAGACTCTTACGTGGACTCTTACCTGCAGGTTACGACTGTCCAGCCACTGAAGGGATCTTTGAGTATGCAGCGGCTGTGGGAGGAGCCACCATCACTGCAGCTCAGTGCCTGCTGGATGGCAAGTGCAAAGTAGCAATTAACTGGCCTGGAGGGTGGCATCATGCAAAGAAGTAAGAAAACAATGTCTTCCCTTGTGTTTTCTCATCTGATGTCTGAACCCTGCTTCCTAGCTCCCAGCTTCCCTGAGAACCCTCAGGGTGCAATGATCTAGTTGGAAGAGAATGCAAGGTGTGAAGGAAGGCAGGAGATAAAGAGGAAGGAAACAGAGGGCAGGGCAGAGGCCTGAGAGGAGGCAGGTCACTGCCCAGTGCTGGTGCTGTCACTGTCATGTGCTGCAGAGCAGGTCTGGGGCAGGTGTACTCACACAACATCTCAGCCTGTTTCCTGGTGGGCACTTGGCTGAAAATGGCTTCAGCTGCAGCTTGCTGTGAAAGGAGACTTGCACTCAGCAGAGCTGAGCTCTCACTCTGTGCAGAACTGATGGCTTTTGGGAAATCTTCTGTTATATTCTGTCTGGATTGTATGGTTTAAAAAATGCCTGTAATGAAAAAAGTCTTAGCAGTGTTGCTGCTGCTGAGCTATTAGCACTGTTCTGGGAAGCGAAGAGTTTGTTTAAAAAATAGGCATTTAATAGCCACCAATCCCAAAGGAGTCTTCCCAGTCACCCCAGTAAGTTGGTGTGTGATGCTTCAGGGTAGATGCCAGCCCACTGTGAAGGTCCTGCCAGGCTGACTCCAAACTGCAGGTGCTTGATTCTAGGACCTGTGTCCTAGCAAAATACATTCCTTTTGTCAAAAAACACCTGCTTCCTGGTAGTTTAGTTGCTTTCCAGGGTCCTAAAGGTAGGAATGACCTGGGGCTTTGGAAGCTCTTGGTTGAGAGGATGCCTTTGGGGTTGAGGGTAAGTTGCTGAGTAAGTGCCTTTTCTCAAGGCAGTCTCACCCTCCTTTCTGGCAGTGATACTCAGAGCTTTGCTGGGTGGATTTGGGGCAGCATGGGGGAATCCCAAGTGCTGGTCTTGAACTGCAGCTCTGACACTGCTCTGCCTTTGGCTGAACTGGTGTCCTGCTCTGCTTGGCCTTGAGTTTCAGAGATTGGTATTACAGCATTCAGAGAGTGCCCAAGACATGCTTCCTTGTGGGCTATGAGGGAGGGGAGAAGTACATAATCACAGTTGAGTCAGATTTTCAGGATACCTGTTAACACCTCTATTTTCAGCTTTACTGTAAATGAACAGAGTCACTGGGAAACACCTGTGCTCCATGGCACTTGCAGAGTGTGAGAGCGAGTGAGGTTCTGCCATTCCTGGCTTGCTCCTCACTGTTCCCAGCTGTTGCTGAGCAGGAAATGTCAGAGAGAATGAGCTGGGTGCTGTGACTGGAAGTCAAGAGGAATTTCCCAGAGGTGCATCTTGTATCCCGATATAATTTGTGGAAGAGGGATTTGGGTACTCCTGTTGCCGTGTATGAAGCCTCGCTTTAAAATAGCTATCCAGGGCAGATGTAATGCGTGTGGACTGGTGCTAAGTGGTGATGGGGACTTGACTTTGGAGTGAGGCTGGAGTAGGGGTCAAGAAACTTTCTTGTTCCTTTGATGCCAGCAAATAAGCTGTCCCTGATGAATGTCAGTGATAAATCTTTACATGGTACACCTGTCCTCTCTTTAGCTGCTGGGACTCTCTCCTGGCTGAGCCCAGGAGCTGTATCATGAGGGACTGCATGTGGGACATCCCATTTGCATTTTCCTGGGAAGGGAAAGGAGGGAGTTACTTTGGCAAGAGGCTTAACCTTCATAGCCTGAGACTTTAAAACAGCAGGACAATCCTGTGACTGGCTTGGGCCTGCCTTTCACTGCCAGGACCTTCCCAGGAGTTGTGACCCAGACAGCAGGGATGGAGTGGCTGCCTGTCTATGCCTGTCCAGAACTCACAGGAAAATGGCCGAGGGGACTGTCCTCTTGCCTCCAAGAGAGTGGGTTTGAGTCAAGTGGCTCTGAACGTCTTTAAAATGTCTCAGGTGCAGAAAGCTAACATTTTATTTGTTCAACAGCGCAATGGTCAGAGATACCCTCCTCAGACCAGGGTCTCTTTGCAGCAGAGCCGACTGATGCTTACCCAGCTGCCAGAAAGCCCAGAGTTGAGAAGCAGTTGGCACAAGCAGTCCTGTTCTCTGTGCTTCCCAGCCATGCTTTGAGCTGTTCCTGACCCGTCTCTTGGTCACTGCTGGGCTGAGTTTTCATACTCCTCTGTGCCCCTGTGAGGTGGACACTTGCAAAGTCAAAATGAGAATGCTGAAATCGGTGGTGATTGCATTGGCAATATTCAATGTCACAGACATTGTTTTCACAGGGATGAAGCTTCTGGTTTCTGTTATGTGAATGACGCTGTTTTGGGGATCCTGCGACTACGCCAGAAATTTGACCGCGTCCTTTATATCGATTTGGATTTGCATCATGGGGATGGTAAGGCCCAGCAAAGGCTGCAAACAGCACAGCTGCACAGACTCAGGGGGGAATGGGAGAAGGCAAGGCCTGTCTGCACAGCAGGGATTTACTTGCTGCAACAGCCGTGGCTTCAGCTCTTTTTGGTGCAGTTGAGTTCCCTCAATCCATTTATGCCTTGTCCTGCTTTACAGACTTGCCCTATGCTGCTCCTCAGACTTCTCTTGTGGGTCTAGGCAGGAGTCTTGTACCTAAAGCAACAGATAATGTGTCCCAGTCTCCCATCCTGCCAGCGCAGTTGCTGACAGGGTTTAATTGTTTAAGGGTCCGTTGCAAGAGGGAAGCAGCCAGTAGTAAAGGGTGCTTTTAAAAGAAGGCTTTATTCTGTAAGTCTAGAGGCAGAGCTGGCCTTGCTAAAACTGCTCCCTCCTTCAGGGACATTATTTCTACACCATTTAACATTTCCTGCTCTTCTAAATTTTATTATATGTTTCATTTTGTTCTGTTTTCTCCCTGCATTTGGTTTCTGTTAAGTTTCCTATTACTTCTTTTTTCCCTCTCCATGCCCACTGTCTTAATAGTGTCTTTAAGGAAAAGGCATGTTGAACCACAGCAGCATTGAGGAAAAACGAGAAAGCCCAGTAGCATTGGTTCTGATCAGAGCCAAGCTCTGGCCAAGTGAGCCCTGCTCGGATCCCTCTCCCAGCTTCACAGGCCTAGCAGCACAGTCAAGTGCTGCTGCCATGGCTAGTGACATGAGATATTCAGATCCATTCTGAATTAGCATGAGACCTGCCAGATTCATAGCACTTGTGATCTTTGCTGCAGTTGAACTTCAGTCTCTGTAGACTGAGGATGTATTTATTGAGCCACATCTGCATTTCTGCTTTGCTTATGGTTCTCCTTCTCTGCTGCTCTGTGTGTATCAGGCAACTCTGTGTGTTCAGACTCTGTCATTTATATAAATGATGCATGAATTTTTCTTTTCAATTTCTTAATAGGAGTTGAGGATGCCTTTAGTTTCACCTCAAAAGTCTTGACTGTTTCTCTGCACAAATTTTCACCAGGATTTTTCCCAGGCAAGTTGAACTTGTGAGGTTTGTGCTCATTTGGTTCACATGTCACTCATGGTGAGGCCTCCATAAAGGCAAGTCACATCTGTGATGTCCAGCTGACATATCTTGCTGTCTCTTCTCATGACCCAGGGGAAGGAAAGAGGGAGAGCTACATGTTTGGCATTTCCCTCTCTCTGGTTGTAGCTGAGGTGTAGGCAGAGTTCCTTTGATGCCGCATGGCAGAATTGGGTGAAGGATAGAACTGGGTCACTCCACCCCACCTTTCTTCGTGGTGGCAAGTGGACTTCTTCATACGCATGCCAAACGTCCTGGCTCTCATCTTGCCTTTGAGACACCCCACGCGTCTCTTGCTGCTGCTCTGCTTTCCCTTCTAATTGGGGTGTTTCTGTTGTGCAGGCACTGGTGATGTGACAGATGTTGGCCTGGGAAAAGGTCGCTATTACAGTGTGAATGTGCCCATTCAAGATGGCATTCAGGATGAAAAATATTACCAGATCTGTGAATCGTAAGCCCTTTTGCTCTGATACAGCTGACTTGGATGGGATTTTAGAGAATAAGATACTATGCAGTTTAGTATTTTTAATTACAGTCCTTTCTTAAGGCTTGTCCCTTCCCCTCTTGCAGCCTTTGATTACAGTGAACATGGACTGTAAGTTCTCAGAGGTCTTGTGTGAATCCTTAGGCAAATTGAATATACAGAGACATTGTGGGTGGCTGGAGGGGTCTCTGCCGCAGGTCAGCCTGTCTCCTTAGATACACCTCCACAGGTGTCTATCTAAGGAGAGACTGAGAAGCAACAAGTATTTTTTAGCTGTGGGCTTTGGGCTAGATGTTTTTTACTTCAAGTAAATGCTCTGAATTCTGGCTGTGGGACATATTCTTGGGGCTTAGCTAAAAGCATTTTCCTAGCACCTTCTGTCTGTGCTGGAAGAATGAAAGGCTGAAGGCTGAATATCTGACAGAGCTGCCTCCTGGCACTCCCATGTGTCCCTCAGCTGATGGTGGATCTCACAAGCTGTTGCCCTTGTCAAAACTGGGCTGTGGGGCTTGTTCTTTTCCAGGGGGGAGGAGTCTCAGTGCAGGGCTGCAGGATGTAGTAGCACGTCCACCTCTAACACTTGAGGGCAGAAACCTCTCTAAACTTGTAGGCCAGTAGGGCAGTCATGCGGGGGCCATGCCTCCTGCTTACTTATTGGTGCTTGCCATTGCTGGGGTAGAGCAGCCCCCTTTGTGCTGGAGGACGTGCTTTCAAAAGGCAGCTCTAGGGTCAGGAACCCACTCAGGAGGAGCCTGCTGCATGCATTCGCAGCTGAAGGACGTCATAACCTACCTCAGATTTGAAGCTGTGTATAGCTAAAGCTTCTGCAAAGAGACTTAGAGATCTCTTTGAGTTCTGTCTTGGCTGGGAAGCAGTCCACAGGCATGACCGTGGATGTCTCATCCAGCTGTTTTTTGAGGGTAATTGCCTGTACTTCCCAAAACCACGATGGACTTGAAGCATGAGTCTCTGTCCAGTGCTGGTTTTTGCAGGCTGACTACACCCTGCACAGAGCTTTTCCTCATAGTTTTGCCTCAAGAGCCATACAGGAGAGAGGGAGAGTAAGACCCTAGCCAGTCTTCCTCTGTTTCTCCTGTCCTCTGCTGGCCTGTCCTGGTGAGAGGTGTCTGAGAGTTCAGGATTGTTGTTTTGCCAGACCCTGATCTCCACCGTGACTTTCACAGGGCAGAAAAGCACCTGGATCATCCTGCAGCCAAGAGGCAGACAGTGTAAATGTAGAGTTTGATGCTACCACTGAACTGGTGAGAACTAGATCCCCCTCTGCCATGTTATCAGTGGTGCTTTTGCATTCATCAGCCTTTTGATAAGTGCTCTGACAGCTAAAATTGCTGTGGAGGTAGAAGGCTCAGAGCAGAGCCTGGGAGCAGAGGCAGTGTAACTGGTAGGAGCTGGGTGGAAGCAGAGAATGCAGAAACCCTGAGAGGTATTGGTGGATCTGAGCGACCAGGGCCATGCCACCAGCATTCCTCTGGGCCATGCTGGCAGTAACTGGACTGCTGCTCTTCTCTCTAGAGTGCTGAAGGAGGTGTATGCTGCCTTCAACCCCGATGCAGTTGTGCTGCAGCTGGGGGCGGACACCATTGCTGGAGACCCCATGTGCTCTTTCAACATGACACCCGAGGGAGTGGGGAAGTGCCTCAAGTATGTCCTGCAGTGGCAGCTAGCAACTCTTGTCCTGGGAGGAGGTGAGTGCATCCTGCTGTTCTCAGAGAAATGTGTTTGTCCTCCTGTGACCCTGCCTCGAGTGCCTGTCTGCCCTTGGGCTCAGGACTGGCAAGGGTTTAGCAGAGTGACTGCTGGGCATTGTCAGAGGACGCACTGTGGCATAGTACTCTTTTCTCACACCTGAAATCCTTGATACTGACAGGTGCAAGTCTCAGTACTGACTCAGATCTTGAGTTAAAAGCTGCATGGCTCCTCTGGAGAAGATGAGAGGCCAACAAACTGACCCTGACTTCTCAGTGACACCTCTGATTCCCATCTCTGCTGATCAGCCCTTCAGTGCTTCTCTTTAAAAAGTGAGCACTATGTTCCCAAACCTACCTTGGGCACCTGGTGATGAATGGTTTCATTCAGATTCAAGCAGGGGCTTGGGACGAGGCCTGCCTGCAAGGTACAGCAGGACTCTGATATCCAGTGAAAGTTAAGCTGGACTTAGGTCTGTTGTGTTGCCTAACCAGCTGCTTGCCCAATGGGGAGAGCACAGGACAGGTTTTATGTTAACAGAGCATTTCAGAGCAACAAAAGCCCCTGTGGGCCAGGGAAAGCCCCTGAGCTCCATGACTGGAGCCGGATCAGCTCTAGGTGTTGTCCTTTTTTAGATGGGGGAAATAATGTCTAGGATATTAAGGCTAAAATTTGATGTGCCTGATGCCCTTTGTTCTGGAAAGGTTATGAGTGTTCAGTCCTGCTGTGGCTTGTCTGTGAGTGTGCTGGAGATGTCATCTTTCAAACAAAACCCAAAACTTCTGTTAAAAAATGAGGATCAACTATGTGTCACTTGTGAAAATAGCAAAGGAGTGTCCCACCACTGCAGCATGTGGAAGCATTTGAAGTCCAAATTGGGAGAGGAGTAAAAAAAAAGCAGGGGAAAAAACCCCACTGCAAACAGAAGGGAATATTGGAAAAATGTGGTCTGTCTTGTCAAAGTGCTTTTCTCCCTTTACTCTTCTAGTCATCTATTCTGGAAAAAAAAACATACCTGAGTCTCTTGCAGGATTGCTTTCAGCTAAGATTTCTCCTTATGGGCTCATGTTCCTTTACCATGTAGGTAACCATTTCCTGCTCACTGTGAAATCTCATTTCTGTGTAAAGCAGTTGCAAGTTGTAGCAATGAGTTTCATATTTGTCCTCTCAAAGATGACGGTGCTGAAGAGCTCACCAGCGTATGGCTGGGCATGTGTATTTTGCTTTATAGGTCAAAGACTGGTATTAAAAAGCAGGAAGCCCCATTTCTGCTGCAGCCTGCTACTTGAGAATGGCTCTTCTTGTTGCTGGGAGAGAGTTCAGCGCATGGGGCTGGGAGCTCATCCTGGGCCTGAGATGGTGGCTGGAGGACTGGCCTCTGCCACTGGGTGTAACTGGGGTTCAGTTTGAGTGGTCTGCTCTTGCATACACTGTCATTCAAACTTGGCTTTGTGTAGCCAGCAGGTGCAGAGGGCAGATTTTGGGCATGGCTTGAGTGGATGAAATAAGCTGAACTAGTGTAACCTGTGCACAGTGGTTTCATTATTTGTTTCTTCCACCTAAATATCTTTTTCTCTTTTGCCTTTCCCCACTCTTCCTCCTCAAATCCCAATTCTTGCTGGAAACAGGAGGTTACAACCTTGCCAACACTGCTCGCTGCTGGACATACTTGACTGGGGTCATCCTTGGGAGAACACTGTCCTCAGAGATCCCTGATCATGAGGTAATGCTGTGAAAAACCCTCCCTTCTCCTTGCAGAAGAGCCAGTTCTGCCTAATCCACACAGCATCCTTGCCACTCAGTCCTGTTTTGTGAAGACACTGACGTAGCAATGCTGCCCTAACCTAGCAGTATGGTGGGTGCTTGTGCTCTAAAACAGAGGCTGTCTGCAGCTTTCGGTGAGGGGTTTCATGTGCCAGTAAACTCCAGTCTCAGATAGTAACAGAGAGGATGGGCAAAAGGATTCTGTGGTTTGCTCAAAGAGCTCTTTAGGATGTGCCTTTTGCCTTCTCAAGGTTTTAATTTTTTTTTCAGCTGAAGTTTGAGTGACCACAGTGGCTGTTGCTCTGCTTTCCTCCTCCTCCCCCAAGTGTTCTGTCTGGTGACCAGCAGTGTCTGGTAAAGAGTAGCCAGGGCCCAGCACATTCCAATAAGTTGCTCCTCTCTGGAGTTGACACAGAACCTACCTTGCAAATATTCTGTCACTCTATCAGGGTCCTGTAGTTGTACAGGGATGAACTTCCAAACCACTGGAGCAAAGGATTTCCCCAGAAACTCATCCATTTTCTCCCACTTCCTGTGCCACTCATGACTATCCACCCTTGGGGCAGATCTCTGAATGACCTGCCTAGAAATCTCTCTCCTGACTCTAAACATGGTGTGGACTCCACTGACTCTAAATATGTTATCAGCTGTACTGAGGAGACACACATGAGACATAGCAACCATAGCAACAAGAACATGCTTTCTGTAACATCCAGAGGGAATTCAAAATTCTCGAAAGCTGTTGTAACAGGCCTGAAGGAGGAAGAGGGGGTGACAAGCTGGGGAAAATCATCCTCTAGTGTTTCCCCCTCAGGCTGAGTACTATTATTAATGGACTAACAAAGGTAGTGCTGGAGGTAAGGGTAGGAGAGGAACACTGAATACACATCCCAAGTGACCCTCATTGCCATTGTTATCATTTCATAAACTGATATCACAGAGTACAGCAACAAAACAATCCTGATCCCACTCCGTGCTCTGAAAAATATGATCACAAGGAACACATATATGCTCACACATATGTACCACACCCACATAAACAGACCAAGCAGCACTGTGACCACAAGCAGCATTGTGACCAGTGGTTCTGTGCCTAATATGAACAAATGCTTAGAATCAAATTAGTTTCCAACCCACTCTGGGCAGATGTGTTGTTGTCTCAACCCTTTGTGCCCATACTGGGCACCAATTAAGGTTGTCTTAGGAATGGTATTTTCCAATTTAGTGCTCCTCCTAAGAGCATGAACAATTTACTAAACAGTAACAGCAATAATACTAATGAGAGAAGGAACAAGAAAACAAAGAACAATTCACATAGAAACACCCCTGCTCCCTGACAATAGACAAACTGCATAGCTCCCTCTGCCACGTTATTTCAGCTGGTAAGAATCCCTTCTGTCTGGAAGAAAGTCCCTTTCTCCTGCCCTCAGCAATGATGAGAGGTGGTGTAGAATAATCTCCGTGTTCTGGCCATGCCTCCTCCCAACTACTCTAAAAACTGACCCTGTCTTGGCCAGAATCATGACACAATGGCTCACAGTAACCTGTCATTCTGCGTTAGCACGTCAACCCCATGTGCTGCAGATTTCCTGCATGCTATCTGAGCACTTAGCCAGAGAGTATCCTTGCAGCACACTGATTTTTCCTTTCCCAGGTGCTTCACAGTCGTGTCAATGCAGCGTTGAGCAAGATGGGAAGTGAATGGTAGGATATGTGATTACAGCACTTGAAATTTAATAATAAAAAAATTTCATTTGCGGGTAACCATGTGTAAAATGAGTGTCAACAGCTTTCCCAAATAAAGCATTGGGATAGACATTTGACTGCTTTTTGGTTGCCTCACTGGGCTCTGCTTCCCATCCCTTGAACTGGGAAGCGGTTGAAAACTCCAGGTGGACACAGACACTGCTGAAGTACCACCTTGATGTAGTGAAGCTACGTGTGGCCCTTAGGTAGAGAAATGGTTTTTTTGCCTTTTTACAAACAGGTACCCATGGGGAGCCCTCTCTCTAGCCTCAGCCTTCAGAGACCTCTCTGTTGATTTTCCTCATCTCCTCCTTGCAGTTCTTCACAGAGTATGGTCCTGATTACGTGCTGGAGATCACACCAAGCTGCAGACCAGACCGCAATGAGCCACAGAGAATTCAAGAAATTCTGAACTCTATCAAAGGTACGTTGTCCAAGCAAAAACTTCTGCTTCAGGCTTACAGGATTTGTTAGAGAGGGCTTCAGAAGAGCTCATTGGAGTCTTTCTCACTGACTGGAAAGATGAACCACATTCACTTGGCTGCTCCTTAGTACACAGTGTCATTTGCCTCCCACATCCCTTGGGATTTTCAGGGTTGGTGGTACAGAGTTACGGGTTCCTGTAGCAAAAGTTGCCATTGCCTTTGCTCTGGCTGGACAGGGAGCATTGGACCTTGTCCTTTTTGGAATCATAGAACAGCCCAGGTTCTAAGGGACTTCAAAGATCATCTGGTCCAAACTTTTCATGGGAAAGGGAGCATAGACAAGATCTATGCTAGATCTTATCTAGCAAGTCACATCCTGAAAACTTCTGACAGTGAGGCTGCTACCCCATCCCTGGGGAGTTTCCTCCAGTGATTGATTGTTCTCACTGTAAAAAAAAAGTACTTAAAACAAGGTGAAACCTCTCCTGGTGCAACTCACACCTGTTGTCCCTTGTCCTCTCCATGTGGCTCCTTGTGAAGAGAGAGCCTCTGTCCTCTGAAGCCTACAGAGCAGGCTTCAAGTACTAGATTACTCCCTCCTAAGCCTTCTCTTCTGCAGGGAGAGAGTGGCAGGTTCTCCAGAATCTGATCACCTTTGTGATCCTCCTTTGTCTGTCCATGTCTTTTGTGATTTGTGGGGATCATAACTGGACACATTACTCATCATTTGTCAGACAGACCTGGCATGAGATGATCCACTTTTTCTTAGTAATGCTCCTGCACATGCTGCACAGGATCCAGTTTGCTTCACTGCTGCAGCAGCACACTGCTGGATCCCATTCAGCTTGCTGCCTATCAGGAACCCCACATCCATTTCCACAAAGCTGCTTCCCAGTCACACAAATCCCAGCCTGAACTGGCTACCTCAAGTGGAGGACCTTGCTTATGTCTTTGTTAAACTTAAAACTGTTATTTTTAGCCCAGTCTTCCAGCCTGTCCAGCTTTCTAAAATAGCTCTTCCTTCTGACCTGTTCACCTCAGCACCCAGTTTGGTGCTGTGGTTGTTTCCAGCCAAGGTAATTTACGATGTTGAGCAATATGTATCGGTATCAGTCCTTGGGGGACCCCACTTGTTACAGGCTGCAAGACCATGTAAAAACCTTTGATCACCACGCCCTGTGAGCTCCCTGTGAGCCAGCTCCCTGCCTGTCCCCTTTGCAGACCACCCATCCAGTCTGTGTCTTTCAGTTGGACCAGGAGGAGGCTGTGGGAAATAGCTCTCTGGAACTGCGACAGGTCTCCAGCAGGCAGGACTTGAAACTCTTCAAGTCCAGGACAGGCAGCTGGGTGAGCTCTGCCAGCTCCAGCATTGAAACTCATTCAGTGCCCTTACCCACCTGTCTTGTCCCTCTCTGCAAGAGGAGCTCAGAACAGCATGACGGGGCTTGGCAGCCCTTTTCTGTCTGTGTTGTAGTATGCTGGTGTTAGAAGTAGGGTAGGAAGTACAATGGCCATGGATGCCTTCGTGTGTCCCTTCCCAAGCACAGCCAATCCTAGGGAGAGGGCATCCTTTCCTTGGGGACATGTCCAAGAGGGTAGGAGGAGCAGCATCACTCCAGAGCTGGAACGAGGGCTGTGCACTCCTGTCTGTGAATCCAGCCTGAAAGAAGGACTAGGTAGCAGGGAGTGAGCGTGTGTGTCTCTGATGCTGGTCCACGAACCCCGAAACAGCATTCAGCATACTGAAAGCATTGGCAGGGTCCCTTTGTGGTAATTTCCAAAGCCTGGCTCCAATGAGGGCAGCAGCCTCTGCAAAGGGAGCGAGGGGTCAGCAGGAGCTGAGATCTGTGCTGAGGCAGGAATTCCCATGTCCTGGTCTAGTCCATCAGGCGTGGGAGTGGCACCCCTTGCCAGGTCACTCCATCAGGCTAAAATATCAGTGGAAATACCCTTTTTTGCTTCCTTTTATTTGCAGGGAATCTGAAGCACGTTGTTTAGCAGAAAAGGAAGGCTCAGGCAAGAGCATTTCCTGTGGGGAAGACAGCATATTTATGTGAACATCTGGTGAAATTTGTGACTGCAGGGAAACTTTCGAAGAAAGTACTGTTGGTTGGTTAATTTTTTTTTTCCTCTTTAAAGAAGAAAAGCTACCGTATGCTACAAGCACTGTGGCTCCCCCAGGCAGGAGTGTGGGCCCTCCAGCCGTAGCCTTCCAGTGCTGGCAGAGCCTCCCTTGCTCCTTTCCCCTTCCTATTTTAACACCACAGTTTGTTCTCACAACTGCTTTTAAATGTATTTTAAGAGAGGAGCTGCTCAGAGCTGTGAGCCCTCCCCAGCTGGAGCCCAGTGCTGTGTTAGCTACCCAGCAGGGCCACAGCCTCAGAGCTGCCCACTCGGGAAGTAGAGCCTGTGGGCTACCCTGGTTCTCTCTTACCCACAGAAAGGCACAGCCATTGTGTTTTTAACTGGGAATTTTTAAAAAATAAAATACTTGAAGTACTCCTCCAGCCCTTTCCTTTCTTCTTCCACCCACCCTGTCTTGCTAGTGCTCTTTTCCACAGTACACCCCACCCCCTCCACCTACTGCAGAGCCATTTGTGAGCTCCTGAAGTCCTGCACAGAGGAACAAGACCCTGGAGAGCTTCTCAAGAACGTCAAGGGCGATACAGGTCACTGTGGTAGCTCCTCTTCTGGGAGATCTTGGATGAACTTCCAGATGCTCTGGTGCCCCATGAGAGCTGCCACGAGGTGTCTCAGCAAGGGAACAGGTACAGAGGTATCTGGAGCAGCACTCTCCCAGTGCCAGGAGCCATGGAGCCTGGCCTCTGCCACCCTTGTCCCCTCATTCTCCTAGCCCATAGACCTTTTATTGTGGTGATTTTTTTTAAAGATGCCCAGTCACTGTAGGAAAGCATATTTCCTGTGGCTTTAATTAGATTATGCTGGAAGAAACAGCAAGACAAAGGGGTTCCCTGCCTGGCCTTGGCTTTGTTTTTTGCTCTGTTTTCACTGTTGATTGAAACAACAGGAAATCTGGTATGGAGACAGGTCAGCAGGATGTGGCTCCCATGACTCCTGACCTCTTGCCTGCTTCCATGTACCCCTGGCACCTGGTGTGGTGTGCTGAGACCAGTCTTGTAAGGTGACCACTGGCAGGAGGCTGGTGCTGCCATTGCCCTAGCAAAGGATCCCAGTGCCCTGGGGAGATGTCAGGCTTCAGGACTGCCCATCCAGGGAAAAAGGTGAGGAAAGAGAGAACAGAGAAGCTGGCCAACTGCTGCCTCTGACCCACCTCAGGGCCCATGTGCTCTGTCCCCACAGCAGGTAGACTGCCCTTGTGAGAGCTGTGGGAGCTGTTTCAGGAACACAGTTGGGAAAATAAACAATAGGAAACCCCACAAGTGTCAGAGGTTGTGGCTTTTAGGTGAGGTGCCTCTTGGGTAGAAGCCCCCACATGCCCCATCCAGAGTGGGATGCCCACACAAGGGGCGGGGGTAAGCCGGAGCGCCGTTCCAGTCCCTCCCTGTCTGGGTACGTCGCTGGACCCGACCCGCCCGGGGCAGCCCGCGCCCCTCTGAGCGCTGCAGTGACCTGGTAGATGCCGGAGATGAGCTGTTCACCGTCCCGTCCCCGGGGCACGAAGGACCTCTCGTGGTGGCAATCCTGCCCTGCTGCCTTTCGGGGCCGAGGAGATACCGGCGGCAGGGACTCCGCCTGCTCCCCGCCCCTGTGGCCCCTCACGGCGGGTCCCAACGGCCTTGTGCCCCATCTTGTGCTCAAGATGAACCACAAGTTCTACGTCCAGAACTGCGCCCCGGGGAGACCCTGGAGCCCGACGGAGCCCGGCTCGCCGCTCGCCTGGGGTTTGGGGACGCGGGCGCGGGGCGCGGGGAGCCGTCCCCTCCAGGCCGCTGGCCCCGGCCTCATCGACTCGGACCCGGTGGACAAAGGTTCTCAGGTCGCTGGTGGTGGAGCTTGGCCTCAACAGGGCGGACGAGCTGCCGGAGCTCTGGCTCGGTCACCACGAGCTCGACTGGCGGCCGGAGCGCGGCTGGGCCGGGGCCTCGTACCGCTCCAGCAGCGAGCAGCGTCCCGGCTGCCCCCGGCCCGGCGCTGCGGCAGCGGGAGCGCGCGGGAGCCGGCCGTGAGGGAAGGGCCGGGAGCAGGAGCGGGGCCGCGCTGCCGCCCCAAAACGCGCCTGGGCCCGACAGGCGAGGGTCTCAGGCTGCCGGGTAATAAAATCCGGAAGGATCGGCTGTGCCCTTTGTCCATTTCGGCGAAGGACATTGTGTGAAGCAGCCCTTGATGGAAGGAAGGTGGGCTCCCCACAGCTCCAGTGTGTCTTCTCGGCTTATGATGTTCCCATCCTGTTGTTGAAAATTACACAACTTTCCTAGTAACTTCTCTAGTTAAAATTTCTAATTAATTGTTTTAATCAATCATGAACAGTGTAATTTTCCACCATAGCCAAGCACTTAGCAAGGTTTGTTATAAACTGCTATTGTGGGAACACAGGTCAGGAAAATTACCAAAACTTTTTAAGTTTTGCGAAACCAACCTTGGACTAAGCATGGAAGAGACATAGTGCTGAAACTAGACCCACGGAATGCAGAATTTATAGTCTGCAAGAACATTTTGCAGAACCCAGAGAGAGAAACAACCAAAGACAATTCAGCAATTGTCTTATCTGGGGAAAAGATAAGAAGATAATAAGATAGATACATATTATAATATTGGCTTTTCACAAATATTAAAACGGATTTATATATGTGATGTTAAAGTAACTTTGTTATAAAGATAATGTTTTTATTTCTGTTAATTAAGCTTAGATATAGTAGTGAAATAGCTATGCTTGTGTTAAAATGCCTGCTTGGATGGGACAACATCCAATCAACATAGGATGAGGACACCTGTACAGATATTCCAACTATCAGCACTCATTGTCTGAAGGCAGTGTGGACCAAGGCCCAAAAACTGGAGATTATAAGAATGGACTAAAACCACAACCAAGGAATCTTCATGCTCTAAAATGGCGGACACAAGGAGGAGCCATGCTAAACAATTCTTGGAACATGTAAACTGGTTTGGGGGAAAAGTTTACCATGCATAAGTGTCTATGAATGTGCAACAGGCTGATGTAATGGAAAAGGTATTTAAGGGGTATCCCCGAAGATAACAGTGTGGTCTCTGAGTGCAAGATGCACCCGACCTTTCCTCTGTGGTCCTTGTCTCTTATTGTCCTTTATTAAACTTTTAAAATTTTTACAGGAGAGTGAACAGATTTTTCACAGATCATAACAAGACTGTAAATGTAGGCTAATGAGCACGAGAAGCAAGAAATCTATAACCAGTAGAACATAAAATACTAATTAATGAAGAGAGCTATGTATTTTATAGCCAATTAACATTAATTACTTTGCTAAAGTGTATAAATAATGAAAAGTTTTAGAAGTGTGCATGTATCATAGGTGAAGCTCCCCCTGTGCGCCCAGCACTGTGAATAAAGTAATGCTGCTCTCTAATTTAAACGTAGAGTTTCATTTATCCCGACGTTTTCAGAACAGTCACCCCCGGGAATGGGACCTCTGTCCCAGCCATGCCCTGCTGCAGGAGCGATGCTGTGGAGACGTGCTGGGTGTGGGGCTGCTGCACTGCCTGAGCTGTCTGGCAGGATGCGGGAGCCTGGCACTGGGCCGGGGACTCCGGGGCACTGTGGGGACACGTCTGCCCTGGGCAGGGCAGCTGGGACCACTTGACCCCCGGACTGCTTCAGGAGTGGGCGCTAAGGCCCGGCATCCAGTCTGGGGGCTGCGTGGGGTCCCAGCTGTACCCCGGGAGGAGCCGTGGCAGGGGGAGGACACAGGTATGGGAGGGCAGGTGTGGGCAGGGAGCGGTCCCGGCACAGGTGTTTCCCCTGTTGGCTCTCCCAAACCGCAGGGCCAGAACTTAGCGGGCTGTCCCATGCCACCAGCGATGACCACAGTGCCGGGCTAGGAGCAGGGAGTTCCGGAGAGCGGTGTCCTGGAGCGGGGTGTCCCCGTCGGGGTCGCCGGGAAGGGACGAGCCCTCCCGATCTGTCACCTGGCGAGCGGCCCCGGACCTCCGAGCCGCCAGAGGGCGACGCATGTCGCGGCCGCCATGCTTTGTACTTCCGCGGCGGGCCGGAAGCACCCGCCCTTTCTCGGCAGAGCGCAGCCATGGTGAGAGCGCGGTGGCGCGGCTCCCCGCCGCCATCCGCCGCCATCCCCCACTCGCCGCGGGCTGTGGCCACCCCCCCTGGGCGATAAGCGCGGGAGGGAGCCCGGCGCTTGGGTTCGGGGGACGGGAGTCGGAGGGAGCCGGGGAGGGATGGCTGGGGGGCCGGGCCTGGCGGGGGCCCGTAACACACCCCTTAAAACGTCCCATCCTGTAGGCCCGCGGCCCCAAGAAGCATCTGAAGCGCGTGGCTGCACCCAAGCACTGGATGCTGGACAAGCTGACGGGCGTCTTCGTGAGTGCGGGCCTGGTTTGGGGTTAAAGCTGGGGTCTGGTGTGGTTTTGGGGTTGAGACTGGAGTCGGAGGTGGGGCCCGGAGTCGTGGCAGCCGCAGTCACATCAGAGGAAGTGATCGGGTGCTGCGCGGGTGTGAGCGGTGAGCAGGGGCAGTTGGACACGGCAGGAGGTGCTTGCTTAACGCTAGGGTCTTTGTGAATAGCGTTCACGTTCCCCCGTTTGCAGAGGATGTGATGGCGTCGTTGGATG
Source organism: Onychostruthus taczanowskii (assembly GCF_017590055.1). Taxonomy (NCBI): domain Eukaryota; kingdom Metazoa; phylum Chordata; class Aves; order Passeriformes; family Passeridae; genus Onychostruthus; species Onychostruthus taczanowskii. The sequence goes on along the minus strand of NW_024506002.1, from coordinate 55,698 downwards.
TTCTCTTTTAACCTGCCGGTTGTGCTTTTCCACCTCCGGGTTGAGATGGATGGTTGTGCTCTGCTGGGAGCTGTGCCCTGTGAGGCAAGACATGGGGGGAACTACTGTGAATACCAAAAACAGAGAGCTTCAGCCCGTCGCTGCCTGCGTGGCAGCTGCACTTTGTGCTGCTGCCCTTCCGTGCTCTTGCGGGAGTTCTTGGCGCTATGGTTTCCTTCTCTGGGGTGGCTGATGCTTCTTGAGCCTCCAGCAGAAACTTTCTGTCGGCAGGCACCCCGTCCATCAACGGGCCCACACAAGCTGAGGGAGTGCCTTCCCCTTATCATCTTCCTGCGCAACCGGCTGAAGTATGCTCTGACAGGAGATGAGGTCAAGAAGATCTGCATGCAGAGGTTCATCAAAATAGATGGCAAGGTCCGCACCGACATCACCTACCCTGCAGGCTTCATGGGTGAGTAGGGTTGGGGCAATTCCTTAGGCAGCTCTTCTACACTGGCAGGGGAGTTTTTGTGGGGCTGGCATTATTTGAGGGATAAAGTTTCCCTGCTGGAGTTGAAGAAAATATATGTATAAGCAGTTGTTGCTTAGTTTGAAATTGTGCACTGCAGTGAGTACCATAGTCATATACCTGTAGCCTCTAAGTGCCTGCTTGACCTGAGTACGTTGCTGTTCAGATTCCAGCCTTCAGCAGTTTTTGCTAATTTGCAGTCTGTTGCTGCAAAAGATGTGAGCCTGTGCTCAAGGGTAAATCCCAACCTCATCAGTCACACCCCAAGTGTTGTTCAGCAGTTTGTGTTCCTTTTTAAACGTGAATTTGATCCCAAGTTAGGGTAATGAGCCGATAACAGCTGCTGTTATATTTCCCTGTCTGCAATCAGATGTCATCAGCATTGAGAAGACAGGTGAGCATTTCCGCCTGGTGTATGATACCAAGGGCCGGTTCGCTGTTCACCGCATCACACCTGAGGAGGCCAAGGTGAGCAGCTTTGATGTGGTGTAAGGGTGGGCCCAGTTGGGTTTTGTTGGGGCAGTGCTTCCTCTTTTGTATCTCCTGAATGAGAGCTAATGTCTCTCTTCTGACAGTTGAGGCCATGCTGCACTTGAGATTGGGGCGCTCGGAGCTGTGATGAAGCCTGTGTTGGGGGGGAGATCTCTTTGTTATGTAGAAGTAGTTCACAGATGGCTGTAGGGTCTCTGCTGGAGACGATGCTGTTGGCATGGGCTGGATCAGAGAGTTTTGGGAAGGAGGGGAGTCTTGGCTTGGCCAGCTAACAGGGACTAGAAACATGGAACTGTCTGTGGCATAAAAGCCTTCAACTTCTTCCCAGAGCAACAAAACTGCGTACTCACCGCACATGCTGGTGAGCAGCTTCCTCATGTGTCCCTTAACCCGCCATGGTGTGACTCAGCTGCAAGGCTGCGCTCTGGTTTGCATCTCCTTCAAGGCAAGCTGTGCAAGCACGCAGCTGTGGGGATGGCAGAGCTGACTGTGCTGGAGCCAACTGTGGTGTGGTTCTCCTTGTGATGCACTTCTCTGATGACTACTCTGTGTTGGTCTGTGAGGTCCAGAGAGGCTGTGAGAGAGTTAGGGTGATAGGCAGGAGGGAGGTCAGTGCCCTGGAGGGGACAGATCTCTCTTCGGTCCTGGAGAAATGCAGCTTCTGTCTCTGTTGTGTGCCATGGGCTTCAGGGAAAAGTAAGGGAATTGTCCTCCTGTGAAAGTGCAGCCAGTGTTTCTGGGGAGGCTGAAGCTCAATGTGGGCTTCTACTCCCAACAGCAAAGGTGTTTTGGGGTGGGGCTGTAGCAGAGCTGCATGGCAGCTGTTCAAAAGTAGTTACTGAGGCAGGGAGCTGGACAGGTCACTCTGTGGGGTCATGTTGTAAGCCCTGAGTGTCTGGGTGTTCTGCTGGCTGGTGGCTCTTTGGAGTACAAGAGTTGCCTAGTCCAAGGTACTGCTCGCTGCCGCAGCTGAGAGGTGTTGGGTTTTGTTTGCAGTACAAGCTGTGCAAGGTGAGGAAGATCTTTGTGGGCACCAAAGGAATCCCTCACTTGGTCACTCATGATGCCCGCACTATCCGCTATCCAGACCCCCTCATCAAGGTGAATGATACGGTCCAGATTGACTTGGAGACAGGCAAGATCACAGACTTCATTAAGTTTGACACAGGTAGGTCTTCCATCCCATTAAAGCACTGCACCTTTCGCCACTGTGGAGAGCAGTCTGGAAGTTAAATGCTAGGCATACTTGCACTGAAATAGAGTCAGTGGTGTCAGCCTTGGGAAGGGGTTTGTTTCCCAGGAGCATGTCCACCTGGAGCTGGAGCAGGGATTCTTCCTGCAGTGGGAAGCATTTGGCAGGGACTTGGCAGTTTTGAGGCACCAGGTAGAAGCAGCGAGCTGGTGGGGGGTGCTTCAGCTTGTCTCTTGGTGGTGAGAGACAGTTTCAGTCACAGAGCTGTGAGCAGTGCTAGCATGGGTGGGATGGGAATGTTTGGTAGGGGCAGAGAGCCCAAGTGGAAGGACTTCACAGCACGTGGTGCCAGCTCTTGTCACACCTGTATTCCTTTACTCAGGTAACCTGTGCATGGTGACCGGCGGTGCAAACTTGGGCCGTATTGGGGTGATCACCAACCGGGAGAGGCACCCCGGGTCGTTTGATGTGGTTCATGTGAAGGACGCCAACGGCAACAGCTTTGCCACCAGGCTGTCCAACATCTTCGTTATTGGCAAAGTAAGGCCATGGGGGCACCAAGTGGGGGGGTTCTCTTCTCTTCTGAGGGGCTCTCTTCTTGTGAGGGGCTGCTGGATGAGGCAAAGAGCCTTGGTGTTTCCTTGGGCAGCTATCTTCCCATACAGTGGAGCTTCAGTGCTGGCCTCAGTTCTGACTCAGATCCCTGTATTTTTTCCTGCTCTGGAAAGGAGAAGAAGGGAAGGAGAAGAAGCATTTGCAACTTCAGCAATGACTGTTTTCAAGAAGCAGCCCTTGAAACCTGAGAGTTGGGGGCTGAGCAGTGCTAAGACTTGGTGTGATCTGAGCAGCTGCTGTGACGCCTGAGTGCCCCCCAGAAAGTCTGCTGCTTTGCCATTCCAGGTTATGGAGGGGCAGTGTTTTGGTTTTGGCTGAAGTGCATTCTTCACGGATGGGACTGAAAGGCAGCTGTATATTAAGTTGTTTGTCCTAGGGCCAGTTCTCATAAGCCCTAGAAAAACACTTAATACACCCAAGGATAGCTCAGCTATACTTTGGGGGCATAAAATAAGCAGGATGGCTTCTGCTGTGGTGTTAGAAAAAAAATGTTTAATAAAGGCAAAATAACAAACAGAAAAACTCGAGCCAGGTGCAGAGGTCTGCCCCTGGTAGAAACACTTCACACAAAAGCCCCTCTTCTCTTTTGTTCTGTTCTTTTCTACTTGATTGATCAGGCGGGACTTTTTGGCTTCTATCCAATTAGATGTTCTCTAGTGTGTGGTGAAGTCCCTGAGGCCCTATGAGGTGGCTTTCCGCCTACCAGTTGAGAGAAGCTTCTGGGCTTCTTTCCTTTTTTGGGGAACAAAGGTTAGTTTTGCCACTCTGTCATTAGGGGGCGCATTCCTACAGCTGTAGACCTGTGCATTCTTGGCACCTTCCTTAGGGTCCTCTGCTGCACCAGTGCCATCACCATGTGTACCTGACCCAGCATGAGCAGGGGTGGGCTTCTGCTCTTTTTCCCCTTAGAGAGAGAGTTGTGTTGCTATCTGGGTTTCCTGATGTGGTTTCTTCTCCCTTGCTGCAGGGCAACAAGCCATGGATCTCTTTGCCCCGTGGAAAGGGCATCCGCCTGACCATTGCTGAAGAGAGAGACAAGAGACTGGCGGCCAAACAGAGCAGCGGATAAAGCCCAGCTCAGGCTGGCTCTGGTGCTGTCAGTGTGTTAATTAAACTGTTTACTACATGGCTCTGACTGCTGGGGAGTGTCCTGGGGCTAGGGTGGGGAGCCATGCTACCAGTGCCAGGCCCTGCTCCCCAGAAGGTCCTGCTTCTCTGGGGAGACTCCTGTCAGTCTGAATAACTACCACAGCCTTATTCCAGAAAGGCAAGGAGGAAGGGTGGAAGAGCCTTCAGACTGCTCTGTCGGTCTCTGTGAAGGTGTTGGCACAAACGCTCATGGAGGAGCAGGGATATGGGGAGAGCTGGCTGGCTCTCCTGTAGCCAGTGGTGCCAGATAAGTTTGAGGAGCTACCCCAGCTTTGCTGGCTTCAAGGGTGTTGGCACTAAATGTCCAAGTGGGGCTGCTCTTCCGTGTCTTTTCTGTGGAGGTGGAGGGTGCAAGTGATCACTGACAGACTGGACAAAGTGGGAGGGGAATGGGCTGCTGGGGACACTGAGCACCAGCCTGGCCTGCAGGAGCCAAGGAGCTGGGGACTGGCTGGCTTTGGGAATGGCCCTGGGGACAAGGTGGGCTGGTGTGGGCAGGGTGCCCAGTCAGGAAGGGCAGCTGCACAACTGGCCTGTGCTAGGAAGGGTGCAGGAAGCATTGTAGGGAAGGGGAGGCTGTGCCTGGCTGGCATGGTGTGCAGACTGGGGCCACCAGGTCCAGGCAGGTATGGGCACTGGAGCAATGCCAGTGGAGAAGCTGGAGTGATGGAGGCATGGAAGAGACTGATGGCACCACCTCTGCTCTGCTCAGCCTTGGGAAGAGGAGTCCTGGGGCCTCTCACTGCCTGCCTGAGTCAGCCTTGTGAGCACCTGTCTTCCAAGATGGATGAGGCACAGATGTGCACAGCTGCAAAACTTGGCAACTTTCATTGGCTTCATCAGGTGTCCATGGTGAAATGTAATTGAGCCTCATGAAGTGGCTGCAGCCAGCTGTATTCTGACCTTACGCTCTCAGGAAAGCTGAATGCTTGTGGCACTGCCCATGTTCCCTCTAGTGTTGCTGTGCTGCTCCCTCTGGATGCTGTGCAGGGTCAGAGCAGCAGCATCTCCAGGGTCTTTCATGGTGCTGGCAGTGGGCTTGGTGCTTGGGCTGTCCTGTGATGCACAGATGTGAGCAGCCAGAAATGTGGGGAAAATCCCCACATTTTCATGCACAGAGCCAAAGCAAAAACCACTTTGTTTTTATGTTGTGAAAAAGCTTTAGAAAATAGCCAAATTGATTATTTGGAAAAGTAAAACCCTGTTGTTATACTATCAAGAACTCCAAAATGGCAATGAAACCAACACTTGGGAAAATTTGGGGTGAAATATGTGCAGTTTGGGGATGGGCATTGCAATGGATTATCCAGTGTGGGTTGGTTAGCCAGATTAGGTTGCTTCGTGTGGGTTATCCCAGATGAAGTGTCTGCTGAGCAGTCTCGCGGGTGGATCTGGTGTATGTCATCTCTGTGTTTCTCGTGCATCTCCCGCCTCCCTCCGTGTCCTTTTCCGCTCCTCGGCTGTGACCCCCCGCCCTGTGTCCCCCCGCGGGGCTCCCCGGGCCGGGCCCCGCCGCGGCGCCACCGTCCGGTCAGTAGCTGCTCCTGCAGCCAAGAAAGGCGCGAATGCGCCTTGACCGAAAAAGGGGGTCTGCCTGCTGCCCCCCCGGCCAAGCGGCCGAGCGGCAAGTGAACAGCCAAACCCGCGTGTGGGACCGCGGTGGGAGCCGCCTCCCGCTGAGGACACTGCGCTGCCGTCCCACGGACACGATGTCGGCGGCGCTCGGAGTGCAAAGCGCGGAACTGCGGGGCCGGCAGCGTCGGAGCGCCGCTGCCCGACGTCTGAGCGCCCTCCGCGGCCTGGGCCCCGCGCGGGCGTTGGAGAGCGGCGTGGCAGCGCACTGGGCGTGGGGCCGGGCGGTGGCAGCGGCACATGAGGGATGAGGTCGCGGCAGCGGTGAGATGACAGAAAGCCTCAGCGAGTGCGGAAGAGCCGCCTCGGGGCCGCCCGGGATGGCGAGCAAGAAGCTGCAGCCCACCCGCCGCAGCTCCCGGCCCGGGCGGAGGTGCCACATCCCGAGGCCAGAGCTGGGCATCTCTCCGTGTGGCCAGAGCTGCCCTCAGCCTCTCGACCGACCTTGTTTGCCTTGTGCCGCTGCCCCTGCTCCAGCATCGCCCCTGAAACCTGCCCTGTGTACACTAGCCACCCCAAGTGGCAGGCTGACCGTCGAGGTGTCCCCCAGAAGCCTCTGCAGAAGGAGGGGTTCATGCAAGGTATCTACAGTAATAACAGTCGCTGCTGCTTCTTTCCCTCTGCCAGAGACCGCAACTGAGCATCTGAGTGTCCATTCTTCCCCGAAGCATCCCCAGGCAATGATGCCAGTGACTGCACACACCTGAAGCTTGTGTGGGTCATTAGTGTTGTAGATACATATTATAATATTGGCTTTTCGCAAATATTTGAATGGATTCTACATGTGTGATGTTAAAGTAACTTTGTTATGAAGACACTGTTTTTATTTCTGTTGTTAATTAAGCTTAGTGAAATAGCTGATATAAGCATACTTGTGTTGAAATGCCTGCTTGGATGGGATAACATCCAGTGAGCACAGGATGAGGACACCTGTACAGATATCCCAGCTATCAGCACTCACTGTCTGAAGGCAGTGTGGATCAAGGCCCAAAACCAGGAGGTGATAAGAACGGACTAAAAGCCACAGCCAAGGAATCCACATGCTCTAAAAAGGTGGCCCTGAGGAGCAGCCATGCTAAACAGTTCTTGGAACATGTAAACTAGTTTGGGAAGAAGTTTACTATGCATAAGGGGTCATGAATATGTAACAGGCTGATGTAATAGACATGAGATATAAAGGGTGTTTCCAAACTAGCAGGCGTGGTCTTGGCTGAGTGCCAAGATGCACCCAGCCACAATAACCTTTGCTCTATGGTCCTTTATTAAACTTTAAATTTTCACAGGAGAGTGAATGTGTTTTTCACATTAGTTTCACTGAAACTGCAGGAAAAACAAAAACAACTCTCCTAAGTTTTTAGTGTTAGAGAATCAAGGCATCACTTTATTCTGTCTGGGATGTGTTCCAAAACAAAAACAACTCTCCTAAGTTTTTAGTGTTAGAGAATCTGTTTATTCTGTCTGGGATGTGTTCTGGCCAGGATGTGCAATAGAAATAATTTAATCCACACGTTGCCCGGATTGTGCAGAGAAAATAATTCCATATCTCAGCTCTTTACTCGATTTTTCATGTATTTTATACAGTCAAAGCCTATAGAAATTAATTGGTTCAATCTTCATTATTCCCACATTGTGCAGTTCTTAATATTTGGTTTCCTACTGGATACGGATTTCTTCACCTTCTATGCTAATTAGGTTTTCATTCTTATCTCTGTTTTCCCAGACCAGGTGTCTCTCACTTCCTTTTGTGTATCTTCTGAGCTACTTCCAGTCCCTTGAGCTGTTAAGCTCATCAGACCTCACCTGGTGAACCAGTCCTCTGAAAAGAAACTTCAATTCTCTTCTCCCTGGGCAAAGGTGAGCTAAACTGACTAAAGTTACATTAAAATTAAAACATTTTACATAAAAAATTGAAACTGTATATAATTTCCATCGGTAGTACTGGCCTTACTCCCTCCAGGGCATAGGTTGGAGAGGGACGGGATGTGCACTTACTGGCTCAGAGAGGTGCTGCTGTGGCAGAGACTGGAGAGGCCATAAAAAAGGCAAGGAAATAAAAATTGGAGGCCATCCAGTGGGTCTCTCTGCAGGCAAGTGAAAGCCTGCCTCTCTGGGTGAGAAGGGGAAAGATGCATCCGAACTGGTACATTTTCCTGGCAGTGCCAAGAATCATCCAAGAATCACAGCTGAGGTAAGTCCAAGGTCCCTTGGGTCCTGTCTCCCCTCAAGAACTCTTTGCTTCTCTCCTGACCCCCCTTTTTTTCACATGCTGCTGTGACTACTTTATTTTGCTTCCCTACGTCTCTCCTTTTGTCTCTATTTTGTCTTGCTTCCTCTTCCTACCTGTGACAAGCAGCTACTCACTTTTCATAGTTTAGGAAGGTTTATTATACCTTATCAAAAATACAACAGAAGACTGAGTAGAGAAAAAAAGGTTATGGTGCCAGGAGCAAAAGATTTTGCCTGCCATGTGCCCTCTTTCCCACACAATGGAGGTTTCCCCTTTTTCACCCTTTAACCCCTCCCAAAGTTCTGTCCATCAACCCCTTCTTCGCTGTCCAGTGGTGTAGATTTCTTCCTCAAATCCTGATTGGAGGTCAGATATCACCATAGTGACAAGCCAGCCCTCCCAGATGTCCCAACACCAGCTGTCCCTTGATAACAATGCGAGGGGGTAAAACATAAATATAAATCTATAAAACTTTTCTTAACCTATAGACATGATATTTGTCTATTAATTGTAAGAGTCAACCATTGCATTACTCATCTATCACGCTACCACACTCCCTTTCCTTTTTCTCTGTGTGCTTCTGTCCCACACAGTTCTGTCTCCTTTTTTCATCCTCTGTCTCTCTTCTGTAGCTTACAGCTGTTTTTTTATTCTCCATCAATTTGTTCTGAGTTGAATCTGCCTCTTTTCTCCTCACAATTTATCTGGCCTGTTCTTTGGCATTTTTTCCCTCTCTGTACCTCTGTCTACTGCACTGCGTTCCTGCATTCCTATTTGTTTCCCTCCTTCCTTTTCTCTCTCTATCCTTTTGTTTTGCTAAGTGTTGCTGTTTGGCTCAGTTCTGGATCTCACTTTGTGTTATAGATGAGTAATATGATGGTTAGTTCTCACAATTAAGAGATGAATATTATGTGTATGGAAAGAGAAGTTTTATAGATATACAGTTATGTTATTTTTATATGTTCTCCCCGTAGTCTTCTTTCCCTTCCCCCTTGTACTGTAGTTGTCAGAACCCAAGACATCCCTCTGGATGCCCTGGATGGCTCAAAATCCTGGCAGGGGCTTGGAGACCCTGGCAGGAAGCCAAAGACACTTGTGAATTCGCTCTCAACCCATGGAGCAAATTACCAACTTTATATGAAGCAATTACAAGTCACAAAAGTTTAAGTAGCATAACAGTAGTTGTCACAGGATGAAAAGGTGGAATTTTGAAGAATTTTACCATGGGGGTCTATGGGACAAGATGGAGGGATTTGGGTGTTGTCCTGTTCTCCCTTCTTCTTCCCAGCCTCCATCTGCTTGGTGATGGTGGCACTTTGGGATTGGTTTAGAGTAGAAAGTCACTGTCTAACATAGGTGATAGATATTGGAACATAACTGTAAATATCAAATATGTAGTTTATAGTATAAAAGAAAAAGCCAGCCCTGTGGGAGGGCAGAGTGTGCCTCAGACTGACCTGCAGAACAGACCTTGGCAGGCCAGACAGAAAATGTTTTAGATAAGAAATAATAACCTTGAGAACGACAGCCGAAGACTTCTGACTCCTTCTTTGGCACCTCCTCCCAAATGCCTCGCGCAAGGCACAGGAACCCGCCCTCCTTCTGCATGTTCCAAGGCTGTCTCTTGGCAACCATGGGGGGGGGGGGGGGGAAGGGGAGTATGGGGAGAAGGGAGGACATCCAAACAACAAATCTCAATAACATAACTATACATCAATAAAACTTCTCTTAACATACACATAATATCAATTTCTTAATTGCAAGAGCCAGCCATTGCATTACCCATCTGCAACAGGTTTGTGCAGAAGTGATTTTACAATGGTTGCAGAGTATTTTGAAGTTTATTTCCTTAGTGACTGGTAAGGAATGGACCTGAGCCATGAGTTGAAATGTGCTCACTGTCTGTATTCTCTGATGAGGGAATGCTCTAAGGAACTTGTCTGCTGGGAGAGATTAGGATTTGTTGGTCTGCGCCTTCGTTTGAAAATGTCTCTTGTGCCTTGAGATGCAGAATACAGAAGTATTACCCTTCCAAAGCCATCTGAAGATAATGAAGACTGTTGCATAAAATTTTTACTGGCATTTTGTTTTCTTTTGAGGGAAATGTGATACTTGTTTATGGATATTATTTATTATAATGGTGGATAATGAGATGATTGGCTCTCACAATTAAGGGATGAATATTGTGTGAATATTAAGAGAAGCTTTATTGATGTATAGTTATGTTATTGTAGTTTAAATGTCCTCTGTGCTCCCCATAGTTCCCTTTCCCCCCCCTCTCTGTATTGTTGCCATCAGACAGCGTGGGTTGCCTAGGACAGGTAAAAAGGAGGCATACACATGTGCCCGTTCCATGGGGAAGTTTGGAATGAAAAAGCTTGTTGCTAGTGGGGTGCGGCACGGCAACACCCGACCCTCCAATCAAGTCACAAGAAAGCAGTCTCCACCAATAAACGACAAAGAAGAGTTGATGACAGACTTTGGGAGGGGCCAGGGTTGGCTGATGCAACCCTCCCCCCATCCAGGGCTATAAAAGACTGAGCATCCATCGTGAAGATGAGCCAGTGGCGTGGTAGGCAGCCGTGAGGGCCGTTCTCAGCACTGCAATTTTTCCTTATTTAGTCCTTTTGTTGAACTTTTGTTAAAGTTTAATAAACCTTTTAAAATTTTGAAAGTGAGCAGTTGTTTCTCACACTATTGCAGTAGCAGTGGTGTGAAAATAATCACAGTATTGTGAAGTGCCTTGTACTGCTTCCCCCCCCCCACAGGGGAATAAACTTATACTTCAGTAGCAGTGTAACTGATTCCATGAAAAGTTCTTGACTTGGGAATGCTGGTAAAGTCAAAAGGTTCAAACTCTTCCGTGTGGTGCAAGCTCATAGAATGAACAGCTTCATTTCTCTGTCAGGGTAAGGTTTTGGTTATTTTAAGTATCAATAATTGCATTAATCTCCAACACACATACCCACGTATTGAGTTGATACTGTGCATTTCATGTGCTCAATTCACATTTATTCCCTGAGGCTACTGATGAGTCAAGGCTCTTTTACTTTGGTCCACAGAGGTGAAATATTCTGTCTGAGAAGCTCTTGGGCTCTGGTAGCACTCGGCAATGCAGCTCGTTGCACAAATCATTGCTCTAATTTTTCACCCTGGCACAACTCAAGCCCAGTCTGCCAGAAGCAGCTCCTGTAAAGTTCCTTGATTATCTAATCTCTTTCTTGAGCTCGTTAAAAAGTATCTTACATAGCATAGTTTCTATTTTAACATTATGTTATATACTAAAACTATATTTAACACACTAGTTAAGAAAATTAATACAGCATAACTTTCTAACATAACACATATAATATTAATTTTAATTTTTGTGAAAAGCTAATAATAAAATATGCATTTTTCACAACCTATTGCATATTCATATACCTAACATAACACATATAATATTAATTTTAATATTTGTGAAAAGCTAATAATAAAATATGCATTTTTCACAACCTATTGCATATTCATGTACCCTCATGCATATCCATAAACTACTTTACATTTTCCAGGAACTATTTTACATGGTCCCTCCTTGGGTCTGCCTTTTTAGTGTGTGTGTGTTTCTTGGCTGTGGTTTTCGCTCCTCCTTATCACTTCCAGTTTGGACCTTTGTCCATACTTTCTTCACACTGCAGATGCTGATAGTTGGCATATCAATAGCAGGGTCCTCATTACATGTTCACTGGATAAGTTTTTGTTAATAGCAGAAATAAAAGCAAAGTTATTTTAACATTATGCATATAACATTCATCCTAGTATTTGCGAAAAGCCCACAACATAATTTGTATTTATAATAAAAGCTTGGATCAGGAATTCTCACTGTGCCATGAGCTCTGCTCCCTTGCCCAGGGGCTGCTGCTGCGACTTTGGATACACTCTTTCCCCCAGCTTTCTGCCTGTGACCGGCTGCCTTTGGAAGCTTATCAGGAGCAAAAGTGTCTGTTCATTTGCCCAGCTGTGACTGGACAACTCTAGCAGTTTACTGCAGAGATTAGGTCAGTCTGTTGTTCATGGTTCATGGTTTAAAATCACTTCTGCTGTTCAAGCTAATGCTATAAATAAAGTGGACTTTTGTAGGCAAGGTTATGAATTGTTAATGATGTAATTTTATTCTGAATTGTTAATTAGTGTAGTAGATTGTGATACCTAATTTATGTAATAAATTATGAAGTAATAAGTTAAAAAGTTAAATGTGCTGTAGTATAAATGTGTGCCCACTAGAGGGGGGTGTTGAGATCAGAGTGGGGGAACTTTCTAGAAAGCTACCTCATGAGATGATAACATTAATATGTACTATGATTGGTAAACTAGCCAGCCAATGAAGCCTCAGAATTCTAGAATGATTGGCCAGGAATGCACCATCTTATGGACCAACCAGGAAAAGGCCCAATGAACAAGTGGATTGAAAGCGCAGTACCTGGTGTCCTTCTGCCAAATCAGCTCCTGTCCAAGGAAACTCCCTGTGTTGCACACAGTTTGTTCGTTTGCATCTCTGACTTGCCGTGTAGGCCCCAGGCTTACCCTGAGGTCTCGTCTTCAGTTGTCTTGATTTTTAATAAACAGGCCCAAGCCTTTTAAAAGATCTTGGCCTCATTTCACCTGAGCCACCATTGTAACACAGTGCAGAAACAGGTTTTCCGTATGGCTGGCATGGACTTCTATCTGATAAAACCCTCTCTCTTTCCTCCTGAGCTGAGCACTAGCTCTGTTTGCAGCCTCCTCTGCAGTAAGAAGAGGTATTGCAATGGTAATAGCAGGAGTGGATGGTGGGAGTTCTAGTCTGGGAGGGTGGATTGTTTTTCATGGTTGGTCAGTTTGTTTTGCATCAGTCATCCCTGCTAGAACTTAATATTCAGTGGCAAAAATGGAAGAGAAAACCTTCATGTTTGTATTTACCATCATTACTACGCACCGAACAATTAAGTACAGTGTCACAGATGCTGGGGGTGGTGTCACAAACAGACGCAACACCTGCTCTCCTGAGTTCCAATGTTGCCAGGAGCCAGGCCTGGCCCCTCACACCGAGTCCTGGAGTGCAGCTTCCCTGAAGCTGGGGCGCTCTTCTCGCACACCCGCAGGGCTCCCACAGGATCCATGTCGTCGCTGGGGCGGTCCGAGGCAGCGGAGCAGACTCTGCTCGTGGGTAACTTGGAGAGCCGGGTCAGGGAGGAGATCCTGTATGAGCTCTTCCTGCAGGTAGCAGATGGGTACCCTTATATATTGAAATGCTGTTCTAGTGCTCGAGAAGAAAAATTCGACCAGTGGGATGTTCAGTTAGGAAAGCTGGACGACACGCTCTCCAGAGGTCCCTTCAAACCCCCACCTTTCAGTGACAGTGTAGAAACACAAAGGAGTTGAACCTGTTTGAAGCCCAAGCTTAATTCCTGCCTGCTTTCAAGATTAAACAGTAGTCTGCTGTATAACTGTGAACTGTAAATGTGAGCTTAAGAAGTTTATCTTATTAGAGGATATGAGTAATACAAGACAAATGTAAAAATGATAAAGGTGGTCTTAGAACACAGTTTTGCATTATTCTTCTGCATAATCTACAGCAGCCATCCAGCTGCCAGCTTTTATCTGGGTCTTTCGGTCATCCCAGTAACTTGTCTTTTTCCCTTGTTTTATCTGTTTTCGTTCCCTTTTGCTGCAACAGCCTATGTTTCTCATTGTAGTCTTGCCCTGTCATTGAAAATATCCATATTCCTGCTATGGCATAGTCCCGAACATGCATCCCTGACCTCTTGCTCTTCCCCTCCATCAAATGATGATCTACTGCTACTTCTGAACTATTAATACTTTTATTTATGAACTGGAAGGTAACTTTTGCTATGGAGTCAGTAAATCATTCTTCCCCTTTGGGAAACTAATTATTGTGGTGTGGTATTCTAAAAATAATAAAAAATTCTGGTTATGAAAGATTAAACATGAATTGATGCTTGGTTCCCTTTTAACATTTCTGGAGCTGATTTTTGTTTGTAGAAGGCTCAGAATTTGAGCTTTGGGAATGTGGAGAGACATTTTCAAAGTAAGAAACTTATGGTTTCTGACTATGGCTAAAGAGAAATAATTAAATATTCAAAACACAATGAAGAGTCAGTTTCTGCTAAACAATAGAAATTTCTTTCAGGCTGGACCATTAACCAAAGTGATGATTTGTGAGGACAAAGAAGGAAAACCTAACTCTTTTGGCTATGTCTGCTTTAAACACAAAGTATCAGTGCCTTATGCAAAAGCTCTGCTGGATGGAATCTGTTTGTATGGAAGACCAATTACTGTGCAGTATTGGAGAGGTATGTTTTGTAGTCCCAATGGTAAAGTTTAAGTGTAAATGTTTAAATTTTTTTAACAAAAGTTTTGAATCCTACAGTGTTTTGCAAAGATAACAATTTGTAGCTGGAAAATTAATTTTTTTGTTAAGAAACAAAGACTTCCTGTGGCTTTTGCATAGGGAAGGATTCAGTCTTTGTATACTTTTGTTTGCTAAGAGAATACAATATATTGTTTCAGAACATCATAACGTGCAAGATGTGTCAGACACTGCTGTATGGAAAACAAGCAATCCAGGTCTTCATGCCAGATTACATTTAGGAATTGGGGTGTAACTTTACCTTGCAGTCTGACAGAAAAAAAATTATTCAGTATGGCCAGGAATTGGGGTGTAACTTTACCTTGCAGTCTGACAGAAAAAAATTATTCAGTATGGCCAGCCACTGTTGAGCTCTTGGATAATTTGTAGACTAAAACCACAGAGTTATTAGTGCTTTTGTTTTCAAGGGAAGAGGTTGTAGTTCAAAGAATATATGATATTCTTAATTTTATTTATCTAAACTATGTATATAAACTATGTATAGAATATATATAGTATGTATATCAAATATGTACATATATTTATATATTATATATGTATATAAATCTTCGAGCAAGCCAACAATCAGGCATTGTTTGCGACCCAGACATTAAGGACTCGTTTCTTCTCTGCCACTGCTTCTTTCAAAGGCTCTACAGAGCAGTTGCTGGGTTTAAGCAGAATATCTGTGGTTCTTAAAATCAGAAGCATCTCCTGTGTCTGTAACTGGGTGATGATATTGTTCTTGTATACTTCAACAACCCTGATTTGTGCTTCTGTAAGTGAATAAATGAGAAATTAACATTTTCAAGCTGTAAGATGCTATTGATTATCTGCCATAAAAAGGCACCATACTTTTGTATACTACTTTAGATCTGCTAGCAGACTACAGATGACACAAAAGACTTTCTGTGGTTTTTATCTGGTTAATTGAATTGTCATAACTGAATAGTCATTATGCTCTTGTCTTATTTCCAGGGAACTCTCCCTCACCAGAACTAGACAATTGTGCAGATGGTTTTGAACACCATATTGACTTAGAGTCTCTTGCAGAAAGGTAACAAAGATCACCTGTGAATGAACCTCATGATCATAATTTAAAAAAAAAAACATATAAAGAAAGTGAGTTGATGTGGTAGAGCAATTTCGAGGTTTTTCATCAAAACAGCATCTTGTCATTGCATCTTTACTGAGGGAACAGGCTGCAGTTAATTTTAATGTTTGGTTGTTAAGCTTACCAGATGATTAGTTAGATTCAATTTTCCATACTTTATTTGTTTCTGCAATATTCAGGACCATGAGAACACACTGGGTTTTGTACTAACAATGTTTTCAGTTGTTGGGGAACAAAATCTGACAAGTATTTTTTTAACCCCACCAAATTTACACCTGCATTTTTTGTGTCTATCGGCACAAGCAGCTGTCATATACATATGAATGCACAGTTATAAACCTGTTATAATGGAAGTCTGAACACCCCAGATTCAGTATTTAAGCTGAACTCCCATGGTGAAATCTAGTAGCCTTTTGTGCATGCACATAAGAGGATTGCTCATTAAGCATTTGGGTATATTTCATTTGTTTTATCTTTATTTTTCATGTAAGTCCTGTTGCTAGTATCTCAGTTGTCCTCTTGGATATTCCCATTGCAGCCTAAAAGTTAAGTCAAGTCTCAGTACTCTGATTAGCAATATGTGCTGGACATTCAGCCTCTGTACATTGGTTGTTTTTTCTTTAGGCATCAAGAGCTTTCTGGAAATTCTCCATTTCCTGTTACTCCTTTGCCAGTGGACAACAGTTTACTTCATGATCACCCTGGCTTTCAAGAGGTGGTGAGTTAGTGCTAGAAGTTAAAAAATTTGGGAGCGTTTTTATGAAGCTGAATGCATTTTGCATTTCTGCAAAAACCAGTGCATGCTTTAGGTCTCAAAATGTGCTATAAGCACAGTATTAGGACACTTCAGGATCCTCTAATAACAGGAATCTACCAAACCAAACTATTTTCTTCCTGCAAGAATATCTTAAAGGTATATAGCTTAAGAAAGCTAAAGACGATGAACTCTGTGAAACTCTCTCCTGCACTGTGTTTCAAATGGTGGGACAAGTTGACCTCATTGGACTACAACCAAGCAAGCAACAGCTTCTTCGCATATAGCTAATAGGGAAACCTCTCAGTTCTTCTTCTCAATTCAGACATGCCCAGCAGAAGTTTAAAATGTGCTAAAACCTAATCTAAAACTCAGTGAATCACCAATACCCAAGTTTGGGAAACAACAGTTTGAGGGTTTCTGGCCTAAAAGTTCACATGCCTGTGTGGGTCTCTCCTTCATGATTTACTTTCACAGCAGTAGATGACAAAAACCCACGCTTCACTTCCCCTCTACAAGACTCTGGTGCATCAGGCCATTATCACCCTAAATTTCTTCTGAGATATTCCACAAAGCAAGGAAACTGGTCTCTTCAGGTGGAAATCTGTTCATCAAACCTACTCCCCAAACACATCATGAAGCTTCTGAGTCTGATGAAGTCTGTGGACTGATAGGACTGAAGAAAGCCAGCCTTGAACGTGAGATACCAACTGTGGACAGTCCTGCTCACCGAGTGTGACTGGGGACTGGCCAGCCCTTGGAACTGTAGAAGGGGGGCAGTCTGGATCAGTTACCCTTGTTGGCTGCAGTCTGAGCAGGAAAATGGAGAGCATTTATTGACCATCTGTGGGGTGGGGGCCTGCCCACCCATCTTCCCACACTGTGCCCTGAGAAGAGCTGGTACTTGTATGAACTTGCCCATCTCCTCTACTCCCTTTTGAAGGCTCAAATGCACCATCTTACCCTCTGTGCTTGCTGATGAACTACTTCTCAGTAACGAGGCAGTACACCAGCACACACAACCAACTTCATCCCATTTTCTGCTTGCCAGAGAGGATGGTATTGCAGTGTCTCACATGAGTTTGTTGAAGCTTCAGCAGAAAGTGATCTCATCACTAGTATGCCTTAACAAATCTACCTCACCTTACCTTGGCAGGTTGCTCACTTGGGAATCTTTCAATGTCCTTGTTGGAATGCTCTGTTCCACATCGACTTTAAAATTTGTTAAACCAGGTTTGAAGAACTTGCAGGTGTGGATGCCTTTACAGTACCAACAGGCACTGCAGTTAAAAATATTTATCAAATAGAAATGAAGAAATTAAAGGAATACCATGTTTGTTTACCTTAAGTGAGGAATAGCTGGCAATTTAGCCTTAGGTTGTTGCTGTTCTAACTTTGTCATGAAAAAGTTGTCTACTTTTCTGAACTATACTTCTTGTTGTCTGTCATAAAATAGCTTTACTCTCAAGCATTCTGTGTTATTTTATAGTTTGTTGGTATTTTAATTGATTAAGTCACGATGCATGCAAAACGAAGTTCTTTAAAATTTCCTCTTCACAATGTAAACAACTCAAGTTTCTATTTCTCTAAATGTACCGTGTTCTGGCATAGCAGTATACAGTACAGAGTCCAATGGGTTAACAATTTCTTTATTAGCAGTACCTTCAGATTTATCCTTTTCTTCCTATCAGAATCAAGACTGCACGGAGTTACCCTGAATTTGCCACATCCAAGTGACTGTGAAGTGCACCAAGCAGGATGAAAGAAAGAGAAAATGGCAAAGTTGTGACAATGACTAGTACTGAAGATAATAAAAGGAGACAAAGACAGTGTGGCCAAAACTGGGGAAAAAAAAACCCAAACCCCAAGAAAAAGACATCTTAATACTGTATATTTTTATTATTATATTTGCTTTCATCTTTGAACTTTATTAAAGAAGGAATGTTCCAGATTCATAGTATTTTTGAGAAGCATTATGCATACAAACTTAGAATATCCTGAGGCAGAAGGGTCATGGAGTCCAGCTGGACCCGAACCCTCTGTGTTGTCCCCCTTCCCATCCCCTCCCAGCACACCAGCCCCCTGGGGAACAAGTTCTCCCTAAAACCCTACCAGAGCCCACTGAAACAGCAAGGTCTGGCTTTTGTGTCCCTTCTACACCGTTTGCCACAACTGCAAGGAGTCTGGCTGGTTCCACCGTACTTGCAATGGTCCTTTAAGTAGCTGCAAATTTCATGGGCCCAGCTACATCAACCTCTTGCCTTTACTGTTCTCAATAAGAGGCATTGATTTGAAATATATTCACAGAATAGTTAGTTGGTGGTTGGAAAGGAGCTTTGGAGATCGTCTAGTCCAATCACCCCACCAAAGGAGGGTCACCTGGAGGTGACGCAGGAATGTGTCCAGGTAGGTTTTAGTCTTGACTGTCTCTGGAGGACACTCCACAACCTCTCTGGGAAGCTGTCCCACTGCTCTGCCACCCTTAATGGAAAGAAGTTCTTCCTCATGTTAAGGTGAAGTTTGGTTGTTCATTACCACTGAAGTCAAAGGCTGTCAGCTTGTGTAGCTATTTGTACTTATAAGTAGGTAATCAGAATAACCACTGGACTATAACAAGCAAAAGAGAGTTTACTTTATTGATTTTTTTTTTTGGTAGCAGTAGAAGGACCACATTTTTGCAACATTCTTTTCAATAATGGTTCAGTTCTTGTGACTTTAATACATATGGAAATAATTCTGCATTTAACAAGAATGAAAGTTCCACAAAAATGTGAAACAAATAATTGCTAATTGTGTGGAAGACCTGTCTTGCACTGTTGCAGCTGTCCTTACTCTTAAAATAATCTAAACCTAATTAAAAAAAACTCTGAACCCAGGAATAAATCATAACAAATTGTTTACTACCGAAATCTACAGAAACATTACATGAGCAAACCACTTTGATAATAATAACAGCTATTTTTTGTCAACTGCTTTACAAAACTGGATCAAAATGTGATGGTATATTGCAAAGCATGAAAATCAACACTAAAATGCTTTGTTATTTTTATTTCTGTGCAAAATGTTAAATGGCTGAAACAAATGATAAACATGCCACCCCTAGAATTAAAAAAAAAACAAACAACAAATTAAATTATTAGATGGTGCATTAAGTGCAAAAGGCTGCTCCATGTGCTTAGATCTAGCTTTGGCTTCAATCTGGATTGAAGTAATGTGTAAAATGCATCTCCTTTTTTCACTATGAGAACAGTGAGGCATTGGAACAGTTGTGCAGAGAGCAGTTAAGCAGTACCTGTCCTTGGAAGTTTTCAGACCAGGCTGGATAAAGCCCTGAGCAACAGGGCCTAACATAACACCTAATCCTGCAGTGACTGGACTAAAAACTACCCGAGGTCACTTCTAACAGGAATGATTGTATTCTGACATGGTATTGTGACAGAACTACTCCTAGTAACAATCTACAAGCATTTCTGTTTGAAGGTTCACCATCTCTTATTTCCTAAGACAAAATACCCTCAATTGGTATCTGATAATTTACAAGCAAGCTTGCATTTGAAATCAAACTTCGTTGGAACTAAGTTAGACTCTTACACTATCAAGTGTCGAGAGCCTGAAGTATGATTCAGCAAGGACCTTAAAAAAAAGAAAACAGACTGAAAAGTGTACAAAACTTTATACCTGGACATCAAGCATCTTTTTAATATACATTTTACATTAAGTATACTCTGAGAATGATAAAGATCTAATTTTTGATGAACCATCAAGTGTATCTTTATACTGGGAGCAAGAACTTCAATAGGCAAATGTCCCTTTCCTGCCTCCTAATCATTTCTGCGTTCCTCATGGACTGAACGCAGTGCACTGAGGGCTTCCACTGTCACTGTGAGCTTTCCAATTACTGCACTGGCATCTTGTGAATCGAAAACTAGAAAGGAAACATCAGAAAACAGCATTAGCTTTTCAACTTAAGATTTCACTTTTGTTTTGATAGTTTCATTTAGTGTTTGGACAGATTAAAGTGCAACTAGCATATGCTAAAAAAAAGGGAGAAATAAAGGAATCATTTTGCAGTTCAGGTCCTCAGGCTACTGGAAATTAACCACTCCTAGACCTAGAATATACATCAATAAATGTATTTGTGTTGAAACTAATTTAGAAAGGAAACTATCAATATAATAATTGTCGATATAAGATAATTATTTTTCCACAATATGTAAATAAAGATTTTCCAAATTCTGTTAAACATATATCTACATACATAGGAATAGTTTTAAGTAAAAATACACCAATTAATGCCTTTTCTACACTGTGTATGAGGGATAGGTCCAAATCAGCCTTGACAAATCACTCAGTGAACTGTCAACTTCAAGAGCAGACTTCAGGGGACTCTTTACTTAAAAGAAGAGCAGGATAATTATAGTTAATTACATCAGAAGATAACATTAATTCTATTTTCTCACTTTTTATACTGTCGTATCTCTGAGAGATACTGTTAGATGTTTTGACTACAATATTTTT
The DNA here is from genome assembly GCF_017590055.1 of Onychostruthus taczanowskii. Taxonomy (NCBI): domain Eukaryota; kingdom Metazoa; phylum Chordata; class Aves; order Passeriformes; family Passeridae; genus Onychostruthus; species Onychostruthus taczanowskii. The sequence continues at coordinate 35,109 of NW_024506002.1, read as the reverse complement.
CCATCCATCTTCTTGCTTAGCCATTCACTTAATTGCTTCAAATGTCGCATCAACCACTTTGACATAATCAGCAATGAAAGAACAAAATATGAGAAAGATATATGGTTGCAATCCTCAAAAAGAATAAAGGAAGTTTGGTATCTAACTTAAGAATGACTTTATCTTCATGCAGTAGTGTCCTATGAATTTCCCTGTGTCTAGGTTTATTATTTTTCCTTAAACCGATATCCAACTCAAGAGAATGTGTACAACACTAAGCAATTCTGTTTATTGTGCCCTTACATTTAATTGACATTTGTGTTCAGATCTGAAGAATTGATCCTTTTACAATTACTTCATCTAAGACAATATACATATACATTATTTTGCCATGATCTGATATATTTTAACATAGAATTAATCACAATTTTCTGAAACATCTTTATTTTCAGAAAATATAAAAGTTTATACGCTATGGATGCAATGAAAATCCCCAAAAAACTGTACAGCATATGCAGGAAAGGGGAGAAATGCAGAAGGGAAAAAGAATAGAAGTATTTCTAGCTATTATTGTAATTTTCATATATATAATTAACATAAAGTAAAAAATCAGTTTAAATTAGTCTGACAATTAGGGGAAGAAATGCTCCTCACAACATTGTAGTAATTGTCATTACATGGAAATGATTAGCTTACACTTACAGTAACTAGTAATAAAAATCAGTCATTCTGGTCCTAATAATTCTCTCAGATGATGATTAGGAATTTTAAGAGTTTTGTGAAAAGTGACTTTCAAGAATTATGTCTACCTCACTAATCAATCTTATCAAATAGGAATTGTGACAGTGGGAGGTATGGTCACAAATTCCAGAACAAAAATCAATCTTCCAGTGAGAGATTACAAAATAAATTTTTGGAGGAGCTTTTGTATTTGGACAAAATTATTGGTGGAGAAAAGCTTAAGTTCCTCAGCCACAGCAGGAAATGCATCAAGTCTGTATATTATTCTTCCAGAGTATGGAAATTTGATGATTCTTAGAATTTTCCTTATTGCATTCCGGTAAATTTGAGTATTACAGCAACAGCGTGGATGCAAATAATGCATGATAATGGGAATGGATAAGAAAGCCTATTTCTTTCCCTCATTACTCAGCTCCCCACTGCTCAAGTACAGGAATTAGACACAACAGTAGAAGCAGTAGTTACATTTCCCTGGCATTTTCCTGGGCCTCACCAGAACTCTTGCTATTGCAAAAGGCACCTTGTGAACATGGCTGCTCTGCACCCAATCATTGAACTAGTTCACTTACTGGGAAAGGAGAGTGACCCTTTTATAAAAGAGGTGCTTTCAGCTTCTTCATTGAGCTTCACCTCAAGGGGGAAAGAGGAGTGAGAGGAAAGAGTAAAGAGAAAAGTGCACCCTGTGTCTCTGCTGCCACGGGGAACAGGAAACTGAGCAAGGAGAGTATTATCCTCATAACTGACAAAAGGACCAAAAAGCCTTCTTAAGTCTTCTTATCAACGTCATAAAAATGCATCCTATGACCTTAGGAAATGCAAGATGCCACATTTCCTAATCACATCACCTTGTTCTAATGAGTCACAATGAGTTTGGTCAGTCTGTTACAGAAGGGTGCACACTAAAACTGATTCCTAATCAAAACCACCAGTATTTCACATTGTCTCATACACGTTTCATATGGAGGAAACAAAATGGAGGAAACAAGCTTGAGGTACTCGGGGCTATAAGGTAATTTCAAATAAAATATAGACGTTAGTAATACCAAATTGTTGATGAAAATTTTAATGCAAAACAAATTTTTATACAGAATACATATTCATTGTCCTACCACAATGAAGCATGTTGTAGAAAAGACAGAATTATAGCAGTGGACATAGCTTGAAAGTTCTTAGGTTTTATAAACCAATTTCTATGAGGTGAGAGTGCTGTTTGGTTTGGGTTTTTTTAAAAAACTTTAGGGAATAATACTAATAGGTAGTTTTTGCAGACTTTTGCAAACAAATGTGGAAGTTATTAGTTAGTATTAACGAATTTCTTATTGAAACAATTACTTGCACAGTAATGCCTGCAAAGCAAAGTAGAAATTCAATGAATTTTAGGCTACAGAAGTTTACAAGAAAGCGATCTTTAAAACTTACCATCAATATCTTGCTCAATGATATCTCTTTGCTTCTGGAATATCTCTTTTAAACTGACATAAGCAAACCCAATATCCTCACATTCAAGATCCTGCTCATCTTCTGGAGGATCACTGACCACTGTAAATTTTAGGCTTAAACACACATGCACAAAAAAAAGTTATTTTGCTTTCAAAAAAGGGTCAACAATCAAATTACAAATGATGAAAAAAGAAAAACCACAATACTTTACAAGTTTAAAATGCATAAACACCCTTGGTGTTATGGGCAGAGTATTTCCATAAATTTTGTTTCTTGGTGGTCCTCTTGCTACAAAAAAATGGGAAACTGGACTACCGATGAACTTCTGCCTTCCTATTTATTCAATACAGAACTGAAATTTCAGCACAAGCCAAACCAGACATTCTGATAACTGCAGGAAACCACCTAGTTAGTAACACAAGGGACAGTAGTGACATGATGGCACATGTAAGAGATTAATGCTTCTCTTCTGAGAAAAAGCTCACTGCTGTTATTTTACCTTATTTTTACCTCGGGTTTGTAAAATATTTAGTATAGTTATCTGTAGCACACAGACCAGCTATTGTTTCACTGTGCTGAGGAATCAATCCAGTGCAGGTGGCTCAGGAGCAGCTGCAGGTTAAGCACTGGAGGAGCCCAGCCCAAGGCAGGAGGCTGTGAACCCAATACCCCTTAGCACAACAAAGGGCCCAGGGACCCATGGCCCACTCAGGGGAGGGACACTCAGAGACACAGGCAGGAACCAGTAACTCCCAGACTGTCCTGTGAGGGTATGAAAGCCCACGGGTTCCTTTGTTCAGGGTCCTTACTCTGAGGCTCCAACTTGAACTGTTACTGTCTTATTTAATTACTGCACCAAAAAGTTATTTTAAGGACTGGGACCTCTAAGACTCTGAGACTGGACACCTGTGCTGGAGTTGGTGAAGGCAACTGGTCAGACTGGACAGTGTGGGGGGTGTAGCTGCCAAGGGACCTCAGTCCCAGATCAGGTGGTGAAGTGTAACTGCCACAGTGGTCCTGGATGGTTGGACAGGGAAATTTCTTTGGCAACTAAATTATCTGCCAGGGAAATAAAAAGGAGTATTTTGTCCTCATTATTGTTAAATCTTAGTAAAACATGCTTTAGTAGAATATGTTTAGCAACATTCCTGATATAGATGCCAAATAAGGGATATGCAATGAAGAGAGATCATTCTCTCTTTCTCGGAGTGAATCAGTGATTTGCGAGTAAGATTTACAAATGACTCTGATACTTCAAATGCAATCAGCAGGTATCCTAGTCTTCTGTAAATTGAATGGATCTTTAAATTACTAGTCGTGCCATTTCAATGAATATTGACATTCAAGAAGAAACAGAATCAAAGTATGTCATTCATTCTCTCCAAGTAATGCACATGGCTACCTCAATGAAAAATGAATAAGAACAAATTTATTACTATAAAATTGAACAAGTCTAATTTCTAGTCTTTCTCATATGTATTCATATAATAGATGTCTGCTACATCCATATATATACACATATACTTTTTTTTCCTTTAAATTCTGGAGCCAAGGAATACCTCCTGCAGTTCTTAAGACTCCTTTTAGTATTCTGAATTCAGAAAGCAACAAATGTACTACTCTACCATCGCACAGCTATGTGCTTTTCAAATTAGTTACTGATAGACCACTGATGATAGACTCTAGAAACTCTGTTTTGTGAAACAAAGTTGTTTAAAAAAATACACCAACAAAACAAACACCCCCCCCCCTCCAAATTAAACCACAGCACTAAACAAACATTAGATGAGTTTGTAATACTCCATTCCATATGCACCAACTTGGAGAATAAGACCAGCAGCAGCCAGATCACAATGCAAGCATCATTCCTAGCTGAAACAATTATTTTTTTCTTGTTAGTGATGTATTAACTACTTAGGGTTACCATGTCAGTAAAGACAAACAAAAAGACAAACCACAAGCAATTTTCACAAAGACCTATAATAGAGGTTTTTAGTATTAAACTGTACCTGTCAGCAGGTAGATCTGGCTTTAGAAGAATCGACTTGAGATACTCTCTTTCTGCATGATTATCTTCCTTATCCACATTTATCACTGCAAGGCAAATAAATTAATATAACTGGTTATCAATTGTTTTTCACCTATTAAAATAAAGAACATGAAGAAAAGAACACAATAAAATAAGCGTTTATTTAATTTTCCTTTCTAAGGAAAAACAACAATGTTAGAATCAAATGTTAGAATCATGATCTAATGGTGTGCCACTGGCAGGTTTACATGAACACTGTAAAAAGATACAAAAACAGCACCTAAGCATGTCACAGAGCTGCTACTTTCTATTAACGGCAATAGCAGCCATGATTTTAAAAGCCATGATTTTAAAAGGGTCTTTACTGCTTTGTATTTGAAGTGATTTACTAATTTTCTTCCACTAAGGAAGCTAGAGATAATGAGAATATATGGCAAAGTGCTTATCCTTTTTGACAGCCTCAGTAATTCAATCCTCCTTTCCTGCCACAGTATTTCAATACAAGAAATCTTCAGACCAATGGACTGCAGAAAATCTGTCATCTATATTCCCTCTCAAGTGGGCAATGCCAACACAGCAGTGATTGATGTGACATTTCTAATTCTCTTCAGTCTTCAGCTACACACGGAACAATCCAATAATCTATGAGTAAGAGAAGGATCTAAATGAATGAATTATTTGGGAAGTTGCATTCTAAAATCAGGTTTGTAGATGGTAGCAATTTTAAAGGTCTGACTAAGACACCATTTCTGCAAAGCCAATTTTTTGTAATTATTTTAAAAGAATGCTTAATTTGAATGTCTGTATTAAGGGTTTGTAACAAATAGCAATAACCCTAACCCTAACCCTGATTCACCCACTCCAGAATACTCTCAGCTAGAAGTCCAAGACTGAAGCACTCAGGCTGAATCTTAAATGAAATAAAATTTTACCAGGAAGAAGAAGTTAATTGAAATATCATGACATAGCTGGGGAAATAATTAAAAAGAGAATATAAATTATTACAATAGTTCTATGTATGCTGGTAGTGTAAATATAAAGTATTAATTGGCAATGTATTAGTATGAAACAAGGACGAATTAGTTCCCCTATTAAAAAGTTGTCATTAAAGAAACAATGAGTATTTGCAAGTAGTGATGAAGTCCAATCACATATTCTCTCTTTTCACCTAAGTTTTAGATGTACAGGTTAAAATGTTTTTCTTTTGCTAAGATGTATCATCTTGTACTGATAGAAACAATAGATCATCATGCTCTTCTAAAAAGAATATACAGATTTTAGTTATGTGCAGTCTGATTTTGAAATTTATGCACTAGCAGCATATTTAAATGTTTTGTGATGTTACCATTTTATACACCAGCCTCCTCTGGCATTTCGTTGCATGCTAGATAATTGCATACTTACCTAATTTCTTAAAAATCACTTTTAGTATTTCCCAAGTATCTGGAAAATAGGCAAATAGAGTCGGCACATAGAGAAATGCAACTATAACATACAAAAAGTAGGCTTTATTGCAGGTATTTTCATAAGACAGAACTGAAGAGAAGAACCAAGCCTGCTCAGAAATACATCAGACTTACCAGTGCTATAGTTATAGTGAATCCTCTTACCACCAGGTGGTTTTGGAAGTGACAGTGGGGTCTCCTCTGCAAGGAAATTGTTTAATCTGCATTCTACAAACAGCTGCTGTATTGTTTCATCTGCTGTAATTCGTGACTCAGTAAGACCAAGTGATGTAATTTTAATCTGGATTTTTTCAGCTTCCTATTTAAAAACAAAATATAAACATAATACAAATGATTTTTTGTTTCTTCAAGTGTTAACACAAAACAAACATATGTATATATATATACACACATACATATACATACATACATATATACATATATGTATATATGTATATATGTAAACCATCAACTTTTTATATGATTAATACTGATTGACGGACATATACAAAATGAGAATCCAAAGCTCCAGAGTTTGTAGCTAAGACCATTGTTGCAAGAGATACTGATTTCCATTCAATGTTTAAAACGTTTTTGTAGTAGTCATAGATATAGTCTGCTCGTTATCTTTAGGTAAAAATGCTATCAAAATCACAAATTCCAGCTGTCATCATTTTTACCTACACAGCAAAGTGATCCTGTAACTGCTTAAAATACTGTCAGTAATACAAGGTACTGAAGTTTTCAAAATAAAAGAGAATTGTTAGTACCTACTGCAGACTATACTACAAACAGTTCAATTAAAACCCATCAAATCACAAAATTGTTAGGTATGTAATGTAATAATGCATTTGTAAAGAATTCAACTTCATATAGTGAACCTTCCTAGTTAAGTCAAACACACCTTACAAAGTTAATTTTAACATGTGATAACAAAAGTAATATCCCAATTGTTCTTCACTGTAGCCTTTTCTTATTGTCTTTAAGTAAAGTTACTGAAATTCTTCTGTTCCTTATATGAAATGGTTTCATACTGCTCTGCAAAGTCTGGAATATTTATGTAGAGATAAATTTTAGTAAGTTTTATTTAGGTGGGCATGTCGGACTCAAGAGAAAGAGTCATAAATATTTCTTGAAGTTACTCTGCGAAGAAAGAAAAGCCACAGTGGTTTCCAAACTGGAATATGTAGGTGAGCATTCAATGACGATATTTTTCAAAGAGCAAATAGAACACATTGGATACAGAAATGTTGAATTTTTTAAAAACTTATTTCTTTTCAGTAGATTCTTTTTATGACTTTATTAAAATATTTCTTCTATATGGAAATATTTTGACAATTTTCATTCCTAAACTTAAATCACTTGAAGTACTAAATCACATTCAAAGTATTAGCTTTCTATATTCAGTCAGAATTCCAAGTTAATGTTCTTATTTAATATGGAGATACCTTACATTTTGCTGAGAAAATTATAAAATGAATCAAAATGAAAAGCAATGTATCCTATTGTAAAAATATCCACCATACAGAATAATTTCCATTGCTGTCAAGTCCTTTCAGTATTTGATTATGTAATTTTACCCCCTCCTTTCAAAAGACTTTTCTTTTTATTATGTATCCTATGACACTTTAACAAAAAGTCCAAATCTGGATCAATATTTCAATAAGGTTCTTCCACTATTCAGCAGGTTCATGGAAATTCTACCAGGATGACAGAAAAAAATTCCACACCATTCTGTCTCGACTAATAATGGTTTCATGGCTTTAGCAATTTTTTTTCCCTAAAATCTAGTAAGTTAAATGGCTACTGAATGTCATTAAAGTGATGGTCTTTCACTTGAGCATGCTTTTCATATTCAAATTTATAAATGAAATTAAACAAAATTAAGTATTTTATAATCAATCATACATCATAGACAAGAAGAAAAAATAAAGAAGCAACTGGTATAGCTTGATACTGGAAAATCTGTTAGATATGCCTTATGATCAATATATCTAAGAAATAACTATGAATTGTCTAATTTGCAACATACAAATAACCCTGGTATGATCTTAAATTACTTATATAGTGTGGCATACAATTCATGTTTATAGGATAATTAGCACAATGATCTCCAAAAATCACAAAACTTACAGTATTTGAGTATCAGCAGGATAATTATCTCGAAAGATAAAAGGCAGTGACTTCTGATCTTAACTAAACAAAAAAGAATTCAACAGCAATTTTGACATGCTGTATTCTATAATCAACCCAAGAATTCAAGCAAAGTAATGCGTATTTTTAAAATCCATCTTTTATCACATGTTGCCTTAATAGTGTATAGCTTTTACTGGTTTTATCTAATGTTCATAAACATGCACATTGTTACCAAAAAACAGATCAATGGAGGAACATAGAAATTTATCAGCCTGAAATTAATCTACATAAAAAATCCTCTCAGAATTGTTCTTAAATAATTTTGATAAAATAAAATATAGGATGACTAGAAAAGTATAGAGCAACTGTATAATAGTTTGACTTAATAGTGATTACTAGTATTCATTTTAGTTCTCAAAATTACAGGTGAAATTTTTTTACATTTTACTTATAAATAATGCAATCTTCAAAAGTACCTTCTGTATTTTTCTGAAGAACATATAAGTGACAGCATTTCTACAAATCTACTATGTAGTTGAAGACATGTTAAAGATGTACTTTCTACAGTTTAAAAAAAAGGAGCAGTATTTCTTATACATGTTTCTTGTTACTAGTTACTCTGTAAGATACCACATAGTCTTGAAAAGACCACTTAAAAAAATCCCTGCCTCTAGGATATCACATTGCAGAACATTTAAACCTGTTAATTTTAAGTACTAGTTTTATGGCAAAGATTGTTCAGTCAATGTTAGATCTAAAAGTGTGAAATTTTTTTTTGAGACCTATCCTACTGAAATACTGTTCAAAGTAACTTTTCCAAATTTGTATCATGCTGTGCTATTTTGTATATACGACTTTTAGTCCTGAATTGCTGGTTTTCAGAATAAGTCAAGAGAATTGATACTGTACATGTACAGCTTCACTGAAAACTGATGTTAGATATAGCAAAGCTACTTTTAGAGGACATTAGGCTTAAATATTTTTCTTAGTCTTACCAAATAATTGCCATGTATACTCTGACTCAGCTGCTTAATATTTGTGGATACTGGACTTGAAATAATACAGTCATCACTATCAGTTTTTACTGATTCAACAGCATACTCCTCTTGATGATCTTCTTGATCTTTAAAAAAAAAAAAAAAAATATCAATGCAGGTAACACCCGCTATATTTTACACCACCTAAGACTTAATAAGAAATCTGATAGCAATAAATTTCCTTTTCTAATATAGAAAGTGCCAGGTAAATCTTCTCTTCCTTGAAGAAGATTAACACTGTGAATCAATGACATTTAGAGTAATCTAATCTGTATTTTTTCTGGTTTGTTAAAAAAGTAATAACGTTTTCCAGATGGAAACTGGCTAATAGAGTAAGTCCTGAAACTAACTAAGTATGCACAACTGTTAGCTTTATTTAAGAATATGGTCTGAATTTCCTCTGACTTCCTTTAATACCATGCATATGTAAAAGAAGAATGCACCTTTTTTCTTTAGTAAAAAGGTAGTTCTGTATGCAGGTGCATTACTTTCTGTAACATTGCAGAGCATGTTTTTACATGAAGCACATTATAAAGACAACTGGTATTCCAAATCAACACTCAACAAGTTTTTCCAGTCTTTTTAATGAATTCTTATGCAAAAGCTGCCAACAACTAAACATAAAATTTTAGCATTCTGCTTCTGCTTCTATTTTAAACTTGGTATCATGGACTTGGTTACTGCTATAATAAACAGTTTAAGCTTGGAGCTGGAACAGGTTGACCTGGCTTTTATAGTCTTTAAATAAATCTAATAACTTTGTGTCACACATGTGATATGGCATCCTAGGCCTCTCACTCCCTGAAAGGATTCCTGTATCAGTGTTGGCTGTTCTCTGCAGACAAAAAGAGCATATTCATTAAAATGGTCTTTGGAACAGCATAGATCTAAGGGAGAATATGAAGACATTTAAAATAGAAGCCAGGCTTCCTTTAGTATTTTATGAATCTAAGTAATATTGATTTTTACAATCAATTACAATATGGTTTCCATTTGGGAAGAAAACACATGTTATCCACCACGCAGCTTCAGCTGTAGCCTACGCCAGAATATAATTTATGTCATGAAGTTTCTCATAATTAGGGAGCTTCCACTACTAGTAAGAAATGCTTATGAAAATGGAAAGAGAACGTTTTTTTCAGAAAATACAGCTACTTATTAATAACAATGAATTCTACCTTCTGGTTCCAATTCTTCGATTATTTCTGTCTCATCTCTAGAAGTAATCAATGTTTGGTCAGCCAGCTGCTCCTCTGACAGATGAGAGAGCTCTTCTTTTTCCTGCTGAATTTCTTCAGCCATCTCCTTCACTTTGTCACCTGACAGCTGTTTAGCATCCTCTACCACATGCTACAGAAAAAGAAACTTACAGTCCTTATAAAACTCCTTGAAAAGCAGAAGTAACTAAAGTTCAAAACTTGAAGAGTTACGGCCCACATTCATTATCCAGAGCCTTTTAACAACTGTATTGCTTACGCAGTGCAGGAAACAATGAGAAGGTGTCAACTGCTGTAACACATAATTCATATACAGCAGAAAGACATTTATCTAACTGCATTTGTGAAAACATAACTATTATAATGATTTTGTACCTATCAACATACATACAGCCTGTTTGATTTCCAGTTTAATCTTTTTCTACAAGTTCTACAATACTCAGTCAAAAAACCCCAAAACACACACTATATCCAAGAACTTTTGATAGCTAAATTTACACACATAGGCCTGTACATAATTTTACCTGTGTGCATGTGAACTGATTTTGGTATGAATGTTACTATCTCAAATCTGTAGTTAGGTCATTATTATAACTGCAGTGAACCCTATGGAATTGCATTTTAAATGTCAAAGTACTTCCATATTATTTTCAAATACAGATCCCTAAGTTAGAAATAAAACAAGGGGAAGCCTTTAATGTACAGTAGACAATTATTATACAAAAGTAGGTATAGATTTACTGGTGGAGAAGTATTTAGACAGAAAATGCCTCCTTTGCCTTCCTGCATTAGCATCACTGGTTCTTATCCTCTGCTAGAACTTTTAGTATGAGGCTGGACAATTCTCACAAGCAGTTTGGGTGAGTCAAACCATTTATCCCCTTTTAGTGAGTCTCCTTTTTTATTTGCTTTGGCATGTATCACATTGACAGGAAATTTTATTAAGAACTAGATTCTCTGCTATTGAGGAAATAACTGGAAAATGAAACAGACTTCCCATTTTAATCTGTCGAGCTTCTGCTTTTCTTGCATGGACACTTTCGTGCCATTTCATCACAAGACTTAGACATCAGAGAAGGCCCAGCTGCTTTATTATTTAGGCCTAATAGTACTTTTGTCCTTAACCAGACAATGAGGTTTAGATTTTTACAACAACTAGAGGAGCTGCTACCCAACAATGAAGACTTCTGATGGAGACCAAGTAGCTGTCTCACTTAGAAAATCCTAGTTTGTGAAAAATGGTCAAACTTTGAGAAGTTACTGTTTGGACAGCTGAAGATATTTTGTGTGTGCAACTATCCGGCTAACATTTCAGTTTTTCATATCTAAGCTCTCAAAAGATTATATTCACCAACATTTGACTTTCTGTTTTTTAAAGTTGATAAATGCAACAGATCAACTTAATTGTTATTTCCAGTCTATACTCTATAGCTCTCAACAAAGTTCTAGTCATAGTAAACCAAACAGTAACAGAATCTGTTAATTGAAAATTGATATTAACCTTTCAAAGAATATATCCAATTAAGTAATTTATGAAAGGAAAAAACCCCACAACTAGTTTTAAATTAATGCCATATTATTAATATTACAAATATATGTAATATATAAACATAACCTTTTATAATTGCCTGTTGAAGAACCTACCTTTACTTACTGGATTTACTTAAAAGACTAAACACAACCTATTTTTAGTTCTCCGAATGCAAATTATTTCAGAAGAAAATTTACAAAATGCAGCAAATACATTTGAGTTAGTTCCATGCAGACTCTCTCAGACTGGAAGGATATACAGATGACAGTGTAAGCCAAGTTGAGAAGTATCATTATTTTCAGAATCTGTGCAGTCTCAGCTGATAAACTTAATTTTAGAGGTGACTCTGAACTGTGTCAAATTGCATATCCCATTAGCCCAACACTCAGGATCTGTTTGGATTAAGCTGGTTTCTATAGGGGGATTTATATGCAGTGCAGGTGGCAACTGTAGAAAGACACTTGAATAATGCAGAGAGTTGAGAAACACAGTGTAGAGCGAGCTGATTGGTCCTGTTAGAACCTGCCCTAAGCCAGTAGAAACTGAAGCTTGTAAACTGAGGAGGACATCAGGCAGTTCTGAGGGAGTCACACAGATATCACTGCATTGCGTCCCCCACACATACACAGTACTATGCCATCATTCATTGCCTGGGACATCGCAGTATTGTGCTGCTAAAATAACCCAGTGTTCTTAATTAGCAGTTCTACAAATTGCCCATATGAAGCTACAAGTAGCCTTTCGTGCTTCATTGTGCATGACAGAAATACTTAGAACTTACTGCCATCTGTATTGCACTAAGATCCAGAAAAGAGACTCTCTTGTGTGCTTGAGCTGCACGCTGCTTCATTTTGAGTGCTGGAGTCTGTAATAAACAAATATATTGAAGAAAATTTATTGCCATCTTATTTTACAGTAAATTATGAGGAACTCTAATTTTTTTCAAAGCCAAATCTAATAGCACTAAATTCAATTCTAATCAGATACAATTTAACAGAATTCCTACACAAATACTTCTCAGATTAGATCATGGAACCCATGGAGATTTTATATATAATATAAATTTACATTATGGAATATTATAAAACTTTAGAGTTACTCCAGACATAGAATATTTTAAACAGCTTAGGTTAAAAAAAGCCCACTAAAAACTAGTATTTTAATTTATACATTTCAACCTGTTTGCTTTTATTTCTTAAATGACTGTTAAAGACATTTGAAAGTCCCTTCTTTTTCTGTGGCCCTTATTTAAATGTGATTGTAAAGTGAATTTTATTTTCAAAATGCTCTTCAATATCCAGCTAAAAAACTCAGCAAAAAATCCACTGTGAAGCAATCTCAATCTCATAATACTCCAGTGTTAAGAACTGCAAAACCTTTTTGAACAACTGCTTCACCCACTCTATGTATCCAACACCTAGTTGGTTTAAAATTCATGAATATGATACTAAAACATCTGCCACTTACAGCTCAAGAAAATGAAATGTAATGTCAAATGTTATAGTAACAATTTCAGTAAATAAATAAGTTTACGACTTTTCCTCTTCAGACAAGGTATAATTCAACTAGTTCTTGATCTCTTTATATGAAAAACTGCTAACGTATTTTCCAGTTCAAGAATCTTTAACTTTATTACACTTTGAACATATCAAGACTTGACCTAAGCTATTTGAACTTAAAAAGAAAGAACTTTTATTTTATCAAAACTATTGCAGAATCACAGAATGGCTTGGATTGGAAGGGAACTTAAAATTTAGTTGCAAACTCCCTGCCATGGTCAGGGACACCTTCAAACTAGACCAGGTGCTCCAAGCCCCATCCAACCTGGCCTTGGACACTTCCAGGGATGGGGAAGCCCCAGCTTCTCTGGGCAACCTGTCCCAGTTGAAGGGACGGCTGGAGTAGTGTCAGGAGAGGGACAGAGGTTGGACATCAGGAACAGGTTCTCTGCACAGAGCGTGCTCAGGCACTGAACAAGCTCCCCAGGGAACGGTCATGGTCCCAAGGCTGCCAGAGCTCTGGAAGCATTTGGACAATTGGGGTTGTCCCAATTTGCATTTGGGATTGTTGAGGTGTCTGTGCAGGGCCAGGAGGTCGACTCATTAATTCTGATGAGTGCCTTCTAACTCAGCCTATTCTATGAAGAATTTCTGCCTTCTAATCTAAATCAACTTTCCTGGAATTTAAAGTCATTCCCCCTTGTCCTATGCCCTTGTAAAAAGCCTCTCTCCAGCCTTCTCTTAGGCTTCCTTAGGTACTGGAAGGCTGCAATTAGGTCACCCTGAAGTTTCTCTTCTCCATGAAGTAATTCTCTCTACCAAGTACAGACCCAAACATACCTTGGATGGTTGTTCATGTTCCCTAAAACTGGGCGTTATATATCCCAGATCCTTTGACCTCTGTTTGTAGGGAATAATAGCTTGGTTCATAGGAACTTGTAACCTGATCCAGTATTCTACGGTACCATAATTTTGAATGTGTCCTCTTTTTCCTAAGGAATAAACAGGGGATTGCATTAATTTCCTTTTCATCATTAAGGTATATTACTCAAAAGCTAGGAAAAACCACAAATTCAAGATTTATAGAACAGCCACAAATTAAAGATTGTGCCTACGCATTACACCAGTACTTGTGATGTGAGATCTGTAGTTCATGCTAGAAACAGAAACGATTTCTCAAGCTCCCATTGTATGATCCAAAATCAAAACATGGCCATTTTTCCCTACTTATATATTTACTACAGGGTCAAATCAAAGTTCAATATTTTTATCTCCTTAAGGCAAATAAAGGTTGGGACATTTTTGTTTGTTAACCATTAGAAGTGTCCCAAAAAGTGGTATGCAATTTAAATTACTGGCAAAGGTACCACTTTACAATGCCTTATTAAACCAGATTCTCTACAACAGAAGGCAGTTAAGAGGTCACTGAATATGATGACCTGACAAAATGTTTCTAGAACAAAAAATAAGCTGCAAAGAACATTCAAGACTTCTTAGAAGTGTCTTGTCCAGGATACCTTAAAATTATTCTAACATAATGAATATAAATGTGCCTAAAATAATCCACAAAATGTAAACACCCTCCTAGATTGTGCTACTATATATATAGATACATTATTAATCATAATCACTATAATTTGTACCTTTTTCACTATTATATGGCAAACTTTGTCTTACCAGTTTAGACTACACCATTTCTTCCTTTGTTTATGGATAAGGAAAGAGAGGATATACTTATGACATTCAGCCCAGATACAAAGCATTGATGTTTGATAAGGGCGAATTGGGGGTGCCTCCTTTTTTGGGTTTTTTCCTCTTGCCCTGTGGCTGTATGCCATTATGGGCAAAATTGCACCCATCCCAGCTTTCCACAAATGTTGGCAGAACCACAAGAACAAGCTGCACATCCAACAGAAAACAGCATTCTTGTAAACACTTTTTTTTTCCTTTTGAAATAGTAATGCACAAATTCATTTTTGGTCAAATACGCATTATTTATCACTTGCAATATATGACACATCATCAAACAGAATATTTTGCGATATCTTAACTACCAACTAAATGTGCTGTGTTGTAGATCTTGCCATCGTTTTCCAAGATTTCATGGAACTTAAGCTGACAAGAAGCAATTGTTTCATAATCTATGCCGTATGCACGATGAACCTCCAGCGTGATGCTGTTTTCCTGTATATAGTGAAAGAAGCTATCATCAGACTGCACAAGAAACTGAGAAGTGAAGTCATATGATGGGGTCTTCCCATGAACTACTGGGGTTATCTGAAGTTCAAAGTCATAGAATGCGTAAGTACAAAAGGTTGCAGGCTCCCAGTCACCAAAAGTGTGCACAGCTTCAGAAGAGAAGATCACTTTGCTGATGTGAATTTCAAAAAGGTTCTCTCCTCTTTCTAAATGAACAGTTTCAACAAATCCACCCACTGGATCACTCGGCAATAGCTCTTGTCTGGACTTAAGTGGTTTTGTATCATACACAATGTCTCTTAGCTGGGCTGCAACAGATAAAATAGAGTTATAATATGATTGTCTTTTTAAAAACACAAATACAATTAATGACTGAGAAGAAAGGATAAAAGTATAATTCAATTATATTAACAATGTTACTTTCATAAAGGCATTATCAAAAATAATTCATACACTGAATGCCCACTGAGCACACCGGCAACAATCGAGAATATTTCCTCAATGGAGCTGCCTCAGTACGCATAGACACAGGCCTCTAAGTTATTATCAGGTTATAAGGTAGTGAAAAGGTAAAATTCAGAAGACTTATGCAATATTCAAAGTAAGTATCACTATGCAAATATAGCAGAGATTTAAGATGCACATTTTTATAGGGTTGATCTAAATTTGCCAGAGAAAGAAATAGTACATCTGACTTTAACATCTGTTACATCTTGAGTGGATAGAACTATCAGCAAAGACCTTCACATGTTTCCCAGCCTGAGGTGATAAAGGGTTAATAACTGGCTAACACAGGTTGGATGGGGCTCTGAGTAGCCTTCTAGTGGAAGGTGTCCTGCCCCTGGCAGGGGTTTGAAACGAAATGGATTCCAGCCCAAGCCATGCTGGAATTGTATGATTCTAAGAAATCAAACTACATGCTTACAGAATTAGGACATAAACCATGATAGAGTAAATGCAACATGGAGACAAAATGTGAAAATTGTTTCAACATCAGAGTTTGTAAAATATCCTATTTGAGGCTTCCTATGCACCTTTTACACAGTGAAGCCACTAAAAATATACTTGAAATTCCTCCTGTTTAAATACTATGTCAGTATATTATAACAAGGCTTGGGGGATTTTAATAACACAAAGTGATTCTGTAATGATAGTACTGCAAAGTAAAAGGTTGACCATAAAAGTATGATTTATGAAAAAAAAAACCAACCAAGTTTGGTCATTTTATTCTTATTCAGCAATAGCTGCAGTATGAAAACCACTTTGTTGGATTTGGTTTAATTAATAACTTATTTAAGTCAATGAAAATTAACTGGAATAGATACCTTTCCATGAAAGAATGGACCTTTCTAGTAGTTTTAGAAATGGAAAAGAGAACAAATTTAAAACAGTAATTTGGAAGAGATAAAATACAAAAAAAAATAGTGAAGAATATAATTTAAAGATACCTTCTAGTTTTCTGATACGTGCAGCTCTAACATCAAGAAGATGGGTATACTGTTCCAATTTTAACTCATAGTCTTTCTGTAGACTTTCCATCTTTCTTGTCATTGTTTCTACTTCAGTCTGAAAAACAATTGCATGTAAAAAGAACTTCTGAGAATTGTCTGTACTGATGTTGCACATGCTTTTGGCTACAAGTTAAAATACAGTTAGATTTGAGGAAAGAACATTTAGAGTATGCAAAAATAGCAGCAGTTTTTCACTTATCAATACAACAAATCAGTTCTAATGTCAGCAAAATCTAAAAACATCAATAGGAAAAACATAGTAGCTTTTGTTTTAGGACAATATACCTAACAGTTTCTTCAATGATTTTGTTATTTTAAATGCTAATTAATTGAATGAAAAGTCAAAATATGATCTGCACTATTCCAACAGTGGAAGTAGAAAAAAAGACACTGAAAGCAGAGTGGTATGGAAAAGGAAGCTTATTTGATAAGCACATTTACTATCTTACCTGTGAAGACCTGGTAGGAGCTCAGAGATAACCCTGAGAGAGAAGGCACAGTCTGAGGGTTAAGGGCAGGATGAGCTAAAAGCCACAATTTTGTCACTTGGATCTCTTATTATTTTTAAACAGTACCTTCAGCAACAGCAGATTTTATGTTTGGTTCCCTATGCGCAGACTGGCTTTGTTGCTGAATTTGCAAGTCTTAATTATTACAAGTGTCAGAGCTACAAAGGTTAAAATGTTATTATCAGGTTATTTCCTACTGTGAGTAGAGTTTAATACCTGGTAATCTTTGCTAATTTTGTGCTGCACAAGTAACAAATTCCTTGTCTTTTCAAGTTCTTGCACAGTTTCTGCATGTCTTAATTGCAGTTCCTGCATGGAGTATTCTAAATCTTTATGGGTATTATCTTCCACTTTTTCCAAGAACAGAAGGTCCACATTCTTTCGTTGCTTTTGATCCTGGAGCACATAAAAAAATTACAAGAAAATATTTTTGCAAAAGATTTGCATGTATTTGTACATGGCTTAATGCAACACTGGCATGTACTTTTGGTACAACACTAAGGCAGTAAGCAGAACTTTATAAACTTTAAGCACATGGTAACACAAAAATAGGAATGAGGTAGACTAGAATGTTTCAGGATTGTTTTCAGCAATGTAATCTCATGATTATCAGGAACCAATTAAAATGTATCAGATATTCAGAAGCAGTCACTCCTGTTTATCCAATGAAAATACAAACAGATATATAAGCCTTTCTCATAATTAATAATTCTGCCTCCATAAATGTACAAACCCTGAAATATTATTCTCAAGTCTACATTCCTTCTGTTATTAATACTGGGGAGTTGGTTTTCATTGAGGTTTTCTCTATTTTTTGGGGTTTTAAATTATCATTATATAATAATCATTACAGTAAACACTTCCTCAAGAAAATAAAACATAAATTACCCAAACAGTGGAAACATTGCAAAATTATTTGTTCACTGATTTCTTCCTTTCACTCCATTTTTAATTTGTGCAAGAGAAAAAAAGAATAGAGTATTTTCTGAGTATTTTTGGTTTTCTGTTTTAATAAACAAAGATAAGTTCCTCAGATAAATTCCTCAGATAAGTTCCTGTGGTATTGCTATACCACATACTGGAACTTCCATGCTTATGGTATATTTGCATCAATTATAGAATTAATAAACAATATTGGTTTTAGTAAACATTATAGGGATAACAAGATGCTGTGGTAAGTAATTTAACTGAGAGAAACTAAGTTTTTTTTTTTTTTAAATAGCTGTGAATCTGATTTAATTCACTTTTGTTGTTATAATGAATTGTTTATATAAATTAAGATTTAATTCTGGAAATTTTTTCATCTTCCCTTCTGATTAACTGTAACTAAAAAATGAAAGAGCACACATTTGAGCTTGAGGCATTAACTACTGAAAGATGCTCAAATAATTCAGCCCTTGAAAATTCCAGGTGTGAAGAAAACATAGATACAATGGTCAACCAAGGGTTTAACAAAAGAAGAAAAAAACCAACAAAACTAACAAACCAACAAAAACACCTTGCACAAATGAGAAAATAAGAGAATGCAAAGCATGGAATTCTAGAATGGTTTGGGGTGAAAGGGATCCTAAATATCATCTAGTTCCAACCCTGTATTCTTTGTAAGATACCTTTATAAGTAAGAGGGTTTCATTGAATTCTGCCACACCAACATCACTTTCCTGAAATTTAATGGAAAGGTGTTACCAGATGTGAATTGAAGAAATACATTCAGAATAACAAGATACATTCTCACTAGACATATTTTGCTTGATAGCATGAATAAATAAACACTTATGTTTCTATATTCTTTGACTATGAAGAAGTATCTGCACTATGCATAAAACATAGAGGGTGTTTTTTCTCATATTTGAAGCAAAAATACAGTTCACCTTGGTTAAAAACTTCACTTGATTTTTCAGATCATCTAGTTGTTGTTTTTGTTCCAGGTAGCGTAACTGCAGGTCTTTGTTGTCTTGCATCAGCTTTTCTTTTTGGTCTTGATACAGAAGAACAAAATATTACACTTAATTAAACGTAGTTAAGAAAATTACAAACTTGATTTTTTCATATTCATATATGCATGAAAATTTCATTGCAAAATGCAGAAACTAATGTATTTTGTATGGGGAAATCTTCGTGTCCTTGTTCTGGTTAGGACAGGGTTAATTTTTGCAAGATGTCAACTTTTACTGACACAATCAATACTTCTCTATTAAGACAACAATAAAAAATTGTACTTATTAAATAGTGTACTCTGTGGAACAGTACTATAAATAAGAACAACAAATGCAGCAATGCATGAGATTTTATTAACGTAGAATAAAAAGTACTTAGACATAACTAAGTAAATACATACACTGTATGAATTTATAAGATGAGTGAAAAAAATCCTTGCTATAGGAATTGTTTCAATCCGATTTTGTATTAGCTTATCTCAGTCTTTTAAAACCTGCATGAAACACTACTGTTAGTGAGCTTCAATGAACATGAATCAAACAGCTATTGTAATTTATGGCTGAGAATCTGGGAAATACTGGTAAGACGTGAAACTTGAGTATAAATATCTAAGGGAAATGAGGCTGGTGGAAGGGTGATATAGTTTCTGAAAGCACTATATTAAAAAAAAACCCAGAAAACATAGTTGGAGTGTTACTCTATTTTCTATCTAAATACATTTATTTTAAGTATTACAAAGCACATTATGATGTTATGGCCAGAAAAATACTACTAAAACAATCAGATCAAATTATAGGATCATTGTAAAAGGGAAATACAGAAGGAGGACATACAAAATGTCAAGATGATGTTGGTCTCCTGTAACATTAAGAATTTTCAAGGCTTCACTTATTTTACCATCTTTCTTAGACATGGAAAAGAAGCTTAGGAAAAAAGATTCGTAGGCCAAACTACAAAGGGTAGACAAGACATTATTTCTACACTAGTTCTAGGCAGTACTTGAAGACAATCATTAATTTCAATTCTCGTATTGAACTTCAAAGAGGAATTTGCAGCAAAGGCACATACTCTGAAATATGTGACTGAAGAATGTTATACTGCCTACGTTTTGTGAAAGACAGAGCTGTAACCAAATCCTACATACAGAGGCCTAGAAGGATGTTAGAACATCTACTCCAGCTGCAGCAAGTCAACTCAATAGAAATCAGAAGTGTAGTACTCCGGTGTTTCAGTTTAGGAGTACAACAAGCTACGTGAAAAAGGGATGGTAAACACCTGACAGTTAAACATAATGGCCACAGGAAGGAAAGAAGATGGAATGCCAGTTTTTTCATAATCATGCTACAAGTAACAACTGTTAGTATGTCATAACTTCATAACAATGCAGCTTACGGCATCTTTATTTTAGTACAAATTAAGGTTAATTTTGCAAATGCTGTGATCAAATAAAATGTTTAAATATTCAATCTGGTATGTGAAGTCAGCAGAGCTACTGAGAATCCTAATGGTACGCATGTGCTGAACTCATGTGTAAATCATAAGAATTATTCACAACAAGTTGGCCCACTTCATTCCATGAAACTGTTCACAGAAACACACCTCTTAAAAATACACATTTGGAGAATCAACTCTAAACTAAATATCTACACTTTCTGTCTGTGCTTGTCTTTTGTAAACTTCGTATTGCTACGGTAATCAGTGCTGACATTAAAAAAAAGACTGCAAGGTCAGTATTCACCAAGAAGTCGTCCTACAGCATGAAGAAAACGCATGTGAAATAATCTGTTCATTAGATTAAAAGAAAATTGTCATTTTAAATGTACCATGCTGTAAATAAAAATTAGTATATACTGAAAATATAAAAAAAATCTACTTTGTACAGTGAACAGAATAGTGGTTTATAATTTGAGAGAGACTGTCAGAGGGGTCTCTTTTCCCTAAGAACTTTCAGTGTAGAGAAGAGAAGAAATACTGAATAAAGTGTAAATATGAACCAACAGATGAAGAATAAATGCAGCTGAAATTATATAAGCCTCATTCAGCCCATATTTTGTATTGGGTCATATTTTGCACTTAACAGATAGTCATAACTTAGGTGTATTTAGCAAATGTATACTTAAAATGCAGCTTTGAAAACACCAGCAACAGAGATTCCACTTTTCTGGGCAGTATCTCTCAACTCCAACATCTTATATTTTGAGAAAATAATAATTTTCTCAGAAATATACCTCTTTCTACTTTGATCTTGTCAAGGATTTCATTTTTGTCTGCTAGATCATTTTTGATAGCTGCCTCTAGTTTAGCAATTTGCA
Organism: Onychostruthus taczanowskii; assembly: GCF_017590055.1. Classification (NCBI taxonomy): domain Eukaryota; kingdom Metazoa; phylum Chordata; class Aves; order Passeriformes; family Passeridae; genus Onychostruthus; species Onychostruthus taczanowskii. Next base: position 13,586 of record NW_024506002.1, on the reverse strand, counting down.
GTTTCAGTTGCTGTTCCTTTGATTTCCATTGCTGTTCATGGGGCAGACTGAAGACACTGCAATAAAACATATGTTACATGAAAAACTTTTAGAAATCAGCTTTAGCAGAAAATAATAAAGGAAAAAACCTTTTAGCAGCACAGAGACCACTGTCATTGTGGCTGAGGAATTATGTAAATATATGTTGGTTGGCTGCTCTTGAAACCCAGATGGCTTTCTCAGGATACAATTAAAAACCATGAAAGATTTGTGGGATGAGCAAAAGAACTGGCCTGAATTTAGAGCTCCAAAGTTAAAAAAAGTTGGTAGCATGCAACATTGGTGGGACTAGGAAAGCAGCTAAGATGCATATCTCAGAATAATCCACAACTGTAAACTTCAGCAAGTGACAACTACAAAACCAGCGTTTTTTTTGTGTACAAACCCTCTAAATGTAAAGAACTGGGACCATCCACCTGATTTCTTTTAAATTTGTGAGACATGCAGAAGCTCAAGTCAGTCGCCTGGTCAAAGAAATGCTGACCATGAAATGACAACAGTTTTCTTATTCTCTAAAACAACAATTCTGCTACTGATTAAGAAGTGCACATAAAGTAATCTTTCTCCTACTTGAAGAAATAAAAAAAAAAAGTGGGAAAAGAAATTAGAATAACTATTTTGCCTTTAAGATTATTTGCTTGTAAACTGCCCATCTATTTGCAAGGACTGCACGGATACAGAATCAGAACTGCTGAAACCACAACAAAATGTGTAACTCAGACTGAAATAAAAGTAATTATATTATAAAATTTACAGTATAATTCCTTGCAGGTAAAAAGAAAAAGTAATGAGCTTTCTTATAACTTAGACAGTGAGTACTATGCTCTTCATATTACTGTTGTTCAGTTCTTGCATTCTTATTGACTGGAAAAATGTCCATCTTCACAAATCATAAACCAGTTTATTCACTCACATATTCTGTGAAAAATCATAAGCTGTGGGGTTTTTTTTTTAAACAAATGAGTCAGTTTCTCAATTCTTTCCTTTGCAGAAGCTCACCAGTTAACAAATATTATATTTTATAAATATAAATGTATTAAAAAATCTTCTGGAATCTATTTTGCAGCCCATCTCTCCCAGACATCTCTGTAACAAGCCTCAACCAAAAAAAAAATAAACAAAACCAAAGGAGAAGTATTGCATAAGAGACAACCCACAGAGCCTTGTAGAGTCTTTGTGGACTCAAAGAGAATGCCTGCTCTGATGGGTGACTACATGCAGTGATTCTGAGTACTTTTAAGTGCAGTTACATCAAAAATACTTGAAGAATGACCTTAAGGTTAAAGAAAAAAACACTATTACAGCACGAACTGTAGACTCTGAAGTATATGGAAAGGGTTTATATTCTGGATTTGTGCTCTTCTTAAAAACTGTTTTATTTCCCTGTATTTTGTCGTTTCCTCATAGTACACCTAACCTCTTTAATACATTTCTCCAGGCACAGAACATCTTACACTTTGACAGATTGTCTTTTACAACATGCATGAACTTAAGGAATGCTTCTAAGTCCTGCAGTAAAATAAGATTTACTTTACTCTTCTATAATTTTGAAGATAATATGCAGGGAATATAATGCACTGCACCCAATATCATTCCATAGTACTGCCTAGGTATAGAAAAGATACAGTGCATTCTCTAACTGCTTAAAGTCTCATTGGTCCCATAAGGAAAGAACAAAGCATATCAATAAAAGGTATCAAATACACTTAGTTTTCACACTTCTGAAAGTGTTTTCACACTTCTGACAGTGTTTTCACATTTCAATGTACGTGCATTTGCTAGCTTTAGGTACAATAATTTCACATAAAGATGTAGCTACATCTAATTCCATTTTTTGGAAGACTATACTGTCAGAGAAACCATTAAGAGTTACTACGATGGCAGTTCAAGATCCCAGTATTTAAATGAAGAACATTTCAGAAGACAGGTTTCATCCAAGCCTGTGTAATGCTAATGTTTATGTTTAATGTTTGATTTTTAACGATGATGATTAATGTAACATTTCAGTTTGAATTGAGTCCACTTTTGTTGTTTTTTCATTTGAATTTAAGATTCAGGTGGAAAATCTGTCACATCTACAGTATTTCATCGGTTAAAGCCATGTGGATAAACTAAAATGGTCAACTACATTGGGCACTGTTTCTTTTGAAAGAATTTAAGCATTGTCAGGTTTGCATTACAAGGTCATATGAAAACCACTCCTCCATACCCTTTATCAAAATGTATTGCTTTCTTAGACAAAGAGTAAATAATAAGAGTCAACTGACAAATTCATACTTGTTCTTTGCAAACTTGTCAGGTGCAGCTCTGTAGTCTTGTCTTTGGCAAAATAGCTATGAACTTCCCAAAAATAACATCAGAAAAGGATGGATTTGTGCCTCTTTTCCTCTATTAAAAAGATTTATTAATTATCTAGCACCTGTGGGCACTTCCTACCCACCACTAGCAACAAGTAAGATGCAGTAGAGTTCCACTGTGAAAATAGGAAACTGGAAAAGCTAGCCATTAAACAGTGGTTATAATGAAATTACACTTTTCTCTAATTTCTTGTTAGTCAATGTGCTGGTTTCGGCTGAGGCAGAGGTAATTTTTTTCCTAGAAAATGGTATGGGGCTGTGTTTTGGATTTGTGCTGAACACAGTGATGATAATACAGAGATGTTTTTGTTACTGCTGAGCAGGGCTTGGAGATAACCAAGGCCTTTTCTGGTTTTCATACTGCTGTCCTGGGGAGAGGGCTGGGGAGTGTGGGGAACTGGGAGGTGACACAGCTGGGAGAGCAGATCAAAGGAATATTTTCTAGTAGATAAAGTGAGAAGAAGGAGAAGAAAGGGAGGACATTTGAAGTGATGGTGTTTGCCCTCCCAAGTCACCGTAAGGTGTGATGGGGCCCTGAAGGTATGGAACACCTGCCTGCCCCTGGGAAGCCAGGAATGAATTCCTTGTTTTGCTTTCCTTGTGTGCACAGCTTCTGCTTTCCCTATTAAACTGTCTTTATCTCACTGCACAGTTTTTCTAGCTTTTACTCTTTAAATTCTCTCCCCAGTCCACTGGTGGGGAAGTGAGCAAAGGGCTGTGAGGGGCTTGGTGGCTGGCTGGAGTAAAACCACAATATGGAATGAGAAAACATGAATCAGTGTTTAAATGGCACTATATGAAAAGACAGATCATTTCAGATAAAAGAACAGCCGTATTGTAGGTTACTACATAGTAACAGAAGCATATTTAAATTTATTTACACATCTTAAATTCTATGTGACTTAAGCAGAACAGAAATAACATAAGTTGATTTGTTAGTAAGTGTTACTTTTCTGCATAATGATAAAAGAGAGAAAGAAATCATAATCAGAAATATTTATAACATGATCAAATTTTGGAGAATTCTACAACAATGAACTTAAGTGACAGACAACTGATCAACTGCCCCTATACAAAACTCTGAGTACTGTGATAATACAACTGTTACATCTCATAAGTAAAAAACTGTTTTAAGTTATTTGTACTCACCATTTTTCACTTCTATAATTTTTAATTTCACCATAAACAGTACAGGAAGTATAAGAAATATTGTAAGAATTCTATAAACGAAAATTGATATTATTCACATTGTGCTTAGTCATTGGTATTTTTTTGACAGACATCACACTGACATGCCAAACACTTTAAGAGAAGAAATAGTCTCAATACAAGAAAATATGTTAAGCATTTTTTTACATACATTCTGAGGCAATTATTAACTGTAAGATGTGTCTTATTATCTAACCCTCTTTAGTGCAATAAAATCACAGTTTCACAATAAAGGAAAAGCTCATTTGAAGGTCATTTTTTTTCTTTCATATGCTTGTGGCAATTGGCTAGAATGACTTATTTCTGTATCAGTGGAAGTGAAATGATAGTTATTACAGAAGAAACAAACCACAACTCAAAAATAATTAGTGGAAAAGCTGTCAAATATCAGACTTTACATAGGTTCACTGTGAAGTGCTGGAAGAACTTTTATTCCACTGACAAAAATTCAAACACCTCTTTGTTAAAAAAACCCCAAGAAACAATCCCAAAACCCAAGCTAAATCCAAATTAATATATATCTACCTAGAAGTATTCTTCTTTCAACAATAAGTCTAAAGAAAATAATGAGAAATTCAACTAAGAACTTCTTTCATTTATGTTTAAAATGAAGTGACTTCTACTTATTTTTAATTATGTTTTTAAAAGTAGTGTCCTATTGTTACAAGAGTATTAGAACAAGTTGGTCCATTTAAACAGGGCAGATGAAATACAGGCAGAGTACCATGAATATTTCCATATATGCTTACTGATATGATAAACGAGAGCACAAACATATTTACGTGTCTGCACAAACACTCAATAGGCACATTCCAGCACTTAGTGTATGAAGACCTATTCAACAGGACAGGAACTCAATTTTTTATATACAGAATCCATAACTTACCTGTTATGCAGCTTATCATAGTTTTCCTTCAGGAGTTCATTCTCTTTTTCTAGATCATTTATTCTTTCCTGTAACTAAAATGAAGAACGAAGTTTTATTTGATGCACAGCACAAAAGCAAATTACAATGAATGTGTGAAGACAAATAGTTAATTATTTGTAGGCATTGTCAAGCTATTATTTGTTCTTTTATACAAAATCAGCATCACAGAATATTCTGCATTGGAAGGAATACAAGGATCATCAAGTCCAGCTTTAAAGTGAATTGTCCATTTGGGGATGAAAACTACAACCTTGGCAGTATTAGCACCCTGCTCTAAACAACAGAGCCAATCTCAGGGTATACATGCAAAATAATATAAAAATCTAAAAGTCTAAGTGTATTACTGACATGATAAACAACACATCCTGGTCTTCAAAATATTCACTAAAGCAAGACCTAACTTTAACGCTATGAGGTAACAAGAAGATACCTTCATGCATTACATTAGTTTAAAGGTTTGGAGGAAGTATCTGTGAGTTACTTCTTGGTAAACTTGGTTCATGCAAAATACATTTAAAATAGGTAAATCAGGTAGTGAAACTAAATTTACGAAAAAATGCAACTGAAAAACACGTAAGATAGCAGACTCTTACTCCTCATGCATTGAAGAGAATGAGAAACAAACCACTTGATTTTTAGCCCTAAGTTTGCATGACATTAGTCTGAGAGCCTCTAGACAAAGAAACAGAACTGATTTGAACTGCTAAATCAGATATAACATTATAGCGTACTGGAATTAAATCAGGTTGAAATAATATTAAAAAACTATTATCAAAAAATTAAGTATAATTTTCTTTCAGTTAACAAACCACTTGTTCAGTATCAGAATTGACATGAAATCCTATGCTTTAACCTCAAATATTGCCCAAACACTGGTGCAGAGACTATGTGGCACAGGGATCAAGTGTGGTTGATATTCCAGCAAATGCAAGCATCAACCACTGTTTTTTTCTCTTTAATGGGATAAAAGTAGATATATCACTAGTATATATATCACCAGATCAGTCTTCTAAATGTGTTTGAAACATCTATTCACATTTTCACAATTAAAAGGTATCCTGTCATTAACTCTTCCCTTCAAGCAGATCCAAGATCTCTTGAACACAATCTCACCTCTTCTGTCCTTCTGTTTGAAATAGTTACTGTCTGCAATTCTTTTTGAAGATGAAAGCACTTTAACCGCTCCTCTTTAAGCTGAACATTCAGTTCATCACCTTTTGCTAATAAAGCATCATGGCTGGTCTTCAAGTTCTTTAGGTTCTGTGGAAAGGAAGGAAGGAATATCAAGATCAGATCTAGTAGAATGTTCCCACACTGTGTATTTCAACAAGGGGCTCTCAAGGCACTATTGAGTAGATGTTATCAATGTGATCAGCAGGACACATTCTTGAACTAAGTAACTGAAAGTAACTTTCACTTCCCACGGCCAGCAGAAGGTGACCTGGTTGCCCTCATGAATATCAAGCCCTCAGTTTACCCATGATGAAAATGACAAAGAAATAAATCTGTAAACAACGAAAAGATTTTGCAGTGGTTACACTGGTTAGACATGCTAACCAAAAACCACTGCAGCAGCAAGCAGAAATCAGTGTCATCCACATCTATGTTAATCATAGAGCTTGCCACAGCTCTCTTAACCCTTATATTTATATATACACACACACATATAAATCTTTATACTTATAGAAACACATATACACACAATTGTAGATATATGATTCTTTTGCAACTCTCATGCATTCAGCTCTACTTCCCAGCTAGAAGAACTTTAATAAGGGACTTCTGATTTCCATCATATTTTCATTTACTTTGATGGCACATTTAACCAATTTTAAAATTAAATGGAGGATGCTGACAGAGCCTCTATTTCCAGAATATTAGTTAATATTATACTGCCTACAATCCTGTAGTTAGGCCTCATTCATTAAAAAGTCACATGTAAATCACATTCAATTTACGATTTGAGACAAAATAGTTGAAAGCCCAATCTCCTATTTCATAAAATGACTGGATGATAATTTATGCCAAATACATATGTGAATATGGTAATGTTTAATGCTTTTAGACAGAAAGAAGTTAGCTTCATTTTTTCCATACAACATTCCTACAAAGTAGTTAAATGGAGAAGCTAAATGTTAATCCTGTAAAAATTGTTTACATTCACATGCAGTCTGAACAGACTGGAAATTGACAAAAAACCTATGAAAAATCAGTCACCAATTTGATCTTCAGCTTTTTGTATTCATTTCTCAGGAAGACAAAAATCACAGAGAATACACAATATTAGCAGTCAGTCTAACAAAAAGAAATAGTTATTTTTATAGCTATTTTTATAACTAGTTATTTATAAAGAGAGAATTCAACTCTAAATTCTAGAGTTAAACTCTATTTTAAATTTCTTAAAGAGAAAGAAGACAAAAAACCATGTTAAACCTTTTCTGAGTTTGGCAGAGAAGATACAGGAGTTACACTGAAGAGGGGGAAGGAGGCAAAGCAAAACAAAATGCAGAAATAGAAAAACACGGGCAAAAAAAGGAACCAAAGAAAAATCTAATGGCACAAGTGTTATTTAGCTTGCTAACAATAAGCACACAGATGTTTAGAGTTTTTAAGGATACTCAGTGCTTCCCCTTCTTAAGGCTGGATACATAATAAAGCTCTATTGCAGTTAGGATTCCTCCTTACAGGAAGTCTCCCATTTCCAAGGTATTATCATACCACCTTTGTATGCATATGCAGTTTTCCATATACATACAGGAAAAAGCAGAAAAAAAGTGGTATAATTAAAACCTATAGATAATCTACCACGGAATTGCATGTTCTGGAGATATTTTCACAAAATTGCTCTTTTTATAAGGAAATGATTACTTAAAGTAGCCCTCTAAAATAATTTCCATGAACATATCAGCAGAGGTTAAATCCTAACATCAGAACAGAAGAGCCAAACTGCCCAAACTTCAGCAATGAGTAATAAAGTGGAGGGGTCTTGGTACTCTTTTTCGGTAAATCAGTACATCTAAGTCAAAGTCCTCTCTTTAAATGATCAGGGATCTCTTTCCATAGCCAGACAACTCAGTTCGTTCTTCATAATCTGCTTGGTATGACTTTGCAGGTGAAATCACTAAGAGCTGCTAGACCCTGATGAAAAGAAAGAGAGATTAAGACTAAAAATCCCTACTCCATCTGGAGTGGTTTGAGTGTAATGTAGGATGTGGTTCATTTTAATGTATTCAGTTACTGACTTAGAATCAAGAACTGTGCATAATTTGCCTTCTGTTTAGCATGCTTATGTGATAAGAGTATAGGAATGTTACTGATCAAATTGCAATTACCTCTTCAAGCTGGAGAAATTTTCCTTCCATTGCTGAAAGAGCATTGCTTTTCTCAGCCAGCTGTTTACGGACCCTGATCATTTCCACATTGTCCTGAATGTTTAGCCTTCAAAATTAAAAACAAATGCATCATAAACACATACTTCAAAGAAGATGTAGTGCATAATACCCAAATTAATTTGTTCTTCTATAATTCACACTAGAGAGTTTAGGTAAATAAAGATGTTACTGTTTGATGACACAGCAACTTCAATCAATACATATACATCTTTGTTTATTGCATAAAATTGTGTATGACAGAAAAAGAAAACAATCCTATGCCTAAAGAGATTGTTTTTGCTCTCTCCCACCATCCAAATATTTGGTGCCACTAGATGAAATTTTCCTTCCATTGCTGAAAGAGCATTGCTTTTCTCAGCCAGCTGTTTACGGACCCTGATCATTTCCACATTGTCCTGAATGTTTAGCCTTCAAAATTAAAAACAAATGCATCATAAACACATACTTCAAAGAAGATGTAGTGCATAATACCCAAATTAATTTGTTCTTCTATAATTCACACTAGAGAGTTTAGGTAAATAAAGATGTTACTGTTTGATGACACAGCAACTTCAATCAATACATATACATCTTTGTTTATTGCATAAAATTGTGTATGACAGAAAAAGAAAACAATCCTATGCCTAAATATTTGGTGCCACTAGAACAGCATTTTGTGAAGTTTCCACCTATCAAATACTGCAAAGAAAATGACAGCTAGCAATTGAAACCCCATTATTTCTACAAGTATGAGAGGAGAAACCAGTTGGGATTTTTATTAATTATGATAAAATCAGAATAGATTTTCAATATCTGAAAAGGCAATTTCTCTTCCAATATTTGTTTATTTTAGACATGCAGGACAAATTGTCACAATGCCATGCTGGAGCAAGTGAAGGGGCTACAATGCTTAGACATCTGGAAAACAGCTGAGTATGTGAATAAAGGAATGATGCTCCCTAATACTAAAACAGTGTTAGAGACTTTCATTTATCTCAACATTTTCTGCAACAGCAGAGCCAGTATTTTTCTACTATTTGTAGACTCCAAATTATTAAGTACTAGTGAACATTAAATTGTCCACTATGAACCTACACCTAAAATTTGATAAGAGTTAAAGTGGAAGAAAAATAGGTGATTAAAATTTTATGACTTGAACTTCAACTAAACCTGTATCAGCTGGAAAAGAATTTTCTAAAATGGTAATTATGAACTTTTTTGTTTATTTATGAAAAAAACCATCATAACTTATTATTGTAACTATCTCCTTAGCATCATCCATGCTATTTGGCAAAACATTTTATGGCTTGGTTTCACCAATCAGACAAAAATTAATAAGGCCCATATTTCTTTACAGAAGTAGTAACTTCCACAGCTACCTACAAACATTATGATATAACTCTTCTAATGTTTCCACCACAGAGATTTTAGTTTTTCACAATACCTTTGGCTTGCTGTACCCTGCTCTTTCAGCCGTAGGGTGGATTCTTCAATTTCCTTTTCTTTCCTTCTTAGTTGACTCCCAAGAATCTCTCTGGCACGGTCTAGTTCCTCAATTTGGTTCTTTTGGGACTCAATGACAGTCTCCCTGCAAGTAAAAGCATCCTACATTCTAAAACCAGCTATCTATTTTTTCAAAGGAAAAAAAAAAAAAAGAGTACTCAAGTAAGCCAAACTTTTAAATGTTCAGCAAAATCTGTATTTCTCATTAACATACCTCACAAGAGAGGCTTATGAGTTTAAATTGCTACAAAACTGCAACACAAACTCTCAAAAGAAATGTTTCTATGGACTGAATAATGCTTAGCAGAACCTCACTAAAATGCTGTTCATGGTTTCTTATACTCTATATTATAAGCATCCTCCTTCTCATCCATTAGCACCAATGGTTTCTCAAAAGCAAAACACCATTACTAGCTATCACAAATTAGACCTTCAACAGATGGAGCACTGGAAGTAATTTTTAAGCTTTATTCTGAAATGGAAAAATCTAAATCCCCAAAAAATCAAAAAAGAAAATAAAATCAAAATATGTGTTTTAAACAGTGGAATTTATCCAATAAATGCATTAGAAAGTAATTTACAGCAATATTTCCATACAATTGTTTCTTATGATTCCAGTTAATTGTTGCATTTATAAAATTTCAAGCAGAAAATAAGTGATTGCACATTAATCCATGTATTTCTAAACTTAGCTTGCCCATTAATTGGAAATGTAGCATTTACAGAGAATGTAATTGATAATCTGATTCAAGTCAATCACTGTGAAAATAAACCAACAGCTTTTAGAAAACCCAGATTCTAAACACACAATTCAGAGAAGAAAAATATTCTAATCAGACCTCAATATCTTTAAATTAGATGCTAACTACCTGTTCTATACAACACCTCTCTATTTCTCATGCTGTATCAAGGATGTTGTAAGGGTTTCCAAAGCTTCAATTTCAACTGAAACGTGCAGTTCAATTACAAAGCACACTTCAAAATGTGAAAGTGAATCAGAATCATTTTACATAACTATCCCAATACTGTGCTTTTTGCACTTATCCATAAAATCTGTTTGCCTCTAGGAATGAAACTTAAATGCACCAGGGAAATACATTCACATCATTACCACTTCCATGGTGGTGCACATTTTAGGACTTATGTTGGTAAAAATTTTGCACCCAAGCTTCTTTCTTCTTTTGTCAGCTTTGACCCAAAGCAAACAAGGCAGGCATTGCATCCTAGCAAAGAAAGCCAGTTTTAATTTGTAGCCAAATTTTTATGTACCTACATTTTGCATTCTAAATACCTGATTTACTGTTTTCCTTAACATTCTGCATTGTAACCAGTGTTATAATTGTCAGAACCAACCATTTTATTTTCTGAACTGAAAACTTCCTAAAAGATATACTTTTTTCTTCCAGAAAATCATAAGTTCTAAGAACTATGATAAAAAAAGAAGTAATATGAAAATCATACAAATTTCTGATTTCAGCCCTTGAATCCTCGAGCAGACTCTGTCCGTATTTGGGGAGCACAAGGTGAGATGATCTCACTTCTAAACTTTGAAATCTCATTCCTGAATACAAAAACAAAGATAAATTTTTGACTTGTTGAATGAGAAAACTTTTAACAAGCCAACTATCTTAACACAGTACAGATAATCGCAATTTCTATATAGATGTCATAAGAAGTATTTTTACATCAAAATCACATAGAAATAATCATAGTATGCACAACATAAGCTGCTGTAAAATCTGAAGGATGGGCGATGCTGAACAGTGTTAAAGCGAACTGTTAAAAACATGTCTTGAAAGATTTTTAGAAGATTTACTTTCAAAGAGAACAGAGATCGTGTCTTCAAAGAAAAGAAATATCAGTATTATTAGATAGGAACATGGGCTTATAATCACTTTTTCTCAGCATTTTCTTTGCAAAATCCCAAGTGTCATTCACCCAGACATGCAATTGTTAGGACCGTGTTTCAGTAGCAGTGCAGATCATTTCCCTGTGTTGTTTAGAAGCATCCTAAGCCCACGGTGAAGAAAAGAAATGAGAAATTAATTAAGGAAGAATTATTACTTTAGGAGCAAATGCAATGGTTTCTCCACATTTTTCTCCTACTCTTACCAAGAAGAAATTAACCAAGTTTTGAGGTGGGACCAAATACATTTCATTTCAAAGACAGCATTACGGCAGCCATCCCTCAGTCCTCAGAACTGCATCACTTATGTTTAAGGTACAATGATACCAGCAGTTTCCCAAAATGCCTGAAAAACTTACCTACTTTGCTGCATTAACTTGACCTGTTTAGAATTTTGATCTTTATGTTTTATTTTAAGTTACTGGTAATTGCAATACAGATATATATATGTGTGTGTGTGCGCATATGCCTAGAATTTTTTTTTGTTTACTTTTGTTCAACTCAAGGCATTTCTTACATGATTGCACTCAAAGAAAGCAAGTATTTACAGAACATCCATACCTGATTAGCTTTCCATGGTATTTTTAAATCAGCCAAATAAGAAGCAGATACAGGAAGCTCTAATTATTATTTGTAGAGCTTTCTTGTCTCTTAGAACCTTAGAGATAGCTAAACTATCCTTATTTTTTCCAGGCATTTTATTTTTCAATAATTGCTGTGCATATTTTCTGATCTGCACTAAAAATGTTTTGAAATTCAGAATCATGGTTTCAAGTGCAATCAAAGAGTCTGCTGTTTTTATAAATGTGAATCATACCCTTCTTGGTGTGCTCTGGCATGCCAGCAGTCTCACTCTCTTTTTTGAGACCAGTGTTCACACGAGATTGAACGGAGCTGTACGGACAAGGCCTATGGCCTTGAATCTGGAGCTGCTGTTTAGTTGTAACGAGTTTGTTGCGGAGGCTCTCATTTTGTTTCTCAAGCTCACAAACTTTTTCTCGCAAATGCTCAATCATTTCTTCCAGCTCCAGAACATGACCCAGCCGCTTGGGTCCACAGCCAGCCTGGTCATATTTTCTTTTATCATTAACAAGCCGTATTAACTTGGTGGTCATTCTGGGGAAAATAATTGAAAAAAAAGAAAAATACTGTGAAAAGTCAGCATAGAAGCATTCTGTTGAAAGGAACATAACCACTGTGGAGATGTCAGCATAGAACCTTGATAAGAAATTTCCGGTTTTGATATAACTATTGCTGTGACAAACTCCTTGAAGATAACTGATACTACTGAGCAGCAATCTGCTTTATAGCACTGACGAATAACAGTTTCCTAAGGCTAATCATTTAAGGTTAGTAAAGGAAGGACACCTTTACATTGCATGTAATTTTATCTAAGTGGACTATGAGTACACCCACCTGGTGTAAGTGGATGATGATTGGTATTTCCTGTGAACAGAAACATAGGAACTGCTATTTGAAATAATGAAACAATTGATTTTATCTACAATCTTGTATTTGACAACAACCTGATAGAAAAGATGGAAATTATGTAATGCAATCAACTGGACAGTGATTCACTGAATACTGAGTCAAAAGAAAATAATGTTTTGGACTTTAAAGGATGAAATAGGCACTATTTTCAACTACCCTTTGATGAATTCCATAGCTCCTTGTGGGAATCCTTAAAATCAGAGGGTTTTGGGAAAGCTGCAAAAGGCAGGCCTCAGAGACAGCAGAACTGTGATTAGAGCTAAGCAGTAGCCATAAGATTGGTCAGCAGAAAAATTATATAAGAAGCAGAAAAGTGAGGACAAATAGAACAATGGTCTGTGTATTAATGTTTGTCTAGAATAACTCCCTAGGCTGCAGAAAAGTATATCTAGCAAGATATTAGGAAGTTCTAAGCTTAATAATGGAGCTCTGTGCATTGTGTTTTAAGGCTTACAAGCAGGTATTGTATTTGAAATAAGCAAGCATTGTTTTAACCAAAGGTATGCGTCCCTGTAGTGGTTGGATAGAACTACTGTCAATATGCTTTTGCTTTGTGTGATTGGTCAAAAAAGTTTTGAAGTAAGTTGTAATATTAAGTTATTTGTCTGCCGCCTGGGATGAGAGCTGCTGGCATCTTCCCATTGTCATAACCATGTAATGAGACTGATGCTGGAAAATAAAACAGCTCAAGATGCATTCCTAGCAGTCCTGTCCTGTTTGTGATCTGTACATAGACTCCTGGCCAGCGATAGCCCTGTCGTTGGGTGACAGCCTTTATCCCA